>NC_045712.1:33649663-33964719 GCF_009834535.1 Camelus ferus | reverse complement strand
ATGTTGATCTGGCACACTTTCTGGTCCCTTGAGTTGTTTGGAAATAAGCTTAGAGGAACCAGCATAGGAGAGGATGAAATCAGCAAGAAGGGCATCTCTAGAGGCTTTCGGGCACCCGCAGGTGAGCACAAATGGGCGGGATGCAGAGAAGTCTTCCCACCAAGACCCACGAAGAAAAGTTGATTGTGTTTTTTCATTTATTGTTTTGAAATTTGGGGAGGTTTTCAAGATGAAAGCAGGGAGAAAAGTGGTCTGTAATAAATTTTTTTTCACATTAGCTACTGTTATCTAGAATGTAGAAGCACTTTCCTGAAATCAAGTAAGTAAGTTCAAGATTTTCAAACCCTCAGCCCAAATCAGGAGTCATATGGGGTGGTATTGCTCTCAGCACCTTATAAACATTAACTCATTTAGTCCTAACAACAAACCTGCAAGGTAGGTGCCGTTATTATCCCCATCTTCTAGATGAGGGAGCAGAGGTCGGAGAGGTTATGTGACTTGCCCAAAGTCACACAGCTGCAAGTGGCAGCATCAGGATTCAGCCCAGACGTTTGGGCCAGACTCCATATTCTTACCTAACGTGCTGTATAAGAGATGCTGCCCCCATGACTCCTGACGTAGGACAAAGGGAGCTTCCTGAACAACAGATCAGTGTTGTGATTTCATGATAAGGGCCACAGAAGGCTTCCTCATTCTAATAAGCTCATTTCACAAGGCTTTAAATGAGAATGAATAAGGTTATAATGTTAGCTATAATTCATTCCAAGGTCCTCGATATAAAGGGCCCGGCTAGTCAGGAGCATATTCCATCCCTAGGTGGAAGCCTCTGCTCTGTTAGCTGCTGTAATTATCCAAACAACAAGGGGAAGAGAACCAGCAAAGCTCAGGAGCCATGAATTTCTGAAGTTCCTTGTGCTTCTTAGCATAGACAGATGATCATGCACTTAATATTGCAAAGGAAGAGTGTACTCCTAGTTGGGGACTGGGAGATGGAATACTGTTGGTATGGGACTGGCCAGCTTGCTCTAAGGCTGCCAGAAATACTCACATCTGAGCAAATGATAATGAACTAAGGAAACAGTATGATAGCATAGAAAAAGTGGTGAATTGGAAGTCTGAGACCAGGGGGAGGATATAGCTCAGTGGGAGAGTACATGCCTAGCATGCACGAGGTCCTGGGCTCATTCCCCAGTATCTCCATTAAAAAATAAATAAACCCAATTATGCACACCCCAAACCAAAAAAAAAAAAAAAAAAAAAAGTCTGAGACCAGATTTCTAACGTGGTTAGGTGTACACTTACTGTATGATCCTCCATTCCACTCCTAGGTATTTACCCAAGAGCAATGAAAACATATGTCCACATAAAGAATTGTACATGAACATTCTTAACAGCTTTATTCATAACAGCCAAAAACCGTAAACATCTGACTAGATAAACAAATTGTGGTATAGCCAGACGTGGGAATACTACTCAGCAACAGAAAAGAACTTCTGATACATGCAACAATATGGGAGAATCTCCAAAAGAATTATGCCTGGTGAACAAGGGTAGACCTAAAAGAGTTTATGCTCTTTGGGTCAATGTATATGAAGTTCCAGAACATACAAAACCAATCTACAGGGACAGGGGCAAATCAGAGATCACCTGGGACTGGGGTGCGGGGCGGGGACCCACTGGAAAGGGGCACGAGGGGTCTTTTTGGTGTGGTGAGAGTGTTCTGCATCTTGACTGTGATGACGACCATACGGATGTAAAGCCTGATGGCCGCACTGGTAACGCTGCATGATCTTGGATAAGCCACTTTGTCCATTCTGCGCCTTAGTTTCCCTATTTGTAAAATTTGGTGGTTGGATTCGATGATGTATCGGATTTCTTCTGACTCAAAAATTCCCTTGTTATAACAATATCCGACTCTTAATGTGGAAGTAGAATAGCAAAGTGCAATTTGCTTGATAGGAATTCATTTTATAGCCAAGGGTGAGTTTGTTTCTGAGAGCAAACAATATCTATTAGGTTATCCAATAATATTCCTTTTGGGAACAGAGCTGTTTGCAGGCCAATTTTACTTAAGGAAACAGCTGAGAAAATGATCTGCGTGTGAGTAAGAAGGATGTTCCCATGGTGTACTTGAGAGGGAGGCAAGCGTCACAGCTGGCAGGGCTGGAGAGGGCAGCTGGGGAAGGCATGGTCACCATTTCACTTCCTAGAACCCCCACATGCCCGGGGCCTGGGGTTGCCCTTTTCTATTTCCTCTCTACTGTGTCTGTTCCTGGCACTTAGTAAAGGTTTAATGACACTGATGATGCTGACGATGGCAATGGTGAAACTGCTGATGGTGACCATTGTTTCCAGTCCGCAGAGTTTGTGCAGAAGTAAAGTGCTGTGGGATTTCAGAGCCTGGCGTGGGAAGAGGGCAGGGACGGAGCTGACCGGGGTGGAGAACTTGGAAGGGAGCCAGGAGCACCAGGGCTGTCTGTCACAGCCTGTTGATTTCCCACCTTCCTGTGTCCCCAGGTCATGAAAACCTACCACATGTACCACGCAGAGAGCATCAGTGCGGAGAGCAAGCTGAAGGAGGCTGAGAAGCAGGAAGAGAAGCAGTTCAACAAGTCAGGAGACCTCAGCATGAACCTGCTCCGGCACGAGGACCGGCCCCAGCGCCGCAGCTCCGTGAAGAAGATTGAGAAGATGAAGGAGAAGGCGAGTGAGGGCCCCAGATGGGAGGTATCGGGGTGGAACAGGAAGGGGAGGGCACCGTGAGTGTCTAGGGGTGTAAGAGGTCAGTGTCCTGGTGGAGGCAGGGCTGGCTGTGCCTCTGCTAGCACTAGTTAGGCCTCGGGCTAGGGTTGGCAGCAGGGAGAGGCACTCAGCTGGCAAGAGAGCTGAACTGTGGAGACTCACGCCCAGCAGGCACATTCCAGCAGGACTCACCAGGCATTTGTGGAGGCGGGACTTGCTCTGGAGGTCACCTTGGTGGCTGGGGGACTGATTGGGACTTAGTGTGTCCAAACTAGAGGGAGCAGCACTGGACTACCAACCAGCACCTGGGAACCAGGGACAGAACCATCCTGAAATTGCCACTGCCAAGCCAAAGTCAGGCGACTCAGAATCCTTGTGTGTTGGTGCTGGAAAAGTTGCTTTTGTAGGGCATGGTGAAAAGGCGAGTTTTGGAGTCAGCCAGGCTGGGTTTCAAAAATGCGCCATTTACAACAACCCTCTGAACTTCAGTTCTAACGTCTGACAGTGATGGCAAACAAATCCTCTTTGAAGTCAACCCTGATCAGAGCCCTGAATTGAGGACTGTGAGCCCTCCCCAGGCTTTAGTAAAAGACAGTGCTGTGATCAATTAATGATGTCTGCCATGGCCAGGGAATTTAGAGAGGCAGTGTGCATGCTGCTTTTTGTCATCCTAGACTAGGTTATTTCTAAGGTGCCATTCTTCTTAAAAGGCTATGATTTTCTTGTTGAATTCTCTGCGTTCATTCATTCCATGCAGTCAGCAAACATTTCCTGAGCTCTTTGTATTTGCCGAACATTGTATCAGATGTTTATTTGGGCTTCTATGACACTAATTCTATGATTATAGGATCCTACAACTCTTAAAAATGATAGGAGATTGAGTGGGAACAAAAAGCCAACAGGACCTGGATAAGCTGGAAAAGTAACCGGAGGCAAATAAACTGAAGTTTCTGAGTAGTTTCCAAAGGCAAAGAAAAATATGCTCCACAGCCACCAGGCTGAGGTGCAATTGAAAAATGGGCAAAGGATTTGAATAGATATTTCTCCAGAGAGTATACACGAGTGGCCAAGAAGTACGTGAAAAGACGATCAGCACTGTGAGTTATCAAGGAAACACAAGTCAAAACCACAGTGAGATACCGCTTCACATCCACCAGAATGGCTAAAACAGAAAGTCAGATAGTAACAAGTGACGGCGAGGACGCAGAGAAATCGGAAGCTTCATACATTGCTGGAGAATGTGTAAAATGGTGCTGCCACTTCCTCAAAACGTTAAACATAGAGTTACCACCGGACTCAGCAGTTCCACTCCTAGGTATCAACCCCGGAGAAATTAGAACACATGTCCATACAAGAACTTGCACATGAATGCTCATAGCAGCCTTATGCATAACAGCCAAAGAGTGGAAACAATCCATATAAATGAATGTTCATCCACTGATGAATGGATGAATAAAATGTGGTCAGTCCTTACAATGAAAAATTCAGCCATGAAAAGAAATGGATACAGACGACAGGATGGATGACCCTTGAGAACAGCACGCCAAGTGAAAGAAACCAGTCACAGGAGACCACATATTGAATGATTCCATTTATTTGAAATGTCCAGAACAGACGAATCCACAGAGACAGACAGTAGATTATTAGTCACCAGGAGCTGGGGCAGAAGAGAACGGAGTGACTGCTAACGGGACAGGGTTTCTTTTGGGGCGATGAAAATCTTCTAAACTTAGACAGTGGTGATGGTTGTACAGAATGTCTTGAATATCCTAAAAATTAATCTAAACAATAAGATAACGAGACAGGGAATTACAGAGCTACAACACAGGGTCATATATAGAGGGGCAGAGAAAGCACTGGCAGGGGGGTCTGGAGGCTAAATTTCAGTTCAGAGTTTTATGCTAATTAGCCATTTGGCTCTTGGACAACCCACTACTCTTCAGTTTTCATTTCCTCACCTATAAAATGGTGAATTAAACTAAGATATCTTTAATATCTTTTCCAGGTATAAAATTTTATGAGTCCATGAAGGGCTGAAAGTGGTCTCAGGGTCATAGTGGCCCCCTGGCAATGGGCCAGGAATATCAAAACTCTCTGTGGAGGTTGGGTGTGTGGCTGGTACAAGAGGTAACTGCCAGGAGTTTGTTTTTGGAAATTCTCAGAATAAGTGGAGCCTGGAGAAAGGTCAGAGATGTCTGAAGAAAATGAAAAGGCTGACCGTGGGGGCACCTCTGCTGAACAGCTCAAGAACTTGACCTGGAGTAAGGAAGGTAGAGAGTGCTTAGGTGAAGGGAGAAACCCTGTTTTTTTAAGGAGAGCTGTCTTTCTACTCGGCAGTAGGACTCATCTGTCTGAAAGGGGCAATGGGACAGCTCTCCAACCCATGGACTCTTGACCGCTTCCTGCCCAGGATGGCTTAGAATGGAAGCAGCTTCCAGGGGAGGCCGTCCAGCTCCCCGCCAAGACCACCTCTGGCTCCTCTGCTCCCTCTCTCGCCCCCACTCACATCCAGACGGCCTGTGAAAATCGTGTAATGCCTGCCTGCGTGGGGCCCGTCTTGGGTGCTGTAGGCCCAGCCACGAGCAAGGCCCGTCAAGCCCCTGACTTTATAGTTCACTTTCTAGCAGGGGACACTGAAAATCCGCCAGTAAGCAAAGAGGTAAAAAATACAATGTTGGGTGGTATAAAGTGCTTATGTAAAAAACTGAGCAACCAAGATGTAGGTGAACGGCCAGTAACTGCTACCTCCAGACAGGCGAGCACTACTCAGCGCTAAAAAGAATGCGCTAGCAAGCCATGGAAAGCAGGGAGGAACCTTAAATGCATGTTATCAAGTGAGAGAAGCCAATCTGAAAAGGCTACATGCTGTGTGTAAAAGGCAAAGCTGTGGAACAGTGAAAAGGTGGGAGGGGTGATCAGGTGGAGCCCAGAGGAGTCAAGGTGGAGAGACTGCTCTGTCTGATACTATAATGACAGATACACACCATTACACGTTTGTTCAGCCCACAGAACATACAGCAGCACCAAGGGTGAACCCGAAGGTAAACTGTGCACTCTGGGTGGCAACGATGTGTCAGTGTAAGTCCATGGGGTATAACAACTGTACCATCTCGTGGTAGACGCTGATAGTGGGGGTGGCAGTGTGTGTGTGGGGGGAGTCGGGGTGTGTGGGAGAGCTCTGTACCTTCCTCTCAGTTTTGCTGCGAAGCTCAAACTACTCTTAAAAAAAAGAAATCTTTTAAAAATTAATTAAAAATGAAACAATCACTGAAAAATTGAATAGAGATTAAATAAGTGGAAAAAATAGGACAGGCTAGAGTAGGGGGAGTGGCGGTGGAGATGCTGGGGATGCACGGCAGACAAGGGTGTCAGCAGAGGCCCCTCTGACAGTGTGACCGTGGGTGAGGACCTGAATGACTTGGAGAAGCAGGCCACGCAGGGACGTGGGAGGATGGCCTGACAGGTGGAGGACACGAATCTGAAGTCTCGAGGCAGGAATGAACGTGGCCTCTCAAAGGACGGGCAGCGGAGGTGACAATGGGAGGGAGGAGGAAGAGCCAGGTTGGGAGGGCCTCGCAGGCCGTCCGCGGGGTTTGGGCAGACACTGCCAGTGCTGAGTAGGGATCTCGGGGTCTTGTTTACACTCCACCCTGGCAGACTCAGAGAACGGCTGCTGCTTACCAGACGGCGCTGTCATTGGCTGCACTTGTGCGATGTAAGACGAGCTTTTGAGCACACAGATCTAATCCGCCTGGCACAGGGAGTAATTTAGGGGGTGCGGGGGACTGATGGCTCACAGTGACCATCCAGAAAACCCCAAATCTCTCCCATCAGTGGTTTGACTCTTACACCCACTCTTTTCCTTCCTCCAGAGGCAGGCAAAGTATTCCGAGAACAAGCTGAAATGCACCAAGGCCCGGAATGACTACTTGCTGAATCTGGCAGCCACCAACGCAGCTATAAGCAAATACTACATCCATGACGTCTCTGACCTGATTGACGTGAGCTCTGGGGAGTCATGGGTTGAACAGGGCCCTGCCTCGCCTGGCGAGTGGTCAGCTGAGGGAGGGCTGGCCTGTGTCCTTAGCTGACACGTCAGGTGACCAGTGTCCCCTTGAGGCCTGATGGAGGGGAAGGGCAGTGAGCGTTTGGAGCCTGGGAGAGGAGTGTCACCTCATGTTTCTCCCTCTGGGTGGGAGTGGGCCTCTGGCGGCCCCTACACACTTGGGCTGGGCAGTTGTAATTCATTGGGTGTTTACTAAGTGCCCTCCTCTACCTACCAAGTGCCCTTATATGTTCAATGCCCCTGGATCCATTCTGCCAGACACACACACGCACACGGAAGAAAATAATGAATTACATAGATCAGCTTTACTTGGGGGTGTTATCTTGGGAGAAATCAGGCAGTTTAAGCAAAAGGAAAATGGAACACTGACTCCCGAGTACTAGCTGTGCAGGACACACTAGAGGGACAGCTGGGCTCAGAGAAGGAATACTGAGTGGTGCCATCAGGGAGGGCTTCTGTCGTCTGGGATGGAGCCGGGACTGCTCCTCGTGTCTTCACGCAGACAGGGATCTGGCCCAGCAGGGGCTCTCTCAAGCTTCCGTGAGGGTGGATGCAGCCTTCGCTCTGGTCCTGGTGTGTCCCATCAGGATGTCAGCATCCTGGGGAGAGGAGCTGCTCGGCCCTGCTTGTGCCTCCCTAGTGCCCTGAGACCAGAACCCCCACTTTCCTACCTTTTAATTTTCTTTTTCACACAGCCCTTTCAGTTTTTCACTTACCAAATTTTCGCTGAGTACCTGTTAGCTCTGGGCCTTGAGGTGCAGCAGTGGACAAGAGCAGATGGGGCTGCCCTCACAGAGCTCACCCTGCACGACCCTGATGGGTTAAAGGCAATTCAGTGCCAAGTGGTGGGTGTTACAGTGAGGGAGGTGGAGGGACACATGGACCCCTGGATGAGGGGCACCTGACGATGTAAACTCTGAGTGGGGAGAACATAAAGGAAGGCTTCCTGGAGGAAGTGGCCTCTAAACTGAAACCCAAAGGAAGAGTATTTAGGCAGGAGGAGAGAGGAAGAGTCTTCCAGGCAGAGGAGATGCATGTGTGAAGGCCTGGAGGTGAAAAAGAAGGTGGTGAATCTGGGGAGCCCGGAGAAGCACTGCCACTGCCCAGAGGCAGCCCCTGGCGCCCTCCAAGGGCTTTGCCATGGGCTGTGTGGTAGGATTCCAAAGTGCACAAGGGCCCACAGCATAAGAGATCTGACTGTGGAACAGGAAGCTGTGAGTCACCGTGGCGGTCCCCACCCTCACCCGCCCCTCCTGTGCATGCTTCTCCCCCAGTGCTGTGATTTGGGCTTTCACGCCAGCCTGGCCCGCACCTTCCGGACCTACCTCTCAGCCGAGTACAACCTAGAGACCTCTCGCCACGAGGGGCTGGACGTCATTGAGAACGCAGTGGACAACCTGGACTCCCGAAGCGACAAGCACACGGTCATGGACATGTGCAACCAGGTCTTCTGTCCCCCCCTCAAGTTTGAGTTCCAGCCTCACATGGGGGATGAGGTAGGCGTCCCCCTGGAGCGTGCGCTCGGGGCTGCTTCTGTCTGTCTCCCGTGTGCTCCCAGAGCATCGGTTGGCAGGGGAGTGTTAGCTCAGGGGCCTGGGGTCAAGTTCTTGGTCCATGGACCCCACCAGCCCAGGAGTTTACCACTAGTACCCCAATCTTGGTAGCTCATATCCCCGACCTGCAGAATTACAGGACCTTAGCTTCCCATAAAACCGTTCCCAGTTGTGTCTAGAAGACCCCAAGGGAGCCCCACATCTGCACATAGATGATGGTCTCACGTTCTCTACCCTCCCCTCCATGGCCTTGGATCACCAAGGGCACTGCCTCAGCGTAGCCACTCTGGCCTGTGCTCCAATGCTGGGAGCCCTGGGCATACAGGCCAGCCGAGTTTCCTTCAGGGCTTGTCCTGTTCAAGATCCTCATTATGTTCTGGAAAAAAAAATGGGAGAAGGCACTTGTCACTGGCCCCAAAGCAGCACACTAGTTACCTGAGTTTCACAAATAGCTCCTTGTGCTTTTCCTGGTCATCCTCCCTCTCTCTAGGGCTCAGGCCCTAGTCCCTGGAACCCATGGAGGACAGCCACAGATGTCAGACCTGCCTCCCCGTCTCCACCACCTCTACTCCCAGGGACACGTGCACAGACATTTCTCCTAGTGGCCCCATTCTCTCCACCTGACGTATGCCACCCGTGCACACAAGAGCTGGGGGGACCCAGCCCATCTCTGGATCCCACTGGGGACTCGGCTGGGCCATTGCTGCCCCTGCTTAGCAGGGAGGGGCCAGGAGGCACCTTGGAAGATGGTGTTTGCTGGACCATCTGATGGCTCTGCCCACTTTCTTCATTTGCAAGAGGTGCCTTCTCCAGGGCTTCCCTGCAGCTCCTGCCCCATCCCTCTGCCCTCGGGGTCCAGCCCTTTGGCTCATCATCTGTGGCTGCAAAGTCTGGGCTGCCGAGTTAGTGATAAAGAACAGAGCCCTGCCGTCCCTTATGACCTCAGCTAAGTCACACCCGGCAGCCCAGCCCACGGGTAGTCAGTCACAGAGCCCTGGGTGGAGTGGGTCTGGGGGAACAGTATTTCTCTCTCGTCTTCCTTGCTTCTACACGCCCCCACCCACCCACAACCGACCAGGGAAGAAGGGCCGTGAGCATGCTGCTGCCTCTCTCAAGCATCTTCCTGCTGGGCCTACTCCACTGTTGCCCATCCTTGGTTCTTTTCATCGGCTTCCCTTAGGCAGTTGCTTCCTTACTACAACTTCCTGCTGGAAATTAACCAGTTAGTGTCCCTTAGTGAGATTATGTCCAAGCCCTGAGTAGTAAACCGTCCTGTGCAGCACAAACATAGACCACAACCAACAGGCCGCACCCAGCAGTGTGAGAGGTGGCCCCTGGGCCCTGCCTGGCTCTGGAGTTGCCGGAGACAAGCTGTGTGACCTTGGGCAGGTCACGTGCCCTTTCCAGGCCTGTTTCTGCAGGCGGCGCTGTCGTTTCTGCAGGTGTGCCAGGTCAGCGCCCAGCAGCCCGTCCAGACGGAATTGCTCATGCGGTACCACCAGCTGCAGTCCAGACTGGCCACGCTCAAGATAGAGAACGAGGAGGTGAGTGGGCCCCTCCGCCCTGGACGGGGTTTCCTTATGGAGGGCTGGCTGGTCCCGAGGAGTCCACCCTTGCTATGGAACACGTAAGAAATTGGGTTCATCTGTAGGATGGACTCCTACGCAACCACTGAAACCACGCCCACCAAGAATCCTTAATGGGGAGGGGAGGGAATGCTCACAAGATGCTAAAGAGAAGCTAAGAGGAAGTGGACCTCTCTGTTCAGTGCATCCTAACCAGGATAAACTAAAGGATGTGCGTATGTGTCTGTGTGTAGTCACAGGTGTAGGAAAAAGACTGGAAGGAAATACTTTGAAATGTCGATTGTGGTTATGTCTGGGTTGCAGGAGTATAGGTGATTTCCGGTCCTTTTTTGTGCTTTTCTCTGTTTTCTGCAGTGAGTTTATGTTATTTTTATCATCAGAAATAATAGTAGGTATTTAAAATTACACAATGAAATAACCAGCTCAGGGCACACTAACCTTGTCATGGATTCTGAGCTCCAAGAAACTTCTATCTTACCACGGCCAGCATACCTCCCATGCAGCTGGTGGCACAGAACGACCCCCAGGTGGGCACAAATGGAAATACCAGCTGGGGTGGCTCTGTTCTGATGTGGACTGACGAGGCCAGGCGGGAGACATCCTAACCCAGCCTGGATGCCCCCACTCAGGGAGGGTGTCATCCAGCTAGAGGACACCAGGATGTAGGGGTGTCACCTGAGACCACAGGCAGGTTTACCCTTGAGAAGCATGGTCACAGCTGGAGATGGGGCTCATGGTCCCTGTCTTCAGACCTCGAGAGGGCTGTCCTGGGCAAGTTGCCTTGTGTTTCCAGAAAGGACAGAGCCACGCTGAAGGTGAGATAGATCGACGTGTTCATCCTGCAAAGAGGGAGGGTAATATTTATTTACTTATGCCCTACATCTTCCCTCGAATCAGTTTAAATTGTTTACATGGAACAGCATATGCGGTATGTGGATAATCATGTTAATGGAATTTAACTTGGAAGTCAGGGCCACAGAAAAGAGGGTGAAGCAAGTGTTCCTCTGGACAGGCTGTTCATGGCCGTGGAAATACTTAGTTTTGAACCTGAATTTCTGCGAGGCTGTGTTAGACAGAACAGATTCACTCATTTATTTGTTCAACTAATATTTATTTAAGTATTTATTAAGCACATACTATGAACTAAACACTGCTTTAGATGCAGAGTTAAGTGAGTGAATGAGATAATGTATATAGTACCTCTTCTCACGGAGTTTCTATCCTAGTGAGAAAAGGCAGGTGATAATTAAAACACAGAAGCAAACTAACCAGAACATGAATGAGGGTAAACAATGCCAGACAGCGAAGGGCACTGCGTTAAGGATGGTGGGGGCTGGAGGGTGGTGGTGGTGTCACCAGGAGGTGACTTTTAAGTTCTGAGATCTGAGTGACAAGAGAGATTTTGAGCAATAATTGTGCAGCAAATGTAGATGCACTTTCTCCCAGGACTGTTTTTGGAAACACCCTCCATCCAAGTACAGTTTCGCCATTTAGGCCCAGTTCAGTGAAGAGCTGTGGTGAGATCGAAGCCCTGCGTATGTAGCCCCCTGGGGGTCCTGCTCGATCCCAGCAGAGGGGCTAGAGTCCTGGAGGACCGACCATACCATGTGTGTCTGAGCATCTGACTTCCTAGAGGTTCTCTTTTCTCAGTCAGGCTTTTGTAGGACTCAGTGGCAGGCAGCTGGAGAGTTCATTCATCGAGGGTGGCGCTCACCTTATCTAGACTGTGTCCCCTCCCTTCTCTGGATGAAGAGAACAGGGCTGTTGCTAGTGTTGTTCCTCTGAGGGGGACCCACATCCCAGGAGGAGCTAGTTTGGGGCCACAGACCCACAAAGAGAAACAAACCTAGAAACCCAAGCTCCTTGTTCATCATAGCATTCTCCAAGGTTCTCTCTGGCAGAAGCAGAGCCATAAAATGACTTTAGATTGGGCACCTGGCTCCTCACCCAGCCAGATGCAGGCCTTCCTTTCCACATCAGTGTAACGGGAACTACCATCATTGTCCTTCCTGCCGCCCAGAGGCTTTGTGTGGGAGAAATAAAGGAACAGTTGGGAAAAGGACTTGCAGTGTCAAAAGCCTTCTGAGGCTGAAGGATTTTTGTGTTTCCCCAGGTTAGAAAAACCCTGGATGCTACGATGCAGACCTTACAGGACATGCTGACCGTGGAGGACTTTGACGTCTCTGACGCCTTCCAACACAGTCGGTCCACAGAGTCCGTGAAGTCGGCCGCCTCTGAGACCTACATGAGCAAGATCAACATCGCCAAAAGGAGAGCCAACCAGCAGGAAACAGAAATGTTTTATTTTACAGTAAGTGGCGTCCTGGCCCAGGACCTGCCGTCTGCTGACCCGCCGGCAGTGACTTTTGGGGAGCAGCCCAAACCTAGTGGGAGCCAGAGAAACCACGTGGGTCAGTCAGACCTCAGATTCTCCCAACATGCTTTTCAGATTAAGTTTCCTGGCTTGGCTTTGTGAAACGCCGTAAGTGAGTTACCAGTGGGTAGCATCGGCCTTGATCTTAGATTGACAGTTCCTGCAACTTTCCTGTTCTAGGAAAACTGAAAGGAAGAAAACAAAAACCCAGAAAGAGTTGCATTTGGTAGGGAGAGAGGAAAAGCGCTCACAGAGCCAGGTGCACACCCTAAGTAACACCCCCCAAGATAGTGTATGGTTGTCACGTTGAGTTGTCTCAAACTGAGGAGTGGGCTTGGCAAATATGCCCTGGGTAATCCTGGTAAATTGCTGGTGATTTGCCATCTTCATGTAAAATCCCAGATTACTTACATTTCACTTGGCCAGGGAGAAGCAGGGATGAGGCATCGGGCTTTGGTTCAACATGTGTTTAGTGAACATGGAATGTTGGGGTTGGAGGGGCCTTACATCTTCGGTCTGACCCTTGATCCTGTTCAGCCGTGTCCATGCCCAAAAGCCATCCAGACGTTGCTTGAGGAGCCCCAGGATGAAAAGCTCTCTCTCTCCTTCCCCAGACAACCGTTTTGTTTGGCCTGTGGCTGGCTGTAGATATTATAATGTTTGCCTGCATCTCTGTTACCTTCAGAAATCTGCCTCACTAGAATTTCTGGTCACTGAGCTTGATTCTGTTCTCTGCGGCAACCCAGAGAGAGGCTAATTCTACATGACAGTCTGGCAAGGTTGCAGGGAGCTGGGTTTTTTATTTCTCCAGGCTAAACATATCTAATTCTTTCAGTCCGGCCTGCTAAGCTTTTGTTTGGAGTGGCCTCCGCATCCTCGTGACTCTGTCCTTGAGCACGTCCCGTTTGTCAACACTTCTTCTAACGTGAGACTCCCAGCAGCGGTCTGACCAGCCCAGAGTTGGGCTAAATGTCCACCTCCTTCCACATTAGGTGCTGTGCTTCCTTTTTGTGTGTTTTTCCTATGATCGTATATGTTTTTTAAGCTAAGTTTGTATCAGTTAAATCTCTATCCCCACCGCACTGCCCTTAAACAGGGTCGCCTTCCTCCTATGGGATGTGTGGGTGATGTCTCGGGTGGCTCTTCTGTTTATTACCCATTAGATTTCCTCCCGGCGGGTTCAGTTCGTGGCCCCAGACAGTCAGGAGCCTGATGCACTTGTTCATCACAGATACAGGTTCAGTTAAGTGTGGCCTCCGTACCTTAAAGTTTGTCAGTAAAAACAAAACCAAAAACCCAAAACAAAAAACAAAACCTATTTGGTATGCCAGGGCCATAGTCAAAGACAGAGTTGTTCAAAACATGCCACTATACTGATATTGATCCGTTAATCAGCATTTTTAGATTGCGTTCATTCAGTCAGTCACAAACCCACCCAGTTCTAACATCCAACTCCATTTCGTGATGGGCCTCGTCAGATCCCTCTTGAAAACTAAGTCTACACATACTGCATTTCCTCGATCTTTGACCTGGTTGTTTTCAACAAAGAAAACAGAGCCAGACTTATTGACTCAGACCTTGCTGATTTCTGGGGTTCACCACTGAGGACCTACTATGTTTGCACAGAGAACGTATGGGTTCCAAGGATAAGTAAGGAGTACGTGTTAAGTCACTTTGGTAGCAGAAGCAAAGAAGGACATTCACCCTGCTTGAAAGGAAAAGACAGCGTCTATGATGAAGGGTCATGGATTTGATCTTAATATTCAAGTTATCAACCTGGTTGGCTAGTACACCTCATAACTTGATGTTGTGATATTATTTAGGTATTTTTAAGGACTTAATACTCCTTTTAACATAGACATCAGTATGATTCCATGGCGTTCTTTCCTTCATGGTCCCATGGAAAGCAGGGTGAAGCTTGGAAGGAGTGGGCAGGGTCCAAGGCCCCAGATCCGCAGGGTGGAATTTGCACTAACCAGTGAATAACCCACCAAAGCATGAGTCACACATTTGGGGTGGAGCTTCAGCTGCCTGGGGCAGTGAGGCGTGATGGAGATAACACCTGCTTGGACCTCAGCTCTGCTTTTTTTATGGTGAATCTTTACACATAAGATAAAATCAGAGGGCAGCATTCCTGGGAGGATCCAGAAAGAGCTGTAGCTGAGTAGTTATCAAACTCAAGTGTGCTTTTGAATCATGAAGGAGGCTTGTTGAAAATGTAGGTTCCCAGACTCCCACCCTCCCTGAGGTGGGGCCCTGGTAATGTGAACGCGTTGAGGCCTCTATGGTATCCTCCTCGGGTTAGATGCACAGTATTCCAAAAATATTACAGAGCAGGGAGCTGCATTTTGAGATCTCCCGCTGGGTAGGAGGCCACTGGTCCTTGTACCACACTTGGAGAAACACTGTGAGTCTACCCTCATTTTACCCTGAGGAGGGCATGGACGCCCAGAAATGTTCAGAAATCCGGCCAAGGTTGCACACTGAGTGGCCACCGCTCTAAGTTCTGTCTCCTGGGTAGGATGGGAGTGGCGATGCTCCCCCCATCTGCTGTCCAAGACCGCGGGGAGGACCAGATGTTCGTGTTTGAAAACTGTCATGTGTTTTGCAGATGCAAGGTGGGGCGGTTCTTAACAACCAAGGGACAAGGTCCTAGGAGCTAAGAGGGACCGTGGCCAAGGAGATGGGACACCACAACCTCCCAGACACTTATCAGGGTGGGACCAGGGTGAGGTGACCTCAGTCTTATCAGGGCCACATGTAAGCCTCCACTCCACGGGCCCCTGCACCTGTCTTCACTGGGAAGCTGGTGATGTTCAGATGTCCTTAGCCGTCGAGGCTCACTTCTCTGCTTCTCTGTGTCCTTTCTGAGTCTTCTAGGTAGGGCATAGAAAGGATTTTTTTGTGAAAAACCAGCTGGTAGATTTGGAGCAGTCACATCCGTCCCCATGCCTTCATTCTTAGGGCTTTTGTAATTGAATTCTGTAGACACCCCCTGCCCCCGGCCCCTTCCTCACCTCCTTCAGGCCTGGCTCTAATGTCACTTCTGCAGTGAGGTCTGCCCCAACTCCCGTCCCTTGTTCCTGCCTTGTTTTCATCCCTGGCATTCACCATCATTGACCCATTGTGTCTTTTGCTTATGTTTTTGTTAGTTTATTGTCTCTCTCCTGCTCTGCTATGTCAGTCCCACTGGGTCAGGGATTCAGCTGAAATTCTCAGCACTGCTATTTGCCAGCACAGCTGTGGGCACTGGGGATCCAGAAAGCTACGGGGGCAGCACCTACAGCGGCTCACAGTCTGGCAGAGAGGGCTCCAGGCCTGTGTTTGGGTGATGCGGGGTGGGCAGGGCCAAGGAAAGCTGGTACCTGTGCTGCGGCGTGGCCGAGGCTAGGCTGACCTGGGGGCAGGTAGATGTTTCTGTTCTGGGCGGCCCCAGGCGCTGCTCTGAAGCGCATTGTTCTTGGCCAGGTCCCTGAACCAGAGGCAGCCTGGAGTCCCAGGGACCCTGGGCAAATCATTCCCTGTGCCAGTTTGACCTGTCTCATCTGTAAAAAGAAGAAAATCATCTCCCCCCAGTCCAGTTGGGTTCTTTTACTAGGAATGCCTCTGGGCCTGCAGAGCCCTTCCTCCTCCAGAGCGCAGCAGATGAGTGAGACTTGCTCCGAGGCTCCCACAGCTCCCCTGACGGAAGCGCCTCTCACCACGCCATCCCCTGGGCTTTCTTTGTGTTCCCAAAACTGACCTGAAAGGCCTGAATGGACTGGCCGGTCACACTCGGCAGAGCTGGGGACCTGCTGGAGCAGATGCAGGGATACCCTCTCCCCTTTGACCTTTCCCCACGCCGGCATCCTTCAGGGTGGCCTCCCGCCTCGGAGGTCCGTTCCGGAGGCAGAGATGGCAGGACTCAGCCCTGCTATTTGTAATGTCTTTGTGACTTGTGTCTTCCAGAAATTTAAAGAATATGTGAACGGCAGTAACCTCATCACTAAGCTGCAAGCCAAGCACGACTTACTCAAGCAGACTCTGGGCGAAGGTGAGTCAGGTGGTGGAAGCAGGCGAGGGGGGCTGTCTTCCCCGCTGGGTTTTGCTGTGGCCAAAGGGAGATCCTGGGCACTTGGTGGAATGAGGCCTGGTACTGGAGCCCCCACCAGGATGAGGCTGGGAAAACGGCCGTGGTGCAGATGCTGAGGGGGTCCAGCCTGGCTGTAGAAAATACGGGGCCAGCACAAGTTGTAGTTTAGCTTGTGGGGAGGGTCCCAGGTAAGGTGATGAGAGGTCCTCAATAGGTAGGGGGTGGGACTCAGGGCACAAGGGTCCCCACTGATGATTTTTAGTCGATCCTATTTGCCAGGAATACCATTGGAGTGCCTGGCCAGGATTCTAGGTTCAAGAAGGAGAATCCATATGTGTTTAAGTCAGAGTTTGGTCCTTGAGGGACGTGGGGACTAGGCTTAAAACTCCCCAAAGTCTTCCAAGGACAGTTGGATAAAATCCCAGCGCTCCCATGGCACATGAGGCCTGAGGCCAGTTGACCTCCTTCCCTGACCTCAGCTACCCATCCTCCACTCCTTACTGTACTCCAGCCGCACTGAGCTCCTTTCTGCACTTCAGAGCTTGTCCAGCTTCTCCCTGCCCCAGGACCTCTGCATCTGCTGTTCCCTCTGCCTGGAATGCTCTCCCCCATGTCTTTGTGTGGATGCCGCCTTATCCTTCAGCTGTCAGCACAGATATCACTTCCTCAGGGAGGCTCTCCCTGCCCCCCAGCCTCAGGGAATCACCACCTCTGTCCCAACACTCTGTTTGATTTTCTTCGTCTCACTCATCACCATGTGAAATCATCCTGTTTATTATTTGTTCACCTACTTCTTGTCATTGGTCATGCCCCTCACCCCCAACAGCATCATATCTTCAACCAGAGTAGGCACATGGGGTCTGGGAAATAGTGGCCAATACGAGAGTGATGAAGGGAATTTCCAAGGTGAAGATGCCAGTAGATCCTGAGATGACAGCTGGAAGCAGTCTAGACCATCCAGGAGTGTTTTGGGGACGGAGGAATGTGACTGGACGAGATGGGGTATGGGGCTGGCGTTCCCTGGCTGGCGGGTATCCTCGCCCTTCTATGGCTCACTCTCCTCTCCTTGGGGGTGCACATTCTAGTGGCCATGCCCTGGCCACACAAATCCTGAGCCAGTCCACTCGGCAGCTGTCAAGGGGTGCGTGGCATTTGTGAGCCCCATGCTTTAGAGGAACTGGTGAGAAATGAAACCATTTCACAGCCCCAAGGCACTTACGGTCTAGCTGGGAGACAACCTATGAATTCATAAAGAATTAACTAGCAGTAACACTGTCACACAGAAATACTGAGTGAGTTGCCAGGAGAACAGTTTGGATTCTGAGGACCGTGAGTCACAGGAGGCAGGTTTCACCATGGACCCAGGAAAGCTGGGAAGGCTTCAAGGCAGATGACAGTTAGGGCTTGAGGAATAGCCAGGGCTTTAAGACCAATGGAATGTTTTCAATCAACTTTATTGACATATAATGGATATACCATAAAATGCACCCATTTTACATGTGGAAATCACTTTTGACAAACGTACGGCCAGATATAACCACCATCAAGTCAAGGTACAGAGCCTCCCTGTCAGCCAGAAGTTCGCTTGTGCCTCTTTATAGTCAGTCCCCGCATCCTCCACCTCAAGCCACCACTGACCTGATTTCTGTCACCATAGACTAGTTTTGTGTGTTCTAGCTGGTGAGAGCTGGGGAACTTTAGGGGGTGATGGAAATGTTCTATATCCTGATTTGGGTGGTGTTTATACATGGGTCTTTACATTTATCAAAACTCATTGACTGAGGGAGGGTGGGGAGGAGTGAGTTGCAACGAGCATTTTTTTTATCCCCACCCTCACCCTCCGGCCCCCTACATTCTGCACATCCTGACATTTCATTACTGGACCAGGAGAAGGGAGCCATGGAGTAGTGTCGGGAACATAGAGGGAACCAAAACAGCAAGGAGAGAGGGAGAGGGAAAAGACAGGAAGTCCTAGAGTGAGTGTGCCAATGGGGACAGCTTCCGCCACTCCCAGAATCAGTTTCTATGTTTGTGGGCTGGGGGACTGGGGGCTGTTTCTCATGGGCCACGTAACAAAAGGCAGGTCCGTGTGAGTTGCTGGCTACTTGTATTTTCAAAATCAGGTGCCCTGGATTTAGAAAACAAGATATTGTTTTAAAAAATAAGATCCCAGATGAGGAAGCGCTTCTCTCCAGCTCCCCCAGGAGTGCTATCCGATGCAACCTTTATTACCGCCCTTGCCTGAATGGCCTTAATGAAATCATAATCATCATCAGTTTTGGTTGGCGGAGCTCCTGACCCACTTGGTCTTCCAAGTTTATTTAGCCTTCAGCCACACCTTGCTCTGAGATGTGATTAACGAGTCCTTCTTCTGAGTTTTGAGCTGAATAGCAACAAAAACAACAAAACTGCAGGAAGACGCAGCTTCAGAAGTATGAGGGCAGCTAAGAAAGAGCCGTCTGGGAGAATTACCGTCGTCCTGTTACCTCGTCAGCCGGCAGTGGAAAAGCCCACTGTGCTGCTTTTGATAACTGGCATGCATCTTGTTAGACTCATCAATTCTGGGGAGGTTTTGTTTTTTGTTTTTTGTTTTTAATAAATGTTTTTGCTTTAGAATAGTTTTATACTTATAGAAAAGTTGCAAAGATGGTACAGAGTTCCCGTATACTCCACATCCAATTTCCCTTACCAGTAATGTCTTCATTTTACACCGCTATGGTGTATTTGTCACAGTGAATGAAGACTGATCCATTATTGTTAACTAAAATCAGTAAGTTACTGCATTACTGAAAAAACTGAAGCTGAGAACAATCTTCAGGCATTTTTGTATCTCCTGATGAAGGTGTATGTGGATTCCTAGGGCATTAGCTGGTAGAGGGAATTTGCACTTAGTTTGATAAAGCTCTTGCCCATTGGGCAAGTAGGGCATGAAAAAACTGAGCAGGCCAAAGAGAGCTCAGATCTTCTTATTCATTCTTCTGAGGGGTCTTCAGATGATTCCTCTGCCTGGACATGTTAACTCTTCCTTTAAGTCAAAAGCTCTTCTAAGACGGGGGCTAGGTTAGGGTGACATCTGCATCAATGGCTTTTTTTTTTTTAATGTCATCTGAGAACTCTTTTGTGTTGGGAAGGATAATCTGCTCATTTTGAAAACAAGTGAGAAATATGGAGCTAAGCAGAATATTTTGACTAAGAAGGTACAAAATTTTTTTTTCAATGAAATGAAATATCATCTAGTGCCTTAGTTTCTCTCAAGTACTCTTTTGACAGCATGCCTCAGAGAAGTCACAAGTTAGAGGAAGCACTAGATGTTCCAGGTCGCTTTCACTTAGAAGCGAAATGGAATGTGATTGACCCCAGACACACAAGTCAGAAAGCTTAGGGCCCTGCAAAGTGGTATTCCTTGTTACAAATGTCACTGCCACGTCTTGGAAAGAAGAGCACACACCCTTGTATGCCCTTGGTTGTTGCTAGGTCATTTTATTGGCCAGAGAAATCTTAGTTTATCGTCTCAGTCTTAGATGTCTGACTTTTTTATTGCTCTGGGTAGTCGGTAAGCTCTAGGGTTGACACCTAAGATGCGGGTGGTTTTTCAATTTACTCCAGGCCCTCAAGGATGAATGGTTCATTGTCTCCAAAGGGATGAGACATAACCTTTTCAGGCCAAGATTTAATAGCCCATTGCAGAGCCGAATGTCTGCGAGGACCAGACAGTCTGACCTTCTAGAAAATGACTGAGCCACCAACTATAAAATATGTATTTTAAATCTCAACAGGTCTTGAAAGGTAAAGGGCAGAGTGTTTCTGATTTTTGATGTTTGTTAGAAGTTGAAATACCATATTCCAAAAGGTGTTGGTAAAGGAATTTTGAGAGCTGGAAAGTGAGTCAAAAGCTGGAGGAGAATGTATTTGATTTGCTGCCAGAAGAAAGTCTGTCTTGAGTGTGTTCTGATGTTGCACTCCAGGACCTAGGCTGTTTGGTTACTACCTACCCCTTTCTTCCCTCCTGGCCCCTTTCTGTCCATTCATCTGTCCACCCATCCATCCAAAAGCGCAGGCTCTGTACTTGGCCAGGACTGAGGGTACAGGGTAAACAAGACAGACAAGGTTCCTGCCCTCATGGGGAGGAGAGACCTCAAACAGGAAACAAGCTCTTGAGTAAAGAATTACAGCTGTGATAAGTGCCCTTGAATGGAAAATTTGGGCTGAGATAGAGAACAGTTGTGTATTGGGGTGGAGGGGGAGGCATGGGGGACCTTTAGGTTGGGTGATCAGAGAGGCCTCAGAGAAGAGGTGACATTTAAACTGAGACTGAAGGATGAGAAGGCGTCATGAGAAACTGGGGAAAGACTGTTGAGGCCAAGGGAACAGCATATGTGAAGGCGAGAAGCGATGTGGTGAGGCAGGAGTAAAAGAAGGGCCCTGGGACTGGACCCTAGTGAATACATAGTGGAGCCGGCAGTTCTGGAACCAAGAGGAAGTGGAGCAGGAACCTCTTCCTAGGTCCCCTTTGTAAGTCAGAGTTGCACAGCTGACTACACCCCTCAGGAAAACAATGTGCTTTATGGTCCACCAAGGCCATTAGCCGACCTTTCCGTGGGCTGCCATCTGCTCCAACTCAGGGCCTTGGGTCTACATGAAAATTTAACTCAAATTGATGTCTGGTAGGAATTTGTCCCAGACCTTAGACACACAATCAGTTTAAGCAGAACACATTTTCCTGTTTTACTTTTCTCTGTTCTGGCTTTGGCTTTAGTTCAACCAACTACAGTCACTCTTGTAACTGCTTGTGGCTTTGGTCAGGAATTAAGGAACTGTGTATTGATTCACTCCAAGTTTTATTTTCAGACTTCTCTTCCTCCCCTCATTTTTCTCCCCAGCCCAATCAGCATTGTTTTCTGTAAAGAAAAATAAGGGCTCAGTTCTTTATTTTATAAAGTCCCTTCATGTGAATGCTAGATGGGATTCTAGAGTGTAGAGCGGTGCTGTCCAGTATGGTAGCCACCAGCCATATGTGGCTGTTAAACACTTGAAATGTGGCTAGTCTGAACTGAGAAGTGTAAAATGAGTACCACATTTCAAAGAATTAGTACTGTACGTATATATATGCATGTGTGTGTTTATGTGTATATATATTATTATATTTTTATATTGATACAAATTGAAATATTTTTGACGTATTAGGTTGCATGCAATATATTATTTAAATTAATACCACCTGTTTCTCTTTACTTTTTGTAACGTGCATACTATAAATTGTGGCTTGCATTATATGTCCATGGGACAGCACTGGCTTTGAGGTTCTCTTCCTGTACCATAAAAGGACTGAAGTACTGAGTCATGCTATGAATGAACCTCAGAAGCATTATGCTCAGTGGAAGAAGCCAGATGCAAAAGACCACATATTGCACAATTTTACTTTTATGAGATACCTGAGAATAAGCAAATCTATAGAGATTAGTGATTGCCACAGGCTGGAGGTGGGAAGAGGGTGTGACTATAAATTGGCACAAGAGATCTTTTCTATGTGAGGGAACTTTCTAAAATTGAATTGTGGTGACAGTTGCCCAACTTTGAACATTTACTAAAAATCATTGAATTATGCATTTTAAATGGGTGACTTTTATGATACATAAATTATACCTCAGTAAAGCTGTTAAAAAAAGAGGGCAGTGGATATGAGTCTGGAATTCCAGGGAAATGTAAGATCCGGAGGTAAGAGTAGGGAGTCATCAGTAAGCATTTGAGGTCACCTAGAGAGGGTGGGCCGGAAGAGAAGAGGAGATGCAGTTTGCATCCTGGGGCATCCCGACATTTCGAGGTTAGAGTTTGGGCAGAATGAGGAGGAGACAACAAGGGAAACCGAGGAGCAGCCTGTAGGGCAGGAAGGACACCTGGGAAGTGAATAGAGTCATGAAAATCAAGAGGCGAAATCTTTAGAAAGCTTCATCAGAAGGGAGTGGTTAACTGAGTTAAGGTGGTGCTGAGGGCTGAAAGTCAGTTAAGAGCAGAGCAGACACTGGGTTCAGCCTGCACAGAGCAGTCTCCGTGGAGTGGTGAGGACAGAAGCCCTGCAGTGAGGCGAGGGGAGGGAGCGACAGGGACTCTGGACAGCTCCTTCAGGACATTTTGCTGTAAAGGAAAGCTGAGAAATGGAGATGCAGTTAGAGGAGAAAAGGGGTCAAGAAGGGGCTTAAAAGTCTGGTTGAATGTATCCAGTGTACATGTTGATGTGCTGACCGAATGATCCGGAAGAGAGGAGATTGGTGATACTAGAGGGGAGACAGTAGCAGAGACAAAGCCCCTGAGAAGGGCAGAGGGCACGGGACCTGGAATACAAGATTGGGGCTTTGGCAGAAGCAGGATGCTTCCTCCAGAGCACCAGGAGAGGAGATAGCAGGTGAGTGGGTCTCATGGAGGCATCCAGAGACCCTGTCTTACTGGTTTTCTTTTCCAGTGAAGGAAGCAAATAGGTCTTCAGCAGAGAATGAAGGCAGGAGGGCTGGGAATAGGGGCGTAGCAAGGTTGAGAAATAGCTGGTGTCTTCTGGCTGGTACCCTTCGGTGCCAGGCATGATGGGTACTCAGTAAACCTTTGTTGACATAAAGCACTGCGTGAGTTCTTGAGCTGGGGTGTGTGTAGAAGGGAGCACCTGGAGTGCTTATTAAAATGCAGATTCCTGGGTTCTTATCCAGGAAAGAGCCAAGAAATCTGCATCTTTAACAAGAGCCCCAGGAGGGTCTGTTGCCAGTGGTCAGCAGGCTGTAGTTTGAGAATCACTGAAAAAATATGTATGAGCAATAACAAGAGAAATATACATGAACATCGCCCTGGAAATAGGAGGCACTGAGGATTTAATACAACTCACTTCTTCCCAACAGACCATACCTGAGGCAAGATTAGATTTCCCATTTCGCAAATAATTCACTTCAGCTGTTAGTTGCTTCTTGTTTTTAGAAATAGATGAATGGTCTCTGGTCAGAATGAAAAACAAGCAGAAACAAAACCAACAATTAAACATCAATGTACACTCTTCTTTTCAGGGGAGAGAGCAGAATGCGGCACAACCAGGTAAGAGCCGGGGTCTTCTTTTCCTTCACCGGCTGCCAGAGGCGGGGGCGGGAGGAGGTGGAAGGAGCAGGAGAGGCGGGGAGGCGGGAGGACGCTGCTAGGAGCTCAGAGGAGCTGGGGCTTCTTGGAGCGGGACAGCTCTTCACCAGCGTCCCCACGGGGTGCTGTGGCAGGGTGCTGAGCGGGAGGGCAAGGCTCTTTTGGCTACTTTTGCCGCGTTAGGCTGGTGAGCCACCCCCTCCCTCCCAGGCTGATAACAGGGAGGGGGTTTTCAGAGCTGCTGTGGGAAGAGGGTGTTTTCCCTCCGCGCTGCCCATCAGGTGGGAGGGCGGGACGGTAATAAATGTTGCAGAGTGGCTGAGGGCGCCCAGTAGAAGCCAGAGTGTGTCGGGTAGCTGTCGATCTGTCTCCCCATCCGTTATATGGCTGCTGAGCAAACTGCCGAGGCGGGAGCGCAGGCTAGGGTCCCGTTTGCCCAGGCTTTGGATTTGGCTGGAATCGCACAGCACTGGGCATACGCATGCGCATATCCACACCTGGCTTGGGACCTCACCGCGCTTGGATGGATGGATGGTGGAGCCCCTTGCTGGGAAAGTAACAATGGGCAGCTTCTGCTTTCTCTCCAGCTCGCTCCACATTACTCTCTGCACTTTTCCCTGAGCAGACCAGAGCCAGTGAACACTTTCACTCAGCAGCTGATAGCTCAGGGGCTTCCTTCAGGGCTGGCCCTTTCCTCTGCTTTCAGAGAGTTTAGATCCATAAGCAGCCCTGTCGCTGCCGGGGTTCCTCTGAGCCCATCCATTTCTGCGTTCCCAGCAGTGCCTGTCCCACTGCCCAGCATGAATTCAGCCAGTGGCCCATCATTTCCACCATCACAGTGACCACTGAGAGCTACTTCTGCCTCATTCTGGGCCCGGGAACTCGATGACATCCTTTCCGCACAAGTTCTTCCCAGTGTCCCAGATTCCTGGAAAGCTGGCCTACTTGGCAAGAGGGAGGATGAACCCTCAACTCCCTCCTCATCCAGAAGGGAGTTGGCTGGAAGGTGCCTTGGAAAGCTCTGGGGTTTTAGCTTGCTGGGCCCAGGGTGGGGGAGACTAAGAGCTCTCCAGAAGCCTAGCCCGTGCAGCTGTTCCTCTTGACCCCGGCAGTCTGGGAACATAGTGGTGATTCATAATGCCAGGCGAGGCCCTTCCAGCACATGGGTCACCAGATGTGCAGGGTTACTTTCCAAGAATCTTTTAGAAACAAATTCCTATTTGTTTGTTTGTTTGTTTACTGGCGAGAGAGTGTTCTCATAGTCCCAAAACAACGGAAGCCACACTTTACACCAAAGACTGCAAATAGTGAAACAGATAGGAGATGACGAATTGAGCCGTCCCTCACTTCCTCCTACTTCCTAGAACTCATGTGGGAGAAGATGGTTCCAGAAGATTGTAGGAGAGATCTGTAATCCAACCCTTGGCGAGGTCCCACAGTCTTCCTTAGAGAAAAGTTGGGGGGCTTCGCTTTTTTAAAATAAAGCCCTCTGAGATGCTGCCTTCCACACCCCCTTTGGCCTGGGGCCTGGGAAACCCAGGCGTGGACTGCAGACCTCCCACGTGAGCACACTGCACTAAGCTGCTGATCCGGCCAGCTGCACTTTGGCCCTTGGCCAAGGTCAGAGGCAACTCTTAGTGAACGAAAAGCTTCCCCTTACTTCCAAAAATCATTTTTAACTTATTGTGGGATACACTGCTAACTTGGAAGTGTTTTTTAAATTAATCTTAAACACCCTGGGCGAGCTATTTCTGTACTATGACTTTGTACCTCCCATGGTTTCCTGTCCAAGGTCAGTGTCATTTTGGATGATCACTTGGGCAGGCCCCCTCAGCCAAGTTGCTGCTGGCCTTGTGTAGATGGACCAATTTTGCACATGGGCTGCATCACATTATATTTCCTTTTCTCACACGTAAGAACCTTATCTTAGAATAGCCTGAATTCAGAATAACCCTGTGATTAGGCTGACCAGATGCAATAACACACGTGAAAGGCATGCGGTAAATGCCAAAGCCAGACGCAAACGTGAGGTTTGATTATGGTTATTCAGACCGCTGGCTGGCTCTCCTAACCTAGGTTGACTGGCCCCAAGACTGGATCAGTAGTGATATCACTTGAGACTTTTTTTTGTCCAAACAGCTGCAACCCCGTGCACATCCACACACAGCCTCCAAGAGCCTGACCACCACTGAACTACAATGTTGCCACTATTTTGGATGTTGACGCCCACATCTGTTGGGTTGTCTAGGGAAAATTTTTAATCACCATCCTTTTGGTCACAGAATAATTTTGAGGCCCATTCCTGTGTCGCTAATGTGTGTTAATTTTCATCTTGGTTGAAAGGCAGAAAGGGGGCATTGGTCTCTGGTTTCTCTTTCTTCCTCTCCGTGGCTTTCTCGGTTCCTGTTTTCCCTGCCTCTCTCTCTCTCTTTCCTTTTTGCTCTGCAACTGAGCAGCAGAAGAGATGGAAGGCTTAGGCTGCCCCACTTTCCTTGGCTGAGCTGCCCCCCCGCTCCCCACTTTGTGCCCCACCCAGCACTTCAGTAAGTCGGTATCGATTTGGTGTCATGCAAAGTTGGGATAGCTACGTCTCCTTGTCAGAGATTCTTCCCCGTGTACAGAGCACCACACAAAGAAAGAAATCCACGTGTGATTCCAACAGTCCTTTGCTTTCTGGAAATGGGAAAAAAGTATCCTATTTCCCCTTTATTCCATTTTGTAAACTTAAAAAAATCCTTAGGACTTACCTGAAGAAGTAAAATTTTAAAGGCATCCTAGATTTTTTGGTATTGAGTGTGCAACGCCTGCATTAAAAGTCTCTATTCTTGCTGGCCATGAGAGTTTAATAGATTATTCAATGTTACTGATGGCTGTTCTGTGAGAAAATCAATTTCCCAATTTCTATACTCACCCTGGAACCTGGAGTAGGAAGAGCTGAATTCTAGTCCCATGACCTTGGGCAAGTTTCTTAACGTCTCATGGGCTCATTTGCCTTATGTTTAAAGTAGGTTTAACAGTTCCTGCCTACCTCACAGGGTTGTTGTGAGGGTATCATGCAGTGTGAGAACCTTCAAAAACAAACCCAAAACACTGTGGAAGCAAGGTGGCGAAGCCGCTCTCCTCCAGTTATTATATGTAAAACCCATGGCCCTGTGTCACACTTTTGGCACTCACTCCCTTTTGCCATTTGGAAATTCAAAAGCAGATCCATTGTAAGAAATATCACTCCCACAGAACCACCTCCCCCCAAAATAAGTAACTTGTGAAAAAGAAATGACATGGACTTAGCTAACCAAATTGACATAGATCCAAGATGGGCTCAAAATAATCTTGCCTGGTGTTTCCTTTTGAAATTTTTGGTCTGTGCTGTTATTTTGGTTCCAGTGTTTGGGTGGCATGATATTTGGATTCCACTGTGTCTTTGCCCATGCATGTCCTGGAGCCTGCAGCATTTGCTCAGTATTCAGACAACTAGGAGAAGTCGCTCAGAGTTCCCCAGATGGCGGGGCTGCTGAAGGGGACAGACACAGCAAGGCCAGTGAGCAGAGGCAGTGTGGGTCTCAGCACCTCGACTGGCTCCACAACGCATAAGATTTCTTGCCTGTTCACAGAAATCAGTCAAGACTTGGGGCCCCAGCTCTGTGTTTATCATGCACAGACATTATCTGTGCCAGACTGGGTCCCCAGTTGGTCCTTCTCAAATTGTGAACTAAGCCATTTGAAAATGAACTGCCTCTCTGGGTTAGGGGCCCTCCTTCTAACCTCAGAAAGCCCTTTGCCCTGGAAGGCTGGCAGCATTGAGTCAGGCCGCCTTGGGTGGTGAAAGATGAGCAAATAAGCCAGCACAGGTATATGCATGTGAGCAACTCTGGAGACTGGTCCAGTGTGTGTGGCTGTTTCACTGTTGCTGGTGAACTGTGGTTTGGTCGCCCCTCCCTGTGGCCGAGAGTGGAGCACAGGGAATGGAGATCGTAAAGTCAAGCAAGACACTTTCAACCTGGCCCCATGGGTCCTCTGCTGGCAAGGGTTAATGGGATGGGTGAGTCTTTGGCTAGAAATGAAAAAGTGTCAGGCTCCGTGACTGGCCCGCTGGGAAAAATCTTTGACTTGGAGACAAAGAGGCCTGGGTTTGGGTCCTGGCTCTACCATTTCCCCTCTCTAGGCCTCAGTTTAGGCCTCTGTAAAATGGGGCCATACGTAAGGGTTGAGCAGACGTTAAGTGTAATAACGGATTTGAAAGCACTTTAATTGAAAGTGTACTTGACTAAAAGACAGGAGATAATCATTATCTGGGTCACCCGGGGACCCCTCCCACCTGGCATTAGTTTCCTCATCTCTAGAATGAGAACACTAATTGCCTGGCTCTTAGATCAATGGAATAAAGATGAGTCGAGTATATTCGAAATGCCAGGAGGCACTGGGAAGATCAATGCCCTCATACATTGGGAGTTGAGACTTGGTGATGAATTTAAGCCAAAATAATGAAAATTAACCCTTCCAATCATCTTTGAAAGTCTCTTGCTTTCTTGGGCTACAGATCACATCTCTCCCCCTGACTCCCCCTCCATCTGGTCAGCTTTGCAGGATGACAGCCTCTGATTGGAGTTTCAGTGGTTTCCGGGACGCGTGCTGTTCCCCCGCTCCATGACTTAGAATGCATTTGTATTATGTGAGCCTTGCTCCTGCCTGACACTGTGGGTGAATTAAGACCCCCTTAAACATCCAGAGGCCTTCAGATGGAGCATTGGACACCAATGCGCTGGGGGTTCAGGCCTGCCGTTTGCATTTTGTGTTCTCCAGTCATGGGTTATAAGAGCGTCTTTCCCAGTTATATGTTTACCTTGGTTGCTTTCTTGATTTCTTTTGTTCCGTTTTCCCCTAGGCCCCCCTGTCTTCCCCCTAAACCACAGAAAATGAGGAGACCTAGGCCTCTCTCAGTGTGTAGCCATAAACTATTTAACGGCTGTATGGAAGCGTTCATTAAGGTACTTGCTGGGGAACCAGAGTCCGAGAATGTGCCCAATGTAATGGCAGCCTCTCTCCACCTCTCCCCTGGCCAACAGCCCTACCCCTGACAGACCGACTGACTGATGACCAACCAGACAGACTGGAACTTTGAATCTGTGCTCTCAGCCAGGCCTGAGGCGAGCTGGTCCTCACGGCAACTGCTTGTAGCTTCAGTGAGGGCTTCTCATTAGAGCTGCTTCTGTCTCTGACCAGTTGCTCCTAAGTGCCTTCCCTTGATTCCCAGCCCTGGGGGTGAGATGCGATCGTGCTGGAAGCCAGGGAAGTCTGGGTGGCGCTGAACCCCTGCTGGCACAGTGGTCCCTGCCAGCCACACTGCGCTGCTTCAGGAACTGCAGTCCAACCAGCCCAAGGGACAGTTAGCGAGACGCCCTTACCTCGAGTCACACTCACGGCTCCCAAGAGGGGACTGGCTGGAAGCGACGCAAAGAAAACCCCCACGGGTACTGCTGAGAATATACAAGCAAAGGAAACACGTACAATTTGAATGAGGGACAACCCTCCCACCTAGTTGTGCTTGTTGTGAGGCAGTTTGGCAGAAGGGAGAAGAGCTGAGGTAGTCCCTTTCAAATTCCAGGTTAACCCTTTACAACTTAAACAAAACAAGGCTTTTCACCTCAGTGAGTCTTTCTTTTCTTGCTTCTTGGCTGCAAAGGGTGCAGAATCCCGCCATGCTGGATAGAATGGCTCGGAGCAAGTTAAGATGCTGGTGGAGTTGACAAGGGCAGCAGGTGGGGCACAAAGTTAAGGAAGGCGGGATGCATTCTTAACATGACTTAGGGGAACAGGGGCAGGGTCCCTCCCAGTTACTGGAGAGCCCACCACCATCTAACGAAGACGGTTTCTGCAGGAAGTAAGACTCATATCAGTAAGTAGAGAAGTCAAGGCTTCCAGGCTTAGTTAACACTTTTGGGGTGGTGGAGGCTGCCCCTGCTCCAGCCCTCTATCCTCCCTCCTCAGGCAGGGTGCGCACAGTACTTGCAGGACAGGGAGGGCCAGCCTCAGGTGTCGGAGGAGGTAGGCAGACCAGCCAGGGCCCAGGACCGTCTCTGCCTGTGGGCTGAGTTCTGGGGAAGGGATGGTGGGGGAGAGGGAAAGTGGAACAGTGGGGCGCAAGTTGGGACAGCCAGGGGCAGGAATCAGTAGCGGCTGCGTTAGGAGACCTCAGAGAGGAAGGCATGGAGGACCCCAAAAGGAGGGGAGCCGCTGGGTGCATCGGGGAAGAGGCACTGTTTGGGGGTGACCCCGAGAGAGCAGTTTGCCATCCAGTAGCTCATGGGAGGAGGGGGCTGTGTCACGCGTCCTTTCTTCGTCCTCCCTCCTTGCTGGCTCTGTCAAGACCTTCTTTTTGAAAAAGCCACACCCCAGAGCTGACAGGGGACTGAAGCAGATTCTCTCTGCCCTCAAGGAGCTTCACGTGTGGCTCAGGAGGTTTTCAACACAGAACGCTGAATGTGTCAGATGCCCCAGGATGAGCCCTGAGTGACAGCCCCTCGGAAATAAGTTCTGTGAGAGCCCAGAGCAGGAAGAGCTGTGAGCAGGCGGCAAAGGAAAAGAGGGTACACAGCCAAGGGAGCAGGACGGAGGAGCCCGCGACAGGAGGAGCGGAGTGAATGAGGCCTCACCAGAGAGGGGACTCCTTTTGGAGTTTCCTCAGCTCTTTGGAAATGGATGATTGATCGGTCAGGACGCTTGGAAGGAGGTCTTACCTGACAAGACTTGAAGGTCAGGTGTTCTGTTTAGTGAAAGAGTCTCCGAAGGGAGAGCTCCGACGTAAAGTGTGCGGCCATCAAGTAACCTGGTTTTCTTGCCCTGACAAACACACCAACCACGTGAGCGTTTGCCCCTTGCAGGTGGTCACCTCGGGAAGCCACATTCTTGCTCTAAATACGTCGCCACTGCTGCAGCTGGTTAGCCTTCCCGAGAGCCTGCAGCAGGGCCAAAACTCTGTATTAGCGTGGACGCCCCGGCCTTTGGAGTGAAAAGCATCAATTAGAGCCCAGCTTTGCAGCCACCGGGGGCACAAACTGGCAGGAGGCACGGGCTCCAGTGGGAACCAGGGGACTGGCTCTGAAAAGAGGCCCCCAAGAGGGACGCCCCAGAGCGCTGAGCAGCCACACATTGCTGGAGTAAGAGCGCAGCCTTCCCAGGGGACTGTTTGACAGGAAGAAAAAGTACGTGTGTTATCCGACTGCATTTCTTTGTAGTCCCGAGTGCTTATACCACATATCATCAGTGCAGTTCAACAAACTCTTCTGTGCACCTACTGTGCGCTCACAGCGTGGAGACAAGTCACCTGCAGCGCTGGTCCCATTCTCAAGGACTGTTAACTCTCAGAATGAAAGGCAGTATAATATATCAAGTCCTCCAACCTCTGTGAACGGGATTTAATTTTCCCTTATGACTCCCATACTGTCCAGAAGAGGATTCTTCCAGAGCTGCGTCCCCAGCTTTGAAATGCCAGACCGCCAAAAGGCTTTTCAATAAAATAACATCACTGAGACTCCATGATTCTGAGGGTTTAGGGGAACAAGGATGCATCTCCAAGTTAAGGATGATGGATAAATGTTGTTGGAGTTACTTTTATAAATTTCTAGGACCCTACCTGAATGGATTTACAAAATCCTTAACTTTTTTCCCCTCTCAAACAGAAGGAAACCCAGTCAATTTATCATTATAAATTTTGAAGCCCAGCAGGCCTCCCTCGTGGGTGGGGAGGCAGGTGTGTGTGTGTGGGCGGGGGGAGTCCTCGCCCTGTTTCTGTGAAATGAGAATGTTCATTACCCACCTCATGAGCGTGTGAGGAGGATCGGATGAGCTAGCGCCCGCCGTGTTTCCCGAGCACTGCCCGGTGCACAGCAAGCCCCGTGGAAGTGCTGGCTATCAGTGAGCGTCCCCAGGAGTGCGCGTGGAGCCCCGTCTGACCATCTGGCACGGCCGTCCTAGGCTGCGGGTAGGCTTAGGCTAATTCCGGTTGTCGAGGTGCCAGGGGCTGGACAGATGACACCAGCTGAAAAAAGAGGCACATCCTGGGTTTCTCAGTCGGGCGGCCTCCTCCAGGGGGTGAGACACAGCAGCGCCCCAGAGCCTGACCCGCTGCACGTCCAGGAAGAAGGAAGAGGCAGCGAGTGCGCCCCTGAAAATGGGCGACTCCCGGGAAAACAGAAGCTCCGGTTCTGCCTGTAAGATCGCGAAGGCAATCTGACTCCACTGCCCTCCCTCCTCCAGGCCTTGGTCAGCTTCTAGGTTCCCTGAGGCTTTTTCAGTGCCAGGGCGAGGGCACCCTGTAGAGGGAGAGTGAAGCCAAGTGGATACTTAGGAAAAGCTACCCCAGGTATGTGGTAGGAAAGCAGGGGAGGCTGCGTGGAGTTTGGAACCAGGTGGATCCCGTTGCGTTCTCTCCAGAGGGCACCTGGTAAACACGATCTTGGTTCACTCAGAACTAAGAGCGAGGTTTCCAGAGCTGACTTGCGGGGACTGCGTTACCCTAGACATGTGAGGGCGTGTGTCCCTCCCTTCTGTGGGCTGCTGGGCGAACCTTAAGGGGTCTTAGGTGGGCTCTTGCCTGCTGGTGAATAAACAGCCCCTGTGTTGAGGAGAAGCTAGACATGGGGTGAGGAAGGGTTCAGCACACACCATTCCTGCACTTGACAAAGACTGAAAGAGACCCCTTTGCCCCGTGGTGTCCGAAGGGCGCCCCCCACCGGCAGGGACGCCGTCCCCCGGACCTTTGCTGGCTGCCACTGCATTTCGGCCTTCCCGGACTCTGAAAGATCTGCTTACTCTAACTGATCTTACTCCTGCATAATCTTTTCTTTTTCTCCTGCTCTGCTGCCTGTTTATTTTTTGTTATCAGAGGAAGAAGAAATGCTCGAACCAGGAACCAGGTATTTACTAGAAAGGTCCGTTAGCCCCATTCAACTGGATGGAACCTATTTTTAATCCTGACTTCTAGCACTGGGCCCACCTTGCCTGTTGGCAAACAGTCCACTTTGTTGTCCTCTCTGTGACTGTAGTTCATCAGGGTAGGGTGTGGAGGAGCGCTGAAGTATCCAAAGTCGTGGTTTTTTTCTCTGTCCCTTTACAAGAGCATACTGTGTATGCCTCATTGCTTCCCCACCTTCTCAGGAGGCTAGCAATTTAATGTGGCTCCTTTTAAAGAGAGTTTTTAAGTTTTAAGTTTAGAAATGGTCTTCCCTCTGCAGAGCTTGGAAGGCCCTCTGGGGCCAGCCTTGCTTCCCCCATAGTGTGTTCTTCTTTCTGGCATCAGGACCTACAGCCCCCTCCACGCGGTGGGCCCCCTCCCCTCCCCAGATGTACCTGTCGGGCCTCTGAGCCCTGATTCCTCCCCAGCTGAGTAGGAAGACAGAGCATTTCTTTAAAACTATCATAGCTATGCCTTTTCTGCAGTAACGGAAGACTTTCTACTTTACCTATTGGTGGAGACTGAGATTAGCAGTTCCTTGCTTGTTTTCCTACTAATCTGACAGTACTAATATTCTGGCTTGAGTTTATAACCGAGTTTGCAGTGTCTTTTTCCTGTGGTGGTTGCCAAGCCCAATACAACTCATGACTTTTTTTCCTCAAGGATTCAGGACAAGCGATCCCGCTTGTCGTCGAGAGCTGCATCCGATACATCAATTTGTACGGTAAGCGTGATCTCAGGGTGGTGTTTTCAGAACAGGTGCCAGCCAGGCTGTACTCCTAAGAAATGAGATTCAGATTCATCTTGGAAGATTTTCCTGTTGCTGCTCTGCTTCCGAGAGGGAACTCGCCCCGTGGAACAGCTGCTGTTCTGAGTGTTACTGTCGGGCCTCGTGTGTCGGCAGGGCTGAAGGTAGTGCTGAGGAGACCCAGGAACTAGGAAGACTGAGGAGCTGGGACAGCATGTGGGAGAACCGGATTCGTTCCTTCCTGGCTCCCACCCCACCGCAGAGATCGGCCCTTTGAGTGCTGAATGTCACTAGCTGACCAGTCACTTAGTCCTGCTGGACTGTTGTGAGCTCCATGGGGAAAATGCAGTGTCTGGGATTTGCTCCATCCATGGTGTCCCCAGCACTTGCCTTGTGCCTCCATCTATTCATTTATTTGTTCCTCCGAAGTATATTTCTGGAGCTCATAGCAGGCACTGGTTTTGACAACGGGAGTATAGCCATGAGCAAGACAGGTAGGATGCTGGTCCTAGATAGCTTACGTGACCAATTAGAAGGGCAAAGAAGTAAGCAAGCAGAGAAATAATATTTCAGATAGTGATAATGCCAAGAAACTCATTAAATGGGGATAGAGAGTGGCTGGAGAGGGCAGGGCTGCTTTGGCTAAGGCAGTGAAGGCATCTCCGTGGGGTGATGGCCATGAGCCCAGGCGGAGAGAATGACACTTTCAAAGGCCTAACACGGGCAGGAAGGCCAACGCGACTGGACAGGAATGAGCCAGGAGGCTGGGATAAAAGACACAGACGGTAGAGATTCAGGGTTGGTTAATGAGAGAAATGAGCAACGTTTACTGAGCACATGCTGTGTACAAACCAAACTTTGACTAGAGCCTGCCTTTAAGGGTAAAGGCTTTCCTAAATTATAATGGTAAGGGTTGTTTTCTGTAGAAAAACTGAATCTCAGAGGAAAGATCCCAGTCTCCCCCATTAATTCCCATTTCAGATGAGGGAGGCCCTCTGATTCCTTCAGTTCTGTAGGTCGCTGTTTTGTCGTCACTGCTGTGTCAGGTGTCAGGGCCTCCTCTTTGTTACGGCCTCCCAGAAACACATCAGAAATGAGATTGCTTTCTTTAATAAGCTGATCTCCCCCCAGAGTGCTTGATCCCAAGCCAGCATGCACTCTCGACTCTAGCTTTTCTTGAAGGAAGAAGATGCCTGTGATGGGGTGGGTAGGGAGGGCATGGTTGAGGAAGTGGCATTAATTATTCTTGTTCAAAATCTCTGTGGCTGTTAAACTCAGGGCATTTGTAAACCCAGGCCAAGGTACTCGACACCCTTGCAGTAGGTGAACTTGGTAGGCAGAATTTACCACCCAGTTGTTTGACTGAGCTGACCTGTGGGTTAAAGTAGAAGTTATTCACTGGTCCAGTGCTGATAGCATCACCCAAACAGGAGATCCTAGACATGTGAAGCAGGATGGGTCTGGGCATTCTGGCCAGCTGGAATCCATCGCAAAGGCTCCTTGGGGCCTCTGCCAGGAGACAGTCATCGGGAATGACACTGTTGCAAAGGATGGTGGGAGAAAGAGACCAGCAGTGGAGAGAGTCAGGGATGTTCCTGGTGGTCTGATGAGCTCAATGCATGTTCTCCGTCTTTTTTTGTTGTTGTTGATTGTTTATTTCTTTTAGGACTCCAGCAGCAAGGGATCTTCAGAGTGCCAGGATCTCAGGTTGAAGTCAATGACATCAAAAATTCCTTCGAGAGAGGTAAGTGCAGAGCGAGCTTCTCCAGCTTCTGTCCACAGGAGGACAGGGTGGGTGTTAACGCACGTCTTGGAGCCAGCAGTGCTGGGGCGGCTTGTAGCAACATCTCTTCCTAACTTCACAGTCAGAGGTTTCACCTTGGTGGCTCGAAATCAGCCAGGGTGGGAGTATTTACACCATAAAAATTGGCAAACACCGAGATCTTTGATTTTTCTTTTTTCCTCTCCAAAGAGCATTTACCAGCACGCAGGGGTGACTTTCTCTCATGGGCTCTGCAGTGGTTGGGGGAAAGAGGGCCTTGGAATAATTACGCGAGTCTATAAAGGCTTCTGTGTTTTAGGAAAGTTGGAAGAAAATAGATAACGTGGAGTGGCTTAGAATTGCCTAATACTTACCTTTTCATGTGGTGTTATTGCAAAGCTACACATTGGGAGGAGGAGCCCATATACTCCCCCTGCCCTCAGTGAGGTTCCTTAGTTCCCACTTTGATTAGCCAAACATAAAAAAGCTTATCAGAAATGAAGTGACCACCAAAATGTGCTTTGTTTGGTTTTGCCTCCCTTGGTCTCAAGATCCCTACTTAACTAGAAGTTCTCCTACTTGTTACCGGCCTTTCCCTGGAGGGGCTGCCTCCCGAGCAGACTCACCCTCTCCCTGGGCTCCTAGTTCCATCCTAAGTTTAACTGTAGGGTGGAGGGTGCATTCAATTGACCCCAGACGGTCACCACTGTAGCCCCAGTACGGAGCTTTGCAGCCCTTGGCCCTCTGGCTTGGAACTGGGTGTGAGAGCAGGATTTGGCTGGATGTGGCTCTCAGTGGCCTCCTGTGGTCCTAGGGAGCTTAGTTTTGGAGTCCACTCCAGCATGTCGGGCACGTAGAATCCGAGAGCCCCAGAATTCCCCTGCCCCCGTTCCTCGTCCACGTACATCTGTTCATTCCATTCCCCAAGCCTGTGTTGAGCCCTGCACGGCACCAGGTAATGGACTGGGGCTGGGAAATATGATAGGAACAAAAGATCACTGCTGGGGGGAGCCAGTTTAGTAAACAGACTGCGTGCTCAGTGCAAGGATGGAGTAAGCACTGGGGAGGATGGAAGCCCCAGCCCCACTTGGGAGGAACAAGAAGAGCAAAGCCTGGGAAGGCTTCCTGGAAGAGGAAACGCCTCAGCTGAGGCTTGAAGAGTAAAAGTCAGGGGAAGCAGGGAAAGAGCATTCCAGACCAAGGGAACAGCATCTGCAAAGAATGTCATTCATCATTTGCCTGAGCTCCTCTGGGCAACACCGGACAGCCCAGCCAGGGCTTTATTTCCTCCAACTCTTCACTGTAAATGAACAGAGCCGTGGTCCGGACCTTTTGCTGGTTCCATCCTCCTGGGCTCATCCCATTACACAGAATTCCCGGAGTCTCATGGGTCCACTCACTGCCTGGCGCCCCCAGCCTGGTGGCTGCCCCTGAAGGCCCTTGTATTTTCTTCCTTGTAAGTACTCAGCCAGGCCCAATCCCTGCCCCCACAGCACTGCTTTCTTCCTTCCTGATCGTGATTTCTAAGATCAGCACCTTCCCTCACTTGCTTGAATGACTAACAGGACTGATGGGCAAACCAGAATTCTCTGCTCCTAACAAGTCTTGGACCACAGAGTTCTCCTGACCCTAACCTCAGCTGCCAGAACGTCTCTGCTTTGTTCTTTGCCTCACTTGTATGCAGTTGGCTCCTCTCCCTTCATCCTCATTCCAGGATGAATCTCATCCTCTTGCCAGCCTTGTCCTTTTGCTCCACCTGAGCCTCCAAGGCTTATTCTAAAAGAATACTTCCTGGGATGTCTCTTTTAGAAAAATCTGTTCTGGCTTCTCTGGGCTGGCGGGCACCCAGATTTCTCACTCATTGCTTTCTGTTTCTTGACATCCACCACCCAGCTGCCCTGGGTTTGGGCTCCTGACCCAGCTGACCCTCAGGGGCCCCTCCTCCCCCGAACCTGAAACTAACTTCCCTCTGCCTGGCCTGTCTTCCAGAGCCTCCGGCAGCCAGGTGGCCCAAACGTGGGCCCTGCTCTGTCTTTCTCTTCTCGCCCTCTCCTCCCAGCCCATGTGCTCTAACTTGTGATTGAACTTTCTCTCCAAACCAGTACATTGTGTTTTTCCTTCCTTCCTTTTATTTTTAAAAATTGAAACCCTTAATGCCTGCAGGGTGCCTGTCCTTTGCCACTTGTTCAAAGAGACCTGAGTCTTTTCCTCCTTGGCCCCCTTCTTTCTCTCTCTGGGTGAAGCTCTTGTCTCCATTCCTTGCATAAGGCTGTGAACAGGAGCGCAGACCTCTCTTCGTTAAGCTTAGGAAGAGTTCCATGTTGGAAGTCCGTTCTTGGCTTATTATCCCTAAACCCACTTTCTTTTTCTTCTGACACAGGTCAACCAGGGTTTTAGTTGGGAAGATTATTTTTATTACTATAGTTTGCTGTCAGTAAATCTTAAACTCACCATTCAAGTTTTGAGATCTTCCTGTTATCTGGCAAAATGAAGGAGAAAGCATCACGACAGGGCAGGAGTCAGCGGCTGTGTGTGGGGAGTGCTGTGGTTCACTGTTGCCTCCTAGACCAGTCCCCTGCCTCCCTGTTTTTCCCCACAAGTCAGTCCCCTGTTCTCTCTGTATGTAAAGATGACCGAGCTGCCTGTGGTCTCTCCGTGCGTGGCATGGTGGCTGGAGAGGGAGTCACTGGCCCTTTCACTGGCAGATCAAGATAAGGTTTGGATTTGGGGCTGAGATCACAGCGTGGAGGGTCTGACACATACTAGACTCTGGACCTGGCCCTTCTGAGATTTATTTCCCTCCCCAGGAAGTGGGGGTGTGACCAGGAGACACTGGGAGGGGTTGATAAGTTGTGGAGTCTCAGGATGGGCCTCAGGGGATCATGGCGGCAGAGAAGTGCCCTTGAGAGACCACCTGCAGGCCCCAGCAGCATGTGCTCCTGGAGGCCTAAGCACTTGCTGTGTGTTCACTCTAACTGAGTACAGCCCTGCCTTCCGTCCTTGGGCAGTGCGCAGGCGACCTGGCTGAGAGCAGGCTGCGGGCACAGCTGTTTGGTAATGATTCTATTCTACCGCCCCCAAGGACACTAGCTAGCAGAGTGGGAACACAGCTTTCTCACTGATTTGCCTGGAATTTTAGCTCTAATTCTCCTCCCAGAGGAAACCATCAGTCACATGCACCATCCTGCTCATCTGGAGCTCTGGAATTCCTTGCATTTCTGGAGACAAAATTGTCTAGCCTTGCAGAGAGCCGAAGGCTTGGGCTGGGAAGAAGGAGTACTTGGATGGCTCATTTTAAGGACAGAGTGCCTTCTAGGAGGAAGAGCAAGAATGAATGGTGTGTGTGTGTGTGTGTGTGTGAGAGAGAGAGACAGAGAGAGAGAGGAGTCAATATGTTAACCACGCTTAACATGGGGCGCTTATATGGAGGGAAGAAAATCCTCGTGCTTCTGGGTCATGAGACCACAAGAGTAATGCGTAGTATAGGAGAGAAACAGCTTAATATAGTGCAGAGTTTTCCATCTCTTAGCATCCTTCAGAGGGGCCCCAAGGGCTGCTACTGGGGTAGAAAGGGAAATGGACCTCTCCCTAAATTCAACTAAGACAGCTTTGTTCTATATATTGAGCATCCATGGGAACTTTTTTCTTGAAAAAGGAAAAAAAAGGTTAGAATTCTACTGTAAAGGAAGAAGGGATACAGAAAGGGAGGAAAGGAAGATGATTGATAGGTAGATAGATAGATAGATAGATAGATAGATAGATAGATAGATAATAGACAGGTAAGGCAGGCAGGCAGTCAGATAGAATTGAAAACCACAGGTCAAAGAAGGAGTATCTCCCAGGAATTACAAGACCTGGGACTTGCTGATGTCTGTTTTTGACCACGTGGCAAGTTGTTTCATTTGTTAGAGCCTCAGCTTTCTCGCAAGACAGAGTGATGGTGCTGGAACCATGCCTCCCCATGGTGCTGTTGTCAGGATTAAGAAGAGATCACAAGGACCAGCGTGCTTCCCACTTGAGAAGTGCTGTAACAGTATAGGCAAGAATTTTTTTTTTTAATGTTTTCTCTCTTCTTTCCCCATGAGAAAGTCTTGTAGTGGAAGCATTCTCATCTCCTCCCATGAGAATATCTGAGAGATTACCTGTGGAACACCAGTGCCTGGGCTGCCACATATGGTCGTTCAGGCTGGGCACTGAACAAGGGTGCTCGGTCACGAGGACAGGAGGGAGCTGAACTCGGCTCATGCACTGGAAGCTGCAAGCCCTGGTTCAGGAAGGAAAGGGCTGGGGATGCCTTTCTCTAATTTGCACTAAGTATGTTGGGGCTAGCAGAAGCCCTGGCAGGAAAGCATACTCTCTTCCCATGGGAGTGGAGTAAAGAGATCCCAGTATGAATTTCCAGTTCTCATCTTCATTGCTTGCTAGCCTTGGATTGCTCTGGGCCGTTCTGAGAGGAGGAGGAAGAGAAGCTCATTGCGCAGACCTCTCTCAGTATCTTCAGGGAGCTGTCAGCTTGCTGCCTGCTTCCTTTCACGTCCCCACTGAAACTCCTTCTGGGGAACTGGCTACTCAACCCCCATTAAACTGAACAGAGCTGCTCTCCTGAGATAGCATTTCCCCTGTGCAATTGGCAAACATTGTAAAGACTGACAGCATTCCATGGGCAGGACTATGGAAAGACAGTCTTCTCCTGTGTTGCTGGTAGGGGTACAGCCCCAGGGGAGGAGAATGTGGCTTTTTCTGGTGAAACTATCTGTGTGTTTACCCGGCAATTCCACTTTGAGGAACCTACCACAGAGACGCACCCGCACGAATAGAAAATACATGTACAAGGTTATTTGTTGTGGCAATATTTGTAACAGCAAAAGATGGGAATATCAATCCATTGGAGACTGGTTGACTAAATTATGGTTTATCCATAACATAGAGTACTTTGCAGCCATAAAAAACACACACACACACACAAGGAAGAGCTTTATGGACTGACAATGAAGGATTTCTAGGATTTACTGTTACGAGAAGGAACAAGTCTACGTAGTAGTATAGTGTGCTGCTTACCTTTTGTGTAAGAAATGAGGGAACATAAAAAAAATTGTACACATATATTTGCTTATTTTTGTAGAAAGACAGACAGCAGGACAGACAAATGAAAATAGTGAACTGTGAGGTGTGGGGGGTGGGGGGAAAGGAAAGAAGAGGGCTTCTCTGTGAGCAGCTTTTTATCTGGTTTTGACTCTTGGACCAGGTGGATGCTTTGTATTTCTAAATTGCAATTAAAAAAAAAAAAGGATTTCTAAAAAAATAAAATTGACTCTAAATAGAAGCAAATAAGCTATGCATCAGCCTGACAGCCACGCAGAGAGTAACTTTTGAACATGGGCTCTGGTCATACATTTTTTGACAGCTCTTTTGAGTTCCATACCATGAGGCTCATCCATTTTTAAAGTGTCCATTTTCGTAGTTTCTAGTGTATTTATAGATTTGTGCATCATCACCATAATCTCATTTCAGAAATTTTTCATCATCCCTAAAAAGTACCCTGTACCTACTTGTAGTCATTCCCTACGCCCTCTACACCCCAGCCCCCAGCCCTAGACAACCAGTGATCTACTTTCGGTCCTCTGATCATACGTCTTGAGCCTTTGGTTCTGTTTTTTAGGTCTTACATTCTGAGGACCTAAAGAACAGAAGGAAAAAAGCCCTGCAGAAAAATCTCAGATTTCACGTAGTAGATTTATTGTCAGCGGTAGTATTGCTGTTAAAAATCTGAAACTATTTTATGTATACTGTAGGATAAGGCAGACACATTAAAATATTAATTACTAATATTACTCCGAACAAGATTTTCACTGTAAGAAAAATGAAATGTGAATATAAAATAAATGAGGGTAAAGAAAACCTTGCATCTTAAACGTGAATTGGAAATACTAGTGTGAACTCATGAAAAAAAAAATACAGAGTCTATCTCTCTCCTCTGCAAGAGCCTGGAAATGCTTTATGACACTCCTGCAGTCATAAGCAGACCTAGAGCCTAGATCTTGGTTTCTAAATACCATTCCCTACCCAAAGCAGAGCTCCTTGGGGAGATGTTTGGTTCCAGATCTGGGTCAAGGAAGGTGCATGGTGATCAGGGGCGTCTTTCATGCCAGAAATCAATGAAGTGCTCCATGGAGGTCACATCAAAAGGATGGCCAGATCTGGGGACAGTCTGAGCATCCCAGTGGTAGTGGTGTAGTGGATTATAACACGTTGCATTAAAAGTCCATAAAATATATTACTTAGCCATAAAAAAGAATAAAATAATGCCATTTGCAGCAACATGGATGGACCTAGAGATTATCATATTGAGTGATGTAAGTCAGAGAAAGACAAATATCCAATGATTTCACTTGCCTATGAAATCTAAAAAAAAAAAAATACAAATTCAATTTACAAACCAAAAACAGCCTCACAGACATAGAAAACACTATGGTTACCAACGGGGAAAAAGCCGGGGAGGGATAAATTAGGAGTTTGGGATTAACAGACACACATTACTATGTATAAAATAGGTAAACAGCAAGGACCTACTGTATAGCACAGGGCCTGGATCCAGTTTCTTATAACATATAATGGAAAAGAATCTGAAAAGAAAAAACATATATGTATGTATATGTCTAACTCAATCACTTTGCTGTACACCTGAAACTATCATTGTAAACCAACTACACTTCAATAAATTAAAAAAAAAATTAAAGTCCATAAAAAAAAAAAAGGACGAGGGCAGAGGGAACATGAAGAAAGCTCTTCTTTACGGAATAATGCCAGCTAGTAATTGTAGATCACCATTGTAGTGCTTGTAGATCAGCAAAATGGCATAAAATCACCATTTTGTTGCAAACCCAAGGTAATAACTGGTTTGGACAAAAATTATCATTGGATGCTCAAAGCACCGGGTAAAATACACTGCACATAATGACATGCACATAGATCACTTATTTTTTACAAAAATATTTTGTATTGTACACTTATTATTACAAAGGAGGAAGTACACCTTTACAGTGTAGAGATCGTAACCACCTTAACCTAGTGATCCAACTGAGATTCACCAGTAGCAGGATAGCCTGACTTCACAACATCACCCATGTAGTATTGTCGCCCAGAATATTTAACCGGACTCTAATCATGAGGAAGCAGTCAGAGAAATCTAGATTGTGAGGCATTCTGCAAGGCACTTGGCCTGGGCTCATCAAAAAAGTTAGTATTATGAAAAACTAATGATAAAACATGTTGAGGTCTATTTTACATTCAAAAGACTAAAGAAACAACTGAATGAATTGTGTGAACATGGATTTGATTTTAGCTTTGGGAAAGCTCTATGAAAGACAGGACAATGGGGAGTGTTTGAACGTAGGCTGTCTGTGAGACGGTGCTGTGGAACTGTTGTTAATTTTCTTAGGTGTGGTAATGCTGTGTGGTTATGTAGGGGAATATCTTTATGCTTAGGAGAAGTATAAGGGGAAGTATTTAGCAGTGATGTGTTGTAATGTCTACAAAATACTCTCAGTTGAGCAATAATACATTTAAGTAGAGAAAGAGAGAGAAAGCAAATAGGGCAACATGAGTGTAAGTGAAAGGTGATGGATGTTCATCATTTTAATTATGCAGCATTTCTATAGGTTTGAACAGTTTCAAAATCGGCTGCAGGGGGAACTCTGCACTTGCTCTGCTGGGGAGGCTGTCGCATCTGCTTCTCCGGCTCAGGGTGGGCCAGGTCACCTCTTCTGCCATCTGCATCTACCCTGCCTCCTGACCAAGCTGAATCATCATCTCCCCTTTCCTCTTAGGTGAAGACCCCCTCGTGGATGATCAAAATGAACGAGATATCAATTCAGTTGCTGGTGTTCTCAAACTGTATTTCCGAGGACTGGAAAACCCACTCTTTCCTAAGGAAAGGTTTCAAGATTTGATATCTACTATTAGTAAGTATTTCCCAGGTGGGCTGATCCATTCCTTGACAAATCTTTATTGGAAGTTGCAGTCCAGGCTCATCATGGCACTAAGCACACAGGAGGGATACAGTGAAAGAAGCCGTATGTCTCTTGTCCTCAGAGAACTTAAAACTTTCTTCTGAAAATAACAAGATGGTTTATAATAGAAGGACTGATGGCATGGAACACCTCTGGGAGGTGATGTGAGTAGAGTCTTCCAGGAGGAGTGGGCATAAGGGTCCTGGGAAGGGCTGGGTACACACAGATCAGTGGGACCAGCAGGAGGGCATTGCAGCCAGTACAGGGTGCAAGAGCCAGGAAGGGTAAAATGAAACAGGAAAGGGAAGACCTTGAACGCCTGGCAAGGATTCCAGAGCTTTACTCCTTGGGTAATAGGGAGCCATGGAAGGTTTGGGAATCAGGTCAAGGACATAGAAAACAAGGGAAATAATGAAAATAAGTTGACTGGGGCTTCCTCTGATGTCACTAGCCATCAGAGTCCTTCTTGACTGATATTTCTGTGCATAAAGGCAGGAGTCCAGTCTAGGGGCTGAAGTAAATGCACCTTGACTGTAAGATACCAAAATCAAAGGCAGCCTTTTGGGAATTTTTTTAAAATAAACTTTTAATCATAGAGTATTAGAATGTTAGTATTTTAGAATAAACTCCTTTAAAAAAATAAACTCTTTAATTTAATTTAGTGAAAAGTTACCCCACACCCAGTTTCACTTAGGAATCCTTTTTGCAATGTTCTGAAAGATATTTGCAGCCAGGAAAGTGCCCCAGGAAGTGACAAGAGCCTGGTGAGGCTTGAACCTCTTGTCTGCTTTGTGTCAAAAACCCTTCTCCCCCCGTTCTGCCCACATATTTTAAGTACCTCCGAGGTACACTCCCACTCCATTTGAGAAACGGGACTCTAGATCATCTTCAGATACTTTGAGAAGGGGCGGCAGCTGGGAAATGAAGCAGGCAAGGTTGGTTGAAGCCCCATCCTGAAGGGCCTTGGACACAGAGGGGAAAGGGGAGAAGTTGGGCTTTAGAAGGGGCATGCTGATGGAGTGTGAGGCTGCAGAGTGGAAGGTCTTGGGGAGAAAAACAAATTTTTTTTCTGAAAAAGAAGCCAACATGGGTTTACGCAGCAGCCCTGTAGACGGTCATCATCAGAGCTCTGGGAGCTCACTCTTAGCACCAGCTTTCCCCCCCAGAGAAGAGCCCACAAAGCACGTTTTACTCCTTGGCAAACCCAGTCTGTTTCCCCCAACCCTGGTCTGACTGATAAAAATACCAAAGTTTATGTCTCTAGGGTTGACTGAAAACAGGGGTCCGAGAAGAGAGCTCAAGCATCTGCAGGCTCTTTGACCACACACAGCTCACTCCCGGAGCACCTACTCTGTGCCTGGCCTGTGCTGCAGCTGGTGTTTTTACAGAGTTTAATAAAACCTGGTCCCTGCCCGTGTTCATCAGGACCTGTAGGTTGCAGGTGACAGAAACTTAGCTTACACTGGCTTAGTCCATGAAGGGAAAGGTATTGGCTCACATCCCTGAAAACTTTAGGCCCAGCTGGGCCCAGACCTCACACAACATCTATCAGAATCGGTTCCCTCTGGTTCTGTGCTGACTTCATTCCCAGGCAGGATCTTCTTTCCTGGGGCCCCCTAGCTGCTTCTCCGCCCAGTCTCAAGAGGGAACCTCTCTCTTGGTTTCTGCAGCCCAGAGTCCCAGGGACCAACCCTGATTGGTTCTGATTAGACCATGGACCCCCTCCTGGGCCCGCCCTGTGGCCAGGGGAGTACGATGCTCTGATTGGCCAGGCCGGGGTCCCATTTCAGTCCCAGGAACTGAAAATAGAACCGCCTCCCGCAAACCACATGGACTGATCTCGTAGGTGGGACCCACAGGTGGGGCTACATGGCTCTCTGAGGATGAAAGACGCCCTGAAAAGCCCCTTTGTGTTACAGAACTGGAGAACCCAGCTGAGAGGGTGCACCAGATCCAACAAATCCTCATCACCCTTCCCCGCGTGGTCATCGTGGTCATGAGATACCTCTTCGCTTTCCTTAACCAGTGAGTTGCCTGGCCAGGGGGGCCCCCTCTTTGACTCAGCCCCGGCCTTCTTTGGGAGGGGGTGTCTTGAGGATTTTGCAGGGACAACTCTCTTAAAACAGAGCATGGAAACCTCCTGAACTTGAGTAGAGCAGAGCCCCCAAAGAAAGCGAGCACAGGGAGGACTCACCTTTCCCTGGTGACTTGTGGCCACTCCTCTCTTGTAGCCTCTCGCAGTATAGCGACGAGAACATGATGGATCCCTACAACCTGGCCATCTGCTTCGGGCCCACCCTCATGCACATCCCCGATGGGCAAGACCCTGTGTCCTGCCAGGCACACGTCAACGAAGTCATCAAAACCATCATCATCCATCATGAAGCCATCTTCCCCAGCCCCCGGGAGCTAGAGGGACCCGTGTATGAAAAGTGTATGGCTGGAGGGGAAGAATATTGGTAAGATTCCATTCTTCTTAATGTTATTCTCAGCATCTTTGTTATTGTTGTTGCTGTTGAAGCGGAACAGTAAGAAGCCCTTTGGTTTTCTTACCGCTTTTTAGTCCGTGCTCCCGATTACATTTTTTCATTTAAGCTTTGCAGCAGCCTTGTGCAAGGGACAGCTGCATCAGTCAAGACTCTCTTGGTTTCTGTGGGACAGAAATACAACTTAAACTGGCTCAAGCCAAATGGGAACTTACGTTTAACTAAAACGTCTAGAATTATGGCTTTAGGTATAGCTGGATCCAGGGATTCAACGATTATCATCAGGACCCAGTCCTGTAATCCACAGCCCCCAGCTCTGCTTTCTTCTGCATTGGATTCATTCTCAGGCAGCCTCTCGCTTGGTAGTTTTAAGAGGGCATCTGGTAACTTTAGTTTGGAATCCGTTATCTCAGCATCCCCAGTGGAAAAAGAGCTTCTCCTTCCCAAATGTTTCAACACAAGCCCAAGAGTCATGTCTCCTCCCGAGGCTTGAGTGTGGTGAACTAATCACATTGGTTAGGAGATGCAAGGCTGGCACTGGCCGGGTGAGTTGCAAGCCCATCTCAGGCAGCAGGAGGTTGGATCATCCCGACCTCAACCTCTCGAGCTGAGAGGAGGCTCTCCCTCACCTCGTCCCCTCCCACCTAGGAGTTATCTTTTCTGGGCAAAGCGAACTCACTTTCTTTGCGAGCTCCACAGCAGGCCCACAGTTGCTAGTTGGGCACCTCTGTGTACCTGGTATAACACCGGGCCTTGGGAGAAATGTTTTAGAATCTTAGTAAACTCAGGGCTGACTACCTTCTCCAGGCTAAGACTTTAAAATGTGGTGAAAATAGGACACTTTTTTATAAATGGGGTGAAGACAGAAAATTCAGAACACCAACTGACAGAGACCAAAGGGTTCCTACTCTTTCTTTCTTCTCAATCCAGGACAGCTCACGGCTCTATATTTAGGTATGACCCACACTGCTTCCAGCCAGGTGCCTTATAGGGGAGTTTATCTTTTGATGGTCAAAGCATTCCTGGACTCATGCCTCGCTTTAGTTCTGTGGGCACATTTGGGCAGCTGCTTCAAAGAAGGGAAACGTTCCAGCCTCTTTGTTTCTCTGCAACGCTGCCCCGCATAGAAATATCACAGCTCTCAATCTCATTGGAGGCACCAGGAGCACCTGTTCTGTAACAGAAACATTAAACAGCCAGCGAGCATACTTTCTAGACAAAGAGAAGCTTTTCAGTTTTACACTCTTTGCAGCCATTCCGTTTTCTTTCCTTGCTATAGTACATACAGTTAGTTCTCTGGGAAGGCCCCTGCAGATCGGGGCGTCTTTATCAAAGCACAATGTACAATAGCCTCACTTTTCTTAATCCCATTTGCACCCCACGAGAAAGGAACACTATTAATTACATGGTAATTTTGGAGGTGTTTTCAAAACCAGAAAGGGAGATTTGGCTGAGGGTCTCATCACCCTGGACAACATTCGTTCATTCACCAGATGGTTACTGAGCATCTGTCCTGGGCCAGGCCCTGGGCTAGGAGGCAAGGATGGAACCCAACTGGAATTAACCCCTGACACAGGGAGGAGGAAGTCGGGGCCCTGGAGCCAATGTAGGGGGGTCAGGGAAGTTCTCCTGGAGGAAACAGTAACTTGACTGAGATCTGTGGGATGACCTGGGGTCAGCCAGGTGAGAGCGGGCAAAGAATGTGCTAGGCCTAGAGTAGGTGACAAAACCAAAAGCGTTTCTGAATGACTGGAATGCTGCGTGTGACGAGGGGGCGGTGAGGGTGGAGGCTCTGCAGGTTATGAACTGTCTTAAAGAAGACTTTGTGCAGAGTCTGGACCTTATTGGGGAGAATTTTTCAGATAAAATCCATATTCCTTTAAATGGTTTCATAGATGTCACTTCCTCCGAGAAGCCTTCCCTGACCACCCTGCATAGATCTCCTCTGCTGTTCTTGTCTCTGCTCATTTGCATAATGCATTTCAACTTGCAGCAGTTTTACTTCCAAGCCCATGAGGACAGGGTCTGTGTCCACCTTACCCATCAGTGTGTCCCTCCCACCTAGTGTTGAGCCTGGCATATATTAGGACTCAGTCAATGACTTGATAAAAAATGGACCCACTGACGATGTGAATGAACCCTGGCCTCAAGAAGCTTAGAATCCAGTGAGGGGCAGTGGCTGGTGAAATTACCCCTGTGCATTAATGACTGAACTTGTTGGGCCTGGACTCACTTTACCCTCAAGCCCATCATGGTTGCTAGCCTGCTCACCGCTGGGCTGATGTGGATTTGCACACAGCACCACATGGCAGCCCTGAGGAACCCACTTTGGGGGAGCTTCACCTACCTTGCTGGGTGTGTCACCTCCGCTGTAAGACAGGGAGCCAAGGTAGATGGATAATTCTCAGTACTTTCAGAGTTCCCTTCTGTTCTGGCCTGTGGTCCTTCCGAGGATAAATGCCAGGGTTTTACACAGTCTTCTAGGTCTTAGAGAAAACTTAACCATTGACAACTTTTACCAAGAAAGCAGCCCAGCAAATTCCAGGCCCAGGGGCAGATGGGTGAGGTTATTCAGGGAAGCTTCTGATGGACGAGGGGGCTGGGAGTGGTTTCCTGTTTGGGAGTCTGTGGGTGGTCCTATGGAAAAGATGGGATGAAGTGGGCCTGGCTGCTCTGGGTCAAGGCCCAGAGGTGGGCTGGGCCAGCGCTTATGGGAGGCTGAGGGCCGTGTGAGGGTACAAAGCCCCCCAAGAGTCCCCTCCCTGTGTTTCTTTGCAGTGACAGCCCACACAGCGAGCCAGGGACCATTGATGAGGTTGACCACGACAATGGCACTGAGCCTCACACCAGTGATGAAGGTGAGTGACGGGGAATCACAGCGCCTCCCCCCAACCCCTGCCCTCAGGATCATACAGTAGTTCTGTGTCTAATCGTTTAAGGAACTGCCAGAGTGCTTTCCAAAGTGACTGCAACATTTTATATTACCACCAGCAGTGTACGAGTGTTCCAGCTTCTCCACATCCCTGTCAACACTTAATATTATCTGACTTTTTGATTTTAGCCATCCCATAGAGGGTGTGAAGTAGTAGGTCACTGAGGTCTTGATTTGCATTTCTCTTATGACTAATGATGCTCAGCACCTTTCTACGTGCTTATTGGTCATTAGTATATCTTCGTTAGAGAAATGTCTCTTCAGATCCTTTGCCCATTGTAAAGTTTGGTTGTTTGTCTTTATTATGAGTTGTAAGAGCTCTTTCTGTATTCCACATATAAGTCCCTTATCAGATATATGACTCACAAACATATTCTGTGGTTTATCTTTTCATTTTCTTGATGGTGTCCTTTGAGGTGGAAAAATTGTTTAATTTCGATGAAATCGATGTCATCAATTTTTCCTTTTGTTGCTCGTGTTTTTGGTGTTAAATCTAAGAATTCTTTGCCAAATTCAAGTTCATGAAGATTTACCCTGTGTTTTCTTCTAAGAGTTTTAGGTTTTGTGTGTAGATAACCCTTTTTGATTCAGTTTGAGTTAATTTTTGTATATGGTGTGAAGTAATGGTTCAACTTCGTTCTGTTGTGTGTGGCTACGTCCCAGCACCATAAACTGAAAATAGTATTCTCGACCCCGTTGAATGGTCTTGGTTCCCTTGCAAAAGATCAGTTGCCCCTAGATGTATGGGTTTATTTCTGAACTTCCAGTTCTGTTCCTCTGATCTCCATGTGTATCCTTGTGCCAGTACAACATTGTCTTCATTACTGTTGCCTTGTAGTACGTTTTGAAATAGACAAGTGTGAGTCTCTGAACTTTGTTCTTTTTCAAGACTTTTTTTTGGCTATACTGGCTTCTTTGCAATTCCATATGAATTTTAGAATCAGCTTGTCAATTTCTGCAAAGAAGTCAGGTGGGATTCTGACAGGGACTGCGTTGAATATATAGATCAATTTGGGACTATTGTCATCTTAATAGTGTTATGTCTTCTGATCCCTGAACATGGGATGTTTTCCAGTTTTTTATATCTTATTTCATTTCTTTCAACAATAATTTGTAGTTTTCAGAATATGAATTTTGCACTTCTTTTGTTAGATTTATTCCTTAGTATTTTATTCTTTTTGAAGCTAATGTAAATTGAATTGTTTTCTTAATTTCATTTTCAAATTGTTCATTACAAGTGTATATAAATACAATTGATTCTAATATATTGCTCCTGTATCCTGCGACTTGGCTGAACTTGTTCATTCAAATAGTTTTTAGTGAATTCTTCATGGTTTTCTATATACAGATCCTAGCACCTTGAATAGACATCATTTTACTTCTTCTTTTCCAATTTGGGTGTTTTTTATTTCTTTCCCTTGCCAAATTTCCCCGGCTAGAACCACCAGTACAGTGTTGGTTAGAAGTGATGAGAACGGGCATCTTGTCTTGCTCCTGATCTTAGGGGGAAAGCCTCCAGACTTTCACCACTAACACGGTGTTAGCTGTAGGTTTGTCCTAGACGCCGTTTATCAGGTTGAGGAAGATCCCTCCTAGTCCCAGTTTTCTGAATGTTTTTATCATGCTAGATTTTTGTCCAATGTTCTATCTTCATCTATTGAGACAATAATGTGATTTTTTTTGTTTTTTTATTCTATTGATTGATATATTAAAATATCAAGAGGGCTTTATTAATAATACCTGGTGGGAATGTAAATTCGTGCAGCCACTGTGGAAAACAGTATAGAAGGTCCTCAGAAAACTAAATATAGACTTGCCACATGATGCAACAATCCCACTCCTGGGCATGTATCTGGAGAAAACTCTAATTCAAAAAGATACATGCACCCCAGTGTCCATAGCAGCACTACTTACAGTAGCCAAGACATGGAAGCAACCTAAATGTCCATTGACAGATGACTGAATAAAGAAGATGTGGTGTATATATATATACAATGGAATACCACTTAGCCTTTAAAAAAATGAAATAGTGCCATTTGCAGCAACATGGATGGTCCTAGAGATTATCCTACTAAGTGAAGTAAGTCAGACAAAGACAAATATCATATGATGTCAGTTATATGTGGAATCTAAAATATGATACAAATGAACTTATTTATAAAACAGAAATAGACTCACAGATATAGAAAACAAATTTATGGTTACCAAAGGGGAAAGGAGTTGAGGGAGAGAGAAATTAGGAGTTTGGGATTAGCAGATAGAAACTACCATATATAAAATAGGTAAACAATAGTCCTACTGTGTAGCACAGGGAAGTATATTCAATATCTTGTAATAAGCCATAATGAAAAGAATATGAAAATATATGTATATATATAATTGAACCACTTTGCTGTACATGAGAAAGTAGCACAACATTGTAAATCAACTATACTTCAGTTTAAAAAAATAATGATACCTGGGACCTGGGCTTAGGTCTCAGCTCATCACTCTCTGCATGTGACTCGCCCCTTGTGTGACACATCATTTCAACTCAGCCTCGGTTTCCTCACCTGTCAAATGAGGACAGTGTGCAGATACTGTTCGGAGGATATCACTTCCATGTGATAATATAAGTAGAAACTGTAGCACATAGTAAAAGCCCAATTTGTTCATGCAAGTAACAAATATGTATTGAGCACCGTCTCATCCCAGGAACTGTTCTAAAAGTGGGAAGACAGCAGGAAATAAAATAAAATCCCGATCTAATGGAGCTGACATTTTAGTAGGAAAGATCAGCGCAACAAAGTATAAAAACTACCCATTTGTGCACACACACACACACACTCACACACACGGAAGTTCAGCTTGTGATGAAAGCTATGAAGAAGAATAAAACAAGAGAAGATGTTAGAGTGATTTGAAGTTGGTGCTTTGGTAGTTAGTTGAGGGTGTTCAGGAAAGGCCTTGCTGAGGCATTGACGTTTGAGTACAGGCCTGAATGAAATGAGAAGATGACTCACAGTAGTCAATAAATATTTGTGGAATGAGAATGAATGTGAATGTCTGGGAGGAAGGATCCCAGGGAGAGGCAATAGTAAGTGCAAAGGCCCAGAGGCAGGAAAAAAGCTTGGCATGTTTCAAAAGCATCAAGAAGGCTCTATGAATACTTATGCTATAGTGTTTAGGGATAAAGTGTACTGATGTCTGCAACTTACTTTAAAATTCATTAAAAAATTAGATGGATGGATAGAAGGATGGATGGATATGTGATAAAGCTAGCACAGTAAAATGTTAACAGTAGAATTTAGATGATAGGTATGCGCATGTTCACTGTAAAATTTTTTCAACTTTACTTTGTCTTTGAAAGATGTCATAATACAGTGTTGGAGGAGAAACATCAAGAGGATGAGTGAGGCTGCAGAAGACTGAGTGAGGGCGAGGGCGGTAGGAGGCCAGGCCGCCTGGTCTCCAGGGCCCAGGGCACTGAGGGCCTCATGAACCTTGAAAAGACACTTGGGTTTTGTTCTAAGCCCAACAGGAAGCCTTCAGGGGATTTGCACAAGACAGTTTTAAAAGATCCCTCTGGCTTCTGAGGGAAGAAATGACTCTACCAAGCAAGAATGAATGCAAGGTGGCCAGGTAGAGGGGCAGCGGTGGTCTGGACTGGGGTGGGGGTGGCAGTGGAGGTGGTGAGGCTGGTCAGATTCAGGAGACAATTTGAAGTAGTTGCTGATGGATTAGGTACGTGATGCCCCAAAGCGAGGCTTTGGCCTGAGGGGGCGGTGAAGGGTGGCTGGGTTCCTAAGATGGGGGAGATGAGGGAGTTAAGTCAGTTTGAGGAGGGGTGTGGGAGGGAGTGGTAAGGGGGAGCATTACGTGTTCTCTTTTGGGTGTGATAAACCCAAATAACAGACTTCCTAATAAATGGTAGCTGTTATCACTGTGTCTCCCACCCACGCTTGTGGAGTGACATCTGCAAACAAACAGCTCTCTCGCAGCTTGTGGCCAGCTCTGCTCCTCCTGCTTTCTTCTCTTCTCCCCCTTAAATGTTGCACTTTTCCTCGCTCCTCCAGATCACTACCAGTGACAGCTGGAGCCTCTGGAGCCCGGAGCCTCTGGAGCCCGGAGAGGCAGCCCCTCATGCTCCTCCCAGCACAAGCATCTCTACTGGGTTGGCTCCTTCAGCATTTCTGGGGGCCAGGCTCACAGGAAGCCCCTGGGGTCAAACCCAAGAGTGCACAGCCCTCGGGGTTCAGCTCCTGGTCTTGCAGACCCTCCGGCCTTTTTGTCTCTGTAGTGAGGCAGACAGACAGGTTACCCGGTGGTGCTAACACATGGCTGGCGTGAGATTCAAGGATGCAGCAGAAAGAAGGATGGAGAGCCCTCCATTTTACTGAGAAGGTGACTCTGAGTCAAGGTCTGAGTTTACTTGACCCATTTCACTGTGCTGTCACTTTGCATCAACTGTGTCAGAATAACATTTGAAGACATTTTTCAGGGAGCCAGCTAGGGAAAGCTGACTTAACTGTCTGAGGCCCGCTCCCTGCAGAAAGCTGCCCCGGGCACTGAGGACTGGGTCCATCCAAAGTCCCCTGCGTCTCACCGGCACCTGCACAGTCTACCTGAGCCAGCCGCTTACAAAGGGGAGCCCTAATGTGCGTGGGTGGGGTGGGGTTAACGGGGAGAGATTTCCATGCTGCCTGGGGCCCTTAGGAGCCATTAGCTCTGGTAGCAACACCTCTCATCTGAAGCTGACTGTGTGCCGGGCACCGTTACAGGCGCTTCGTGTGTAGTAACTCATTTCATCCTGTAAGGTAAGGACTGTTCTTATCAACCCCATTTTACAGAGGAAACTGAGGCTTAGAAAGGCAAACTAAGTTGTTCAAGGCCACACAGCTAAAAAATGGCAAAGCCAGGTATCCTGGGCTTAGCTCCGTGATGGACGGGTGGATGGACGGACAGACAGAATCAAGATGATCCATGAGGACTGAAACAGAGAGAGTCCTGTGGATGCTCAGTACCGGGAAGGTATCTGCAGGCTAGCGAGAGCAGGGGCCGCCTTTGTTACTCTTTGGTTTATTAGAATTTAATTGATCTATCTGTGTAGGTATATATATATATATATATATAATATATGTATCTTAATGTTGAACATCTTTGTGTTTGCTTTAAAATACAAATACATTAACACTTATACACAATCCACTTTCTAACAAGTATGGGCACCTCTTAGGATACAAGCTATAACCCAGGTGAAATAAATCGTAGGCAGAATCTGCTGCTCCCTCAAAAGTAGTCTCCTCCCCAGACATCACTGGCTGTATGGTCTTGAGCAAACCACTTACACTGTCTGCAGCTCGGATTTCTTGTCTAGCTTTACCCCGTAAGCTAAAGCCGTGGTAATTATAATCATAATCACAAGAGCCGCTATCAACTGAAACCTAATGTATTATATGTCTGTGCTATACTGAGCGCTCATGCATTCTCTCTTTTTTTAGTGTATTAAAGTATAGATATAATTGATACAATTATGTCTCCTTATTTTGATATAATTGGTATATAATTATTTATTAGTGTCAAGTGTACAGCGTAATGATTTGATACATGGATATTTTATGAAATGATCACAGTAAGTGTGGTTAACATCCATCACTACACATAGTTACATATTTTTCCTTGTGATGAGAACTTTTAAGACCTACTCTCTTAGTAAGTTTCAAATATACAATGCAGTATTTTTAACTATAGTCATCATGCTGTATTTTATATCCTGTGAGCCATTTATCTTATAACTGGAAGTTTGTACCCTTTGACTCCCTTCACCCATTTGGCTCACCCACACCTCTGGCAACCACCAGTCTGTTCTTTGTATCTATGAGTTTGGTTTGTTTTTTATTTTAGATTCCACATGTAAGTGAGATCATACAGTATTTGTCTTCCTCTGTCTGGCTTGTTTCACTTAACACAGTGCCCTCAAGGTCCATCCATGTTGTTGCAAATGGCAGATTTCCTTCCTTTTTTATGGCTGAATAATTTTCCATTGTTTATACACACCAGTCTTCTTTATTCAGTCATCTGTCAATGGACACTTAGGTTGTTTCCATGTCTTGGCTATTGTAGGTAATGTTGCAGTGAACATGGGGTCACAGATATTATTTGAAGTTAGTGTTTTCATTTCCTGTGGATAAGTACCCAGGAGTGGGATTGGTGGATCATATGGTAGTACTATTTTTAATTTTTTGAGGAACCTCCGTACTGTTTTCCATATTGGCTGCACCAATTTCCATTCCCATCAGCAGTGCACAAGGGTTGCCTTTTTCCACATCCTTGCCAACACTTGTTATTTCTTGTCTTTCAGATAATAGCCATTCTAACAGGTGTGAGGCACTATCTCATTGTAGTTTTGATTTGCATTTTCCTGATGATTGACGATGCTGAGCATCTTTTCATGGACCTGTTGGCCATCTGTATGTCTTCTTTCATGCATTATCTTTTAATCTTCCTAAAAGGCAACTGAAGCTTAAGAAGTTATGTGACCTGCCTGAGGTCACACAAACAAGACGTGACAGAACTGGGCAGTAGGGGTGTCCCAAGGGCAAGAGCCATGTTCTCACTGCTTAACCCAGGCAACACCTATCACTGACCAGAGAAGAATAAAGGTTTGTTGGGCACACATGTGTGTGCAAAGAGAGGGGCTTGAGCGGTGCCCCAATAAGATTTCTCCCTCCCCCAAAATTAAGTTTTTGGATGAGTGTGTTAACTCAGGCTGCCATAACAGAAACCACAGCCCGAGGGGCTTAAACAACAGAAATGTATTTCCTCCAAGTCTGGGAGGCTAGAAGTCCAAGATCCAGATGCCATTAGAGCTGGTTTCTGCTGAAGCGTCTCTTCCTGGCTTGTAGACAGCTGCCTTCTTGCTGTGTCCTCACGTGGCCTTTCCTCTGTGCCCGGGCAAAGAGAGCAAGAGGGATCTCTGACATCTCTTTGTCGTCTGAGGGACACCCGATCCGTCAGATTAGGGTCCTACCCTTATGACCTCATTTAACTTTAATTACTTCTTAAACACCTTATCTCCAAATACTGTTACATTGAGGGTTAGGGTTACAACATTTGGATCTTGAGGGAGACAATTCAGTCTATAAAAAGAGCTTTTAAGAGTTTTGGAAACCCTTAAAAATTGTGTAGAACATTTTACCTGGATGGGAATCCACACAAAATCTGTTTGATCTCCCAAAAGGTAAGAACCACTGACAGTATTATGAGTGAACAAAGAGGGAGAGGGTTCATGGAAAAATGGAAACAGAGCTGGTATTGAGGGGCAGAAAAAAATTTCTTACAATATTGTTTTAATAAGTGTTAAAAAGTGGAGAAAAAGAGGGGCAGTGGGAAGTAAGGATATGGTATGTCAGCCCCTCAGAAACACTTTTGGAAGTTAGATGGCCTACCTGAGGTCACAGCGTGGAGAGTGGGTCTGAGGCTAGGACCTACTATTCTGAGCCCCAGCCCACGTTTTCACCAGGCTTGCTGCCTGTGCTGCCCCGTAGAAGCCACGGCCACCTGAGCAAGGCTCCTGGCAGCCCTTCTACTGACCTCATGGCTTCTCTTCCCCTTGCTTTCCTTCTAGAAGTGGAGCAGATTGAGGCCATCGCCAAGTTTGACTACGTGGGGCGGTCCCCACGTGAGCTGTCCTTCAAGAAGGGGGCCTCACTGCTACTGTACCATCGTGCCTCAGAGGACTGGTGGGAGGGTCGTCACAATGGCGTGGACGGACTCATCCCACATCAGTACATAGTCGTACAGGACATGTGAGTGGGAGCTGGGACTTTCTGGGAAGAATGCTGTAATTGATTAGTGATGTCTGCAATGGGCATAGGGACTGGGGTACTGGATTGTATGCCAGTGATTTGCTCTCCCTGGTATGATACACTTGGTCTTCTGCAAGAATGGACTATGTCTAACCTTCCTTTGAATGGTGATCCACTTAACAAATAAGCAAACTGCTCATCCTTCAGAGTACAGTGTTTGGTGCCCTTGGCCCACCGTCCTGACCCACCAGACAGCCTCCAGGGCATTTATCACCCTCTGTGGTTCTCAGCATCCAGTGGATCTGGCCACATACCTCCGCCTTCCTGGGCCTTCCCTGTAGCCAGTGGCCAGCCTACTGCCCTCTTAACTGGCCACCATTCTGTTCCCCTGAGGTGACTCAGGGGAGGGGCAGAAGCAGTCATTCCTCATTTCCAGTTAAGAGGGCACTATTTTTAAAAATACAGTTTTAGGCATTTAAAAAAGCCTTCCATCCCAAATACCTAGCTCCACCACACAGCCCAGAAAGCCTACACGTTCCATTCTTTGAAAGCCACGGAAGTTTCCTGCACACACCCCCTCCAAGCTCCAGTCAGGCTCAGGTAGAGCTAATGTACCAGGGAAGCAGCCACCAAGCTGGGCCTCGAGGGCAGGGGTCAGATGCATGTGTTTTGATGGCAGAGGGTTCGGTCTGGGGCCAGAGAAAAGTCCAGGGCAGGGCAAACAACAAGGGGACCCAAGGCAGCCCTCTGACATCCCCAGGCCTCCAAAGGCAGGGACAGGCCACTGGAAGGAAGAGGGCATGAGAGGAGGCGGGCAGGGCACCCCAACAAGCTTGAGCCTCCTCGCACCTGTCCAAGGCCTGGGGTGGGGGGACGGGGGATGGGGGACCAGGAAGGGATGGAGGCACCTTCCTCCACCCTCGCATAGCCCTAAAGTGCTTCTGTGGAGTCACCAGACTCAGCGCCCAGTGCTCTGGTTTGTGGTGGCAGGGTGGCCTTCCCCATTTCTTGTCCCAGCCTAGAGCACCTGAGAGAGAGGAGCTTAGACAAGGGGAAGGAGCAGGTAGGCGTGGGGCGGCGCCACAGAGGGTCTCCTGCTGGAGAAGCTGACAGGCGTGGTAGGAAGGCGCGGAGTGGGAGGTGGCTCAGACCCAGCTGCATCGTAAACTAACCACGACATATGTGTTGATGCAGCCCCTGGGGTCTCGGCACATCCTGGGTTCTCTGGAGCAAGGTGCTTCCAGTTCACATCTGTCCTTCTCCCCAGGGATGATGCCTTCTCCGACAGCCTGAGCCAAAAGGCTGACAGCGAGGCCAGCAGTGGGCCACTGCTGGATGACAAGGCCTCCTCCAAGAACGACCTTCAGTCGCCCACGGAGCACATCTCGGATTACGGCTTTGGTGGGGTGATGGGCCGGTAGGAAACGCGGATTCATTCTCCCCTGCCTGTGCCATGCCCGTTCTTGTCTGATCGGGGAGAAGCAAGCGGGCAGTGGGGAGAGGGAGGCTGTCGTGGACCCTTGTCTCCCAAAAGATGTGATGCCAGGCACACCTGGTGGGCTGGCTGGAACAGGCCTAGGAATGCCAAGTGCGAACCCATCCAGCTTGGGGCGAGGGTGGAGGAGGAGGAGGAAAGACATACATTGGCAACCAGTGCTTCTTTCAAATAATAACAAATGGGGGAGAGAGTTACAAACTGGCAAGTATTTTTCCTCTCTCTCTCTCCAGTTCTTACACCTCCTCCCCAGTTTCTGTTGAAGACCTAAGTTGTTATATTTAAAAATGTAAAGCTCACTTACTCCCTGAAGTGCACTGCATCAACAAGTCTCACACCCACTCGTGTGGGGGGAAATTGACACTCAGCTCCACCCCCATGCGTGGTGGGAGCCTGCTTGCCAATTTCATGCTCGGGTGCGTGGGCGGGGCCGTGTCGGGTGACCTTCCTTCCAGGTGAGGCGCTGGGCTCCTCGCTGTGTGTCCAGGTATAGTCCAAAGCCTGTGGTGGTTTAAATATATATCAGAAAAAGAGAAGAAAAGACAACCTGGCAGTTTCTCACTGCTTTCTTAATCAGATCCTCAGAATGTCTTACTCTCTGTTTTCTTTGGTGAAGAGGTCATGGGGTCAACCCACTCACATGGGTACTTGAGGACAGAGAAATCAGCCGCAGAAGGAACACACGTCTATGAGTTTATTTCAGCCGAAGTCCCAGGGCCTCTTTTCAGCACATCCCATAGAGTTCAGGGTGCTGTGACAGGTGCTGGAACTGCGGGGAGGGGGACAGTTGGGTGGGCAGGTGACAGAGACACAGACCTTCACTTCCCCGGGGGCCGGACCCTCTCCTGCTCCCGTTTCCCTCTCCCGCTCTCCTCCCTCATCCACCTTCCTCTTGTTCTTTCTTTCTCAGCACTCTTCCTGTTCCACACCTGTGCTTTGGTCCTGTCGGGGTGCCCACAGGCAGTGCTTGGCTTGGCTGGTGGCACTAGGATGCGAAGCAGCACTGACCACACTGAGCTTAGTCCCAATCACAGTCCACCCCCGCACTCTGCCCCCCTCCCATCCCCTCGCCACGTCAGCCTGCCCTCCCCTCACTAGTGCCTTAGAGGCTTTGGTGATTTCCCAGGATGCCGCGAAGCTTCCTGCGGGAAGAACCTCCTCAGAGTGCCTTCCCACTGAACCTCCCTCAAAGGCTGGCAGGGAATGTTATGCCCATTTAGCAGATTAATAAAGTGGGTCTGAAGGAGGTCGCAGAAAAGTCTGACAGAGACAGGACAAGGACTCGCCCTCCTCACAGAGACTCTAGTCCCCTTTTCACTCCATCACAGCCTCCCTGCGGGTGAAAGGTATCCAAATGCATGAAAGACGTTACAGTGATGCCATTTTTACTCTTCATGACTAGTTTTCCAAGATCTGGAAAAGCCTCATAGACAGCCCTTAGGGGAGGTGGGGGGAGGGTGACAACACTGGACTGTGTTCAGTTCCTAGGGGGGCCCCTCCTGTGTTTGCTGGGAGCTGGTAACTTTTTGGTACAGTCAAGCCTCAATGCTTCAGACCAGTTAGAAGCCCTTTGGAATCATGGAAATGTCTAAACCGCTTAAAACACACCATGAGCCTAACTAACCATCACCAAAACATTCCCAGGTTGAAATCCTCTTGGCCCTGACCTAGTGTAGACAAGATTCATTTGTGATTAGCACTGGCACCGTCTAAACTTGGAAGCAGGATGAGTCTGGCTGAATGAGGCTTCACTATACCTGCCCACTAGATTAGTGTGTAGTGCATGGCCCGCAGGTGGGCTGACCTGTTTTGACACTGGCTGGGGTTGACCTCTGCCCCATGTCCCTGCCCCCTGGCTCCTTTGCAGAGTGCGGTTACGATCAGACGGAGCGGCCATCCCCAGGCGCCGAAGCGGGGGTGACACACACAGCCCGCCCCGGGGCCTGGGCCCCAGCATAGACACGCCACCCCGGGCTGCTGCCTGCCCCAGCAGCCCCCACAAAATCCCCCTCACCCGGGGGAGGATCGAGAGCCCCGAGAAGCGGAGAATGGCGACGTTCGGGAGTGCTGGCAGCATCAACTACCCTGACAAGAAGGCGCTCTCTGAAGGGCACTCCGTGAGGTCAACGTGCGGCTCCACCAGGCACAGCAGCCTGGGGGACCACAAGTCCCTGGAGGCCGAGGCCCTGGCAGAAGTAAGGGCCAGTGGGGAGGCAGGCTGCACCCGCCGACACCCCCAGAGGGACAGCGGGTGGGCATCTGCAGACTGGGGAGCCACTTCGCCCTTCACCCTGGGCCCAGGCTAAGCCAGAACATAACACAGGTCATGAGCTGGCTTCCATCCCCTTGCTGGCCTCCCTGTGGGAGCAGGAGCTGGTTGGGGGCAGCTGCTGGCCAGGGGTCCTGTAAAGACTGAAGACCCCAGTCTCCAGGGCTGGAGGGGAGATTCCTGGACGAGGGGGACGTGGTAATGACAGGTGCCTTCCCCAGATGGCAAGATGGTACTCATCATTTGTTCATTCACTCATCTTTTCATTCATACATTTGTTCATTGACATACTGATAGAGCATCTGTTGTGTGACAGTCACTGGCCGGCACAGAGGGTACCGTGATCACCTAAACGGACCTAGGCCCTGCCCACATGGCCCTTTGGGTTTAGGGAAGAGAGAGAGATCAACCAGGAACGCACACAGCTGGGAATGGCACTGGGTCAGGTGTCTTGAAGGAGTGGGACATGGCATACTGAGAGCCTGGAATGTGGGGGTTGCTTCTAGGCTGGGAGAGACGTCCCCGGGGAGGGTAGTCCCTGAGATCCAGAGGGGAAGCAGGACTAAACTGCTGAAGCCGGAAGTGAAGAATGCGCTAGGCTCTTCCACAGCGCTTAGAGAAGCCTGTGCGATCTCTACACTTGCCAAACAAAGCAAGCAAACTTGTTTAAGAGATTATTATGAAACAGTTTGTTTAAACTGTCTAATAATTTGCGTAACTGCTTTCATGTGTTTTTGACATCCTATCATAGTTCAGAAGTTTCCATTTTTCTAGAATTTGGCAGGATGCCTCTTAATGCACCCCCTTCCCAATGTTTTCAGAACCTTGCAGGCTGAGAGAATTGTATTGTGAAGAGTGGCAATGCATCCTTGTTCACAAGGGGAAGGGAAAGTTGTGAGCTTGGGGGCTATGTTCTAGAGGAGTCAAGGTGGGGTTCCCAGGGGGTACCAACACAGAGGCGCTCACCCAGCAAGGAGAACTCACCTCGGGATCTAGCCGGGCCCCACGTCCTGCTGCCCACTCCCAAGGGATCAGCACCTTAGCGTGGGTCCAGCAGAGGAGCCAGGCAACCTGCTGGCCCCTCATTCTTGAAGGCCATCCTCTTGGGAAGCATAACCCTAGCATCCTCCATCACCTGGAAGCTCTTCCGAGGTCCATGATGGGGAGAGGGCTACCTGGGCCCTGGCCTGGAGCCCTTTACACAGGAAATCAAATGCCGTCTAGGCCAGTGTTTCCAAAGTAGCTCCCACAGCAGAAGAGTTCCATGGGATGTTAATAATTGAAGGGGAAAACGTGCTCTGTGGTCAAGAAAGTTTGGGGAATGCTGGTCTGACAAAGTTGAATGGCTTGTCTGCAACATTTTTAAGAATTATTCAATATGTCAGTGTGCACTGTGAATCTTCAAGAAAGAGAGCAGGGCACACCCGTCTCCCAGACTTCTTTGACCTTTAGTCACAGAGCATTTTGCCGGACTGGCCTTCATTTGGGGGATGCTGTGCTCATGTTCCATTTGCCGATGTATCCGCACACTGTGATAACTGCCATTCAAGAGCTGCTTTCATGGACAGAAGCAAAATAGCAAAGCAGGGGAAACTATATGTGACTAGCCAGGGGGACCCTGACGGCCTCCAGCCTGTTCCGCACTGGCTCCAATGAGCACTTGACTGCGGGTCCGGATGGGAACTGTGGCATGGGGAACCCCAGTAGTAGATGGAGGTACCTGAAATTCTCTGGTCTCAAAATATCCTTTAGGATTTAGATTTGAACCCAGTTAAAGAGGCTGTTTGGGTATCTTGCAGCACTGCCATCCAATGTGGGAAGATCTCATGTGGGAGGAAGTGAAAAGTGACCCCTTTCTCGGCTGTCCGTCCTCCCTAGCACCTCTCTGCAGCTCCACTCTGGAGATCACAGCAGCATCTCTCAGACTAACACCAGGCTCATGCCTAAACAACTCAGCTGACCTTTCTCTGAGCTCTCTTTCCGGCTCACTCTTTTCGAGGGATGAGTGATGGGGGTGGAGGGGCAATGATTATATTTTTTTATTAGTTTTGCCTTCTGGCTCACGCCAGAGTAAAGCCAACAGAGTAGTGATGTCAGTGGGGACTTAATTTAAGCAGATGGGTGTGGAAAGCGGGCTTTATCACTGCAGGGTTGGGATATAGCGAAGGTGGGGAGAGGACGGCCATCTCCCCCATCATGCAGAAACCCCCCACATCTGCTCCTGTGGATAAAGGCACAAACAGCCTTTTCTTAAAGTAGACAATGTTACGGGCAAAGGAGAAAATGTCATGGGGAAGCATAAATGCTAATATTCGCCATTAGCTAATTATCAGTGGCTCTTAAAGCAAAACTGTGGGCTGAGGCCCTGACTGAGGCCAGGTTGGAGCTGGTCCTAGGGGCCCAGGGCAGGCAGGAGGCCACCCGAAGCCAGGGGAGGAGAAAAGATAAAAGAAAATGTGGGTGGGGAAGGGGCTGGCCAGGATACCTCCAGGCTCCAGCCCCATCAGTCTGACCAGACTTCCTGTTTTTTTCTGGTTTGCCTCAGTGCAGAAAGGCAAGTGTGTCTCAGCAGTCATCCTTGTGCCTAAGGTTGTGCCAGCATCTGTCAGCAGCGCTTGTAAGCACTGTCCCTCATTGTCCCCTCGGTGACCCAGCTCAGCCTGAGCCTGAGCCACTCCTCCTGCTTCTAATATGGAGGCATCCCTGGAAAGCCCCATGTGAGCTGAGGATGCTGGCTGAAGGTTGCTCGAAAACCACTGAGAGTTCACAGAGCTTCATCACGTCCATGGTCTCTTCCCATCTTCACAGCGAGCAGTGGGCTTTCAAGCTCATGGACCAAGTGTGGTGCAGAGTGACTGAGACTTACTCGAGGTTGCAGAGCAGCAGTGGCTGGGAAGGCCTCTCCTTCCCAAGTCCAGGCAGGCTCTGTCCGAGCCCAGGGCTCCGGGTTAAATGCTGACGTCCAGTTCTAGTGCCCCCTCCCGGAAGCTGAGCCCCTGGCCGGTGTGGCTGCCCCTCCAGGCTGCCAAAATCTGTGTGTGTATGTCAGTCAGTGTGCTCTCATACTGATGAGCTCTTAAATATTGCAATATCCCCGGGAATTGCATAGGCAGGTGAGGATTGTTGTTGCTTTTTTAAATTTCCATTTTTTAAAAAACAGTATTTTCAGATTATAATACAAAGAATAAAGTAACAAAGCCATCATTCTGGGGATAATGTTGCAAACATTCTGATATATAACCTCCAAATAATTTTCCTATGACAGGGAGTTTGTTTTGGTTTTTTTTTCCATAGTAATAGGGGCATGAATTCTGGAGTCAGACTACTATGCTGCTAACTAGCTGTGTGACCTTCGGCGAGTTACTTAACCAGTCTGAGCTTCCATTTCCTCAGGTGGGAAATGACCGTAATGATAGTTCCTACCAGATAAGTGTGAGGGTGAATTATTAGGGGAAGGGACTTGAATTGGTGCTTGGTGTCAGCCATCACTGCCATTGTTATTGTCATTATTTGTGGGTGCTGTGTGCTGGGTGCCATGCCAAGCTCTTCGCAGGAACCATATTTAATGTACTCATCAACTCCCTGAGGTCAGTCTTACACTTACCTGTAATTTACAAAATACAAGTTTACTGTCTTCTCAGCCAGTCGCTTGCCCTGCCTCCTGTAAGTCAGCTTTTGGTGCAGGCGATAATCCTCACTGATTTTCCCACATGGTTGTAGGACACCTGGGGGTTGAGTCTCCATCCCAGCCATGATGCTTGTAGGGACGCCTTCCTAAGAAGCCCACAAGCTGGTTAGCAGCCCCAGCAGGACTGGACCCCCGGCCTTCTGACTCTACAGTGACCAGAGCCCTCTCTGTCCCCAGGACATCGAGAAGACCATGAGCACGGCTCTGCACGAGTTGCGGGAACTGGAGAGGCAGAACACGGTCAAGCAGGCGCCAGACGTGGTGCTGGACACCCTGGAGCCCCTGAAGAACCCTCCAGGCCCCATCAGCTCGGAGCCCGCCAGCCCCCTGCACACCATCGTCATCCGCGACCCCGACGCCGCCATGCGCCGCAGCAGCAGCTCCTCCACTGAGATGATGACCACCTTCAAGCCAGCCCTGTCCGCCCGCCTGGCCGGCGCCCAGCTGCGCCCGCCCCCCATGCGGCCAGTGCGGCCCGTGGTCCAGCACCGGTCCAGCAGCAGCAGCAGCTCGGGCGTGGGCAGCCCGGCGGTGACGCCCACCGAGAAGATGTTCCCCAACAGCTCAGCCGATAAGTCAGGCACCATGTGACCGGCGGGGCGGGGCGGGGTGGGGGCGGCACCGCCCTGGCCCGCTGTGGCCCGCCCCGGCCGAGGGTGGCCTCTGTGACTTCCGCGGCCTCCCCGGGCTCCTGGCCTCGTCGGGCAGGGACCAGAAGGTCAGCCTGGGAGCGGGTCTGTGCGGAGCGGAGGTTCGGCCGCAGCTGCAGCTCCCGTCCAGTCGGGTGAAGCCGCGGGTGCGCGCGGGTGACCGGAGCAGCGCGGAGCCGGCGCCCCGAGATCGTCGCCAGGTGTTAAATGGCTTCGCCTGCATATCATCACTGGAAAATTATTCTCTCGACGTTGTCTCTGCATACATAAATATGCGTATGTGTGTGTGCATATGTACGCGTATATATGTATGGCTGTGTCTGTAGGTGTGTGTATATATATATATTTATGCATCTATATACTAGATCTGGACACACGTACTAAATGTATATAGGATCTCCTTTTTCTTTTTATGAAACTTAGATTTACCTCAGACCCATGCCACCAAACATCTCCCGCTGAGTTATTTGGTGGGATTTGCAGGGACTTTTCTGGGAGAATTTAAAGGCCCACAGTAACTGCGAAAGAAGCAATATAACACTAACCTGCAGAAAAAACAAAACCAGTCTCCCACTGTCTCCAGAAGCCGTGGCCTTCCAGAACAGGCTGCCCCTAAAGGAAGGGTGGGGCAGGCGGTACCCCAGGCAGGCTGCTCCCAGAGGCGGAGAACCCTCCACAGAACCCACTCCCCGCCCACCCCAGAGGCCCTGCCTTTCCACCCAGAGGCCAAGGCCAACAGCACCCCCACAGCATGGAGGACGCTGGGGAGAAGAGCCCGGACTGCAGTGTCCTGTGTTCGTCTGCAGAAGAGGGGGTGGTGAGAGCTGAGCCCCGTCGTAGCACAGTGTTGTGTTGGTTGGGAAAAAGGGAAGAAAACCAAACACAGTGGCGTGGAACACTTCAAAACCCAGAAACGCTGTAGGAATAAATCTGTGGTAACTATAGAGGTTTAACTTATACCATTTTTGAAATATTTAATTTTTCCTTTTCCTCTTTCTACTAATTATACTGTGTCCGATTTGGAACTAAACAGGCAAGGAGGCTTCGAGTCCCATCATTTTACTTTGAAATCAGGCTGTGACGCACTCTGGCTGGTGGCCTCTTGCATGAAACCCACGGGCCCTGAGTGCCCAGCTCAGACTAGGCCGAGGAGGCAGTCTTTGGCCCTTTCTGCCCTAGAGAACGCTTCCCTCTCCCCCTTTCCTTCACTTCTCCCCCCCTCCTCCCGAGCATTTGACCCCGTGGAAAATATGAGGGTAGAATTGGAGGTGGGGTGATCTTCAAGTAGCAGGAGCAGGGCTTTGGCCACTTGGCTGGGAAAAGGCCTCCTGGGTCACTCTTGGGCCATTCCATTTTGCTTCCTCTTTTGATGTCTTTGTTTCCCAGAGATGGGTTGTCTCTGAATAATGGAACACAGGCTAATAGGGTCCTAACGGGACCCACGGAGCCAAGGGTAACCTCACTGTGCTCCAGCCTCCTCTCTCCCTCCCTTGAGACCCCTGAGAGTGTCTTCATGGCCATGGTTTGAGTCCCACCTCTTAGGAGCTGTGGGACTGGGTGTCACTCAGCCCCTCGAGGCTCCGTTTCCTGCTCTGTAAAAGGAAGAGAGTAAAGACGCAACGTAAGTGAACAAGCTGTGTGAACGAGGAAGCCCTGCACCAACACAGTTGCTCTTTTCACTGTCATCAGGAAGGTGAAACCTGTCCAGCACCTTCCTTTTGAAACCTCCTAATGACATTGAAGACATGGGCAGGAGAATTTGCCTACCAGCTTCGTAAGAGCCATGAAGCACAGCCCTGCAGGTACATCGCCTATGGATGCTGGACATTCCATCACTACCCTTTCAGCCCATTGGATTCAGTTTCGCCCTCTCCTCTGGTCTCCTCCGGACAAGGGTAAAATGTGCTCCAGAGGGAGGCACTGTTAAGCCACAGTCCCTGGGTGTTAGGGGTGGTGAGCCATGCTGCCTTCCCCGAAGTACTGGCGTTGCGAACACCCAGAGGAGGGAAGAATGCCGGGGAGAGGCCAGTGACTAACTTGACCTTCCTTGTTTTGCCTAGAACTCCTGGAAGAGCCTCAGAACCAGCTAGGAGCCCTCTGCCTTCTGCACATAAAGATACCCCCATTTTACAGCTTAGGAGAGAAAGTGAGGCCTTGGGCTGGCTGTGACTCACCCCAAATTTAGTAGACGAATGAGGTGGGGGCGGGGTCCTTCTGGCTCCTAAAGTCATTTATTTGTAAGGATGCGCTGAAGTCCAGCCAGGATACAGGATTTTCTCATTTCTGCCCCTTAAATGCAGTAACCTCCTGTGCCCAATGTCGCAGTCTCTGCTGTGACTACCAGATGAAAAGCAAAAATCCGAGCTGACAAATCTGTTGCCTGATGTACATAACACCAGTCAGACCATGTGGGTTTTCCTGTGAATTGACTAGCTTCATTTTTCCTTACTGAAAATGGACCTACCTTTTACTGAATTACAGGAAGGCAGAGCCTCAGCTGTTTTCTTTAAACACCTATTTTTCCATTGGGAAACGGCTGATGAGTTCACATTTAGGGACACTCACACCCTACTCATCCAGCCCCAAATCTGAGCCCTGACGCAGAACCAAATGGAAAAATCCTCCCCTCCCCGGCCATCTGTCACCCTGCATGTCTCAGGCCCCCTCCACACGCACCCAGGCCCACCCACGGTCACGAGCATTGGCATTCTTCTCCTGACTCCTGCCTGTGTTAGTCCACTATATATTGCTGTATTTGCTTAAATGCTGGAAAGTAACTGTTAAAATGTGAAACTGTAATTTTTTTTAAAGGCTACAGTTAAATTATAGCCAATGCCACTCACCAAATCTTTGCACCTAGTAGATAGATCAATGTAAAAAACAAATACCAGAAACCTAACTGTACAGTGAGTGTGGGGGAATGTAGTAACCTAGTTAGTAGTTCTCAATATAACCAATTGTACGAGGGGAAGTGGTGTTTACCTCCTTGTCCATCACCATTACCGAAAGCTGTTCTGCTCAGTTTGTTGATAACGGGCAATTTTTTTGTTTTGTTTTTGTTTGGGTTTTGTTTTGTTTTGTTTTTGTTTTTGTTTTAATTTTTGCTTCACAGAATGATTTCTTAACCTTCGACTTACCCTGAGGTCAAGCCTTTTGTCTTTATGTGTAACTGGTGTTCAGTCTATTTTAGGAATGAACCAGCAAGACGTTCATTTAAAACTGACCAAAGACAATTCATTCCTGGTCTAGTTTCCTGGGCCTGGGGCCCAGCCGCCAGCCTCGAAGGACCTTTCTCAGATGTGACTGAGAGCGAGTCGTGCTTCCTACCCCGCTCTCCCCCTCTCCCTTTAGTCCCCTTTCCTCTTCAAGAGCTGCTCTGAGCTGTGGGATTCTATGAAAAACTCTTGCCTTTCCTTGTTTTCAGTGCTAACGATTTCTCACCTTGAAGCGCCTTGTGAACCCCGGACAGAGCGCACGACTGGCAGGAGCTGTCGGCTTGGACACTGGACTTGGGGTCTTTTCTCTGAGGTCGCCAGGCCGAGAGGCAGGAGAGAAATGGATTCCCAAGGGTCGGAAGGTTCCTAGTCAGTGAAGAAACCCAAGTGGGAAGAGATGCAGGAAAGCGGAGACATCCCCCGGCTACCGGCCGGAACCAGCAGCTCAGCGACCTGCATTATAGACACTTCAGAACTGGTTTGCGGTACCCGAAGGGGAGCCAGTGCGGGGACGGGCCTTGCGTGGGGCTGGCCTCTCTGATGGAGTCCCTTGGAGTGCCTTGTCGGGTGTGTGTCTTCTCATCAGGTGGCACGGATGCAGAGGACTTCCTGGGACCTGGTCATTACTTGGCGTTCAGCGCCCGCGCGCGGCTGACGGAAAACCACCCGGACTTGTGTGATGGTTCTTCCTCTCGGTCTCTCTTCTCCTAATTTTTCACGCATTCTGATGGTTCCACACGAGAGCAAATGCCTCATCCTCCTGAGAAACCCAGAGGGAAGAATGGCTGGCTCACAACCGTGGCGGGGGCCCTGCTGGGCTGGGCAGGGTGGTCAGGGAGGACATGGCAGGAGGAGTGACCTGAGTGACCTGTTGCTAAGATGATTTTCTGCTGTGCAGAGCTAATGCTGATGTCTCGTGTCAACTTCCCCGGGTTTCTGGGGTCTCGGCACCACTGAGCAGCCGCATAGAGAATTCCCCACATACCCAGAGCTGCCAGGGACGCGGAGGGAAGGGACCTGGCTGTCAGGTCAGAGTCCTCCTGGCCTCTCTGAGGTAGATCTGCCAGTGTCCCCCGTCCCTTCCTCTGGGACAGGCCAAATGGCCAGCGCTGCCCCTTGCTGACACCTCCTTTCTGTGTGAACTGTCCCAGGCAAACAACAACCTTGAACCAGAGCAGCCAGAGTGCACTTTGCTTTCCTTGGACGGAAGTAGATTCTAGCCAGAGTTTCTGCCCAGGCTCTAGTCCCGGCAGTGTGACTGTTTACACGGTTTGGCAATAGGTTTGGTTCTGATTGCTTCAGAGTGGCTGGTCTATTTTGTTTCCTTTGGTTTCCTTCCTCCCCAAACTATCAGGAAAAAAAGACCGAAACCACCCTAGGAAATTGCTGGTTGCCTGTTCCCAAGTGATGACATGTTGCCCTCACCCGGATAGCGTTTCTCTTACAACCCAGCACCCGTCCTCTAGCGTGTCTGCCTGGATCCTCTGTCGCGTATTCTGATGGTGCCTGCTGGTTTGATGTGGAGCTATCCTGTGAAATAAAACAGCTTAACTTTTCTCAAACGTGCTCCAGTGGCTTTTTGGAAGGGGGACGTGGCACCTGGGGGATGGGGACGGGGTGGAGGGGAGGGTGCGAGGGACGAGTGGGTGTTCCGACGCTCCAGTCCACAGTCTGTATGCTTCCCCCAGGAACCATCCCTGAAATGTCCTGTAGCTCAGATCCAACAGGGTGAAGGCCAAGGTTCCCAGGAGGACTGTGTCCACTCTGGAGTGAAGTGACAAAAGGTAAGTGCGGGGTGTTGGCCGGGAAAGCAAACACTGGAACTGTCCGAGCAAAGACAAGGGGGAGGAGGAGCTGTCACCTGCGGAGAACGCCTCTGAGAGTTTAAGACAAATCATCTGAGGCCACTGGATACCGATTTCCAATGTGACACAACAGCTTACGCAATACTTTAGCATCTGCACACGTGTGACACAGCTCCTTGGAATTCTTTATGTGTGTGTGAAGTGTTTATTTGTCACCTCTTTCCGTCCCAGGCACTAGATGAAGCCCTTTACATGCATTATCTCATCAAATTCTCCAAACGGCTGTTAAAGGTAAGTACCCTTCTTAAGCCCCATTCTGCCGAGGAGGAAACTGAGGCTCTGAGAAGCTAAGCATGTTGCCCAGGGTCCGGCTAGGAAATGAAGGAGCCAGAACCCGAGCTCGGTCTGTCTGACCCCGCAGCCATGCGCTTGCATACTCACGTCCTGCACTGTCCCTGAGCAGGCTCGTCACAGCGGGATCGGCGGCAGGACCTTGTGATCAGGGCAGCTCACCGTGGGCTTCACTCAGGGAAGACTCCAAGGCCTTTTTCTTTCTGATGAGCTCTCTTTGCAGAAGAGAAGTTCCTCTGGCCACTCGGGGAGTCCATCGTTCCCCGCGTAACCGCTCATCACTCGGCCCCTCGCTAATCCCAGGCTCCAGTGTGGCGAACTGGGTCTTGGGTGTGTTCCATAATCTGTATAGTTGCTCAAAGCTGTCGTGCTCACTTGAGAGCCTCAATCAGAGGCCTCACATCCATTCAACAAGGGTGCAGGAAAGCACCTTGGTGTGAGCCTTGCCCTAAGTTGGCTGCGGGGGAGACAGATGCCCGAGACCTGGTTCCTCCCCTCAAGCTGCTTACAGTCTAATGGCACAAAACTATCCCTCCAGAATCCTGAAATCAGCTTTGACTCTCGGTGACAGTGATACAAAGGACCCCATCTCTGACCCACAGAGGCACAGAGAAAGGGCACCTCTTCGCTGCCTGATGGCTTTGCCAGCCTCCAAGCAGTCCGCTGCTGGACTGCCCACCTCTGGGCACATCTGTTTAGGACTCTGCAAGCGACAAACTGTCCAACCCAAACAGCCTTAGGAACAGAGGCTGTATCGGCTCCCATCACTGGGAACTCCAGGTTAGGGTGGCGTGAGGGTGAGTGTTGTCTCCAGGCCCCCGACCTCTCCTCTCAGGCCGGCTCTACTCAGGTCTGCATGTTCCCTTGATGTTCAGACTGGCTCTCTGGTGTCTGTGATTGCCCCATGGCTGTAGAAGTGCCCCCTGCTCACTCCCCCACCCCCCGCTTCAACACAGTGAAAGTCTTAGGTTTCATTCATTTTGGCCAGAATTGCGCTGTGGTCCATCCCTGAGGCAGCCAGAGGGATGGAATGGACCAAGGGGCCCAAGCAACCCCTGGTGTCACGGGTGGTGTCGACCCCACCCACACCTGTCAGAAAGGAAGAGCTGCCCAAAGGAGATCCTGGGGGCCGTCCTCACGCTGTGGACCGTGATAAATAGTAAATGGATTCTGTGGCCCCCAAGAGCCTGGATGTAGGGAAGCCTCATGGCCCTGAAACCACCCAAAGGTTAAAGTCTCTCCCGGCTCCTGCGAACCCACGCTAAGTTTCCTTCACAGCCTCATATTTGAGGATCCTTACGTGATCCTTACATATTCCTTGCGTTCGTGCCATGTGTATTTTAACTCCTGTTAAGATCACTTTCTATCGTCTCATTTTTCTACTCCAACTCTCCAGAGAAAGTGAGATGTTCATTTTACAAACGGGGAAACCAAGGAACTGGGAGGACCCAGGACTTGCCCAAAGTCCCAGGACCAGACTGTGGGAGAGAAAAGGCCTCTGGTTTTCCTGGCCCCTGACCCAGGCTCCTGGGCATCTCGCTCCTCTCCCCCTCAGTCCCTGGCCCAGCACACTCCCCTCCCAGGCGCCACACTGACCGTCTGGGTCACCTTGACACGCTTTGGGCCTGAGTGCAAGTGCCAAGGCCCTGGATGTAGACAGGCCTGAGCGTGGCTCCCAGGTCTGGCTCTGTCAGCCAGTTGACCCTGGCGAGTGACAACCCTTCCAGAGCCTCTGCTTCCTCAGGAACACGGGGCTCGCGAGAGACGACTTCTCAGGGTGATGTGAGAGCTGGAAGGGATGTGCTGTGTAAGATGCCCTGGCTGCCTTCACACTCCCGGAGTGCTGCTGGGAAGCAAGCCCTGGTCACCTCCACACATGGAAGAGTTCCTGCTGCATCTCTCAGGCTCTGTGAAAGGAAGAGCAGGTGGTCGCGCATCCGATGGAGATCAGACCAAATGAGATTTAAGGAAAAAGCTGGAACAGAGACTGCCGTTTATTGGCTACCAGATTTGGAGCAAGTCTCTTCCCTGGGCTGGGACTCAGTTTCCTCATCTGTAAAATGAGGGGGTTAGAGGAGTTGATCCTGACTGTTCCTTCCGGCTCAGAGGGCTCACTTGCCAGCCTGGCAGAAAGCTGCAGAAACACCATGGGGGCTGTCAGCCATCCCCTGACTCCCGACAGGCACAGCCTGCTGCCCCTGCGGCCTCAGTGGCTGTGTTTGTTACATCAGCCCATCCCCTGGCCCCAGCTGCTTGGGTCAAGGATGGCAGTTGACCCAAAGGTGATGGTAGGTTGTTTAGTAACCTTGGCCTTTGGTAAGCTGAGACAATAAATGGCCTTTTTTTAAAAAAAAAAAAAAAAAAGTTTGGAAGGAAGAAAATGAGTTAGCAAGGGGAGCAGAAGATGATGAAGAGGCTGGAGGCAGGGAGGGCGCCTGGATGGACCATGTGGAGGCTGAAATCAGGAGCGAAGAGACTCTGTGAGCACAGTGAGAAAGCTAGTGGACCAGGTGAGGCAAATGCAGGGGACCACAGCCTTCAGGAGCAGGACCATCACGTCCCCAGAGAGTCAGACTAGCTGGCCAGGGGCCTGCCCCGGTGCCGCCTCGCCCTCTCTGGGAGACCTTGCACTCCACACCCTAAGTAGGAGCCAGTGCAGTGGTTTCCTGTTTCTTGCAAACGGGAAGGAAAAAGAGGAAGGAATGATAATACCCACGTGTTTCTAGCGCTTACACTATTCTGGGCATACTTCTAAGCCCCCTCACATGTAAACACCAGCTTGTTAATCCTCTTGGCCAGCCTATAAAAGAGGTACTGTCGTTATGATGACATTGCACAGAGAGGGAAGTAACTTGCTCAAGGACGCACTGCTAGGAGGTCAGAGTGGCGTTGGGTCTCCACCATTCCCTCCTGCGCCCAAGGGCTGGGCAGGACCCCAGACGGGATTTCGAACCGAGAACAGCGCATAACTGTGACTTTCTCTGGTCTGGTGTGTTTGACTCAAGGGACCTCACCCAGGGGCCCTGTACGCCCCCGCCCCCCCAACCCCGCAGCTGTGGTAGGGGTGCTGCTGCTCAGACAGCCTCAGACAAACAGCCAGGGTGGGGCCGGGTTCTCCCAGGCTGCCCAAACCTCGGCTGAAGGGGGGCTGGGCTCGCCTCTGACCCTGCTCTCCTTCACGTTCTCTACACTCCCAGGCTGACTCTTTCCAAGTGATGGCAAAAATGGCCCAAACAGGCTTACATCCTAGCCTTCAGCTACATCAATAGAAAAAAGTATATCTGGTTCCCAATAGATGAGTAAAAAAGTCCCAGGATTTTCTTTGATTGACCTAGCTTAAGTCGCAAGCTTACCATGAACCCAACACTGAGCTAGAGGTTGGGGTCAGCCTTGCCTGACCACATGGTTGAGAGCAGGGTAAGAGTGGTTCCCCCACAGGAAGGGATGGGGGTCCTGTCTATGATTCAGGAAACGGCGCTGGTCAGGCAAACACCAGGGAGCCTCCAGGGGGCGCACTCGAGAAACAAATTCAGAGCATGATCTAGGGCCTTCTTGCCACCTCTCCCCCAGGCCCACAGACTCCTCACCTGCAGGGTGACACCCCCTGTCTCTTGGCAAATGCTTTGACTTCCCACAGCACCCAATGCCCAAGAGGGGTTCAGCCACCCTCGCGGATGTGAATGAGAACTGCAAGGCCAGACTGCCTGGATTTAAATCCTGGCCTCCCCTCCTTACCAGCTGAGAAACCTCCAGAAAGTTCTCTACAGCTCTGCCCTTCAGTGTCCTCACCGCTAAAGCAGAGAAAATAACAATAACTGCCTCGAAGGCTTGTGTTTGGGACAGAGACTGGCACAGAGAGAAAACCCTCAATGAATGCAGCTGCTGTAATTATGTTCTTGTCTTTTGGAGAGTCCTGCTTCCGGTGCTGCAGTCTCAAAGCCAAATTTGTGTTTTTCCCTGATGGGCCTTGGGGCCTTTGTGTAAAGCAGCTCGCTGACCTCCTGCTTCCACCCCAGAGCTCCGCAGGGGAACGTGCAGGTAGATAAAAATGTTCATATTGAGCAAGTGCTGTGTGCCAGGTGCCGCTCTAAGCAGTTTATGTGGACGAGCTCATTCTCCTCCAACAGAGAAACTATAAGGTATGAACTGTTATTAGCCCCATCAGGTTCGGAGAGGTAAAGTAACTTTCCCAAGGTCACAGCTGGTAAGTGGTAAACATGAATACCTGTGGAAGAGGTCAACTCAAAACACAGGCGGCTGGCTCCCCCAGCCACCCGACCCTGCCCCCATATTAATTTTCTTGTTTCTGACATGCCCAGCTTAGGTCTTCATTCCAGTGATGGCAAACATACAGACACTCATGTCTGCACCAAGACAGAGCTTCTTGGTGACTGGCCCTTCCTGGTCCCCAGATTCACGGACACTACAAGTGGCTGCAGGAGGGCAGGGACGGGGCTGAATTTAACTCTTTGTCCCCTTTAGACCCAGCACAGTCTCTTTCAGTGAAAGGCTGATTAAATGCAAAGATGAAATAAATGAGGTGATTGCGTCTCTACATTTCTTCCTCGAAACTGTCCCACATCCAGCCTGATACTCTACTGCTCCCATGTGGCCATTTGTAAAGTGGCAGGCGGGATCTGTGGTTTCCTAATTTTAACTGAAAAATTTCAAACATACGGAAGAATACAGAGAATGGTACAATTAACCCATTATGTCTATCATCTAGACTTAACAATTATTTACATTTTTCCAAATTATCTTTATCTTTTTCAAGTTTCAAATAAATCAATGACATTATAATATTTTACCCCAAAATACATCAGCATCATTTCTAAAAATGACATTTTTCTACTTAATGACAATCCCATTATCACACCTAATAAAATTAATAATAATTCCCCATTGTAATGTAATACCTAATTTATGTTCAAATTTTACTGATTGTCTCCCCAACTATCTTTTAAAGTTTGGTTTGTTCAAATCAGGAGCCAAAAAAGGGTATGATGGGTTTACATCTTCTAAGTCATTTTTATTCTAAAACAGGGACATCGGTCATGACTTGTGAAGAACTCTGGCTCGTTTTCTGGTGGATTGCATTACGGTCTGGCCCTGTCTGATTGCTTCCTTGAGCCGTCAATTCCCTCGTGGCTGTCCTCCACGTATGATTGTGAGATAATAGAAAAAAATATATATATATATACATATATATGTGTGAGAGAGAGAGAGTCCACAGTAAACACGGGGCCCATGGTCCTTTTACCTCCTCTGACTGCTGCCACCCTGGTCCAGCTCTGTCACAGCCCTTGAGGGGTACTTTTAACTCTTTACCCACTAAAATCCTTTCTTCACCCAGCAGCTAGAAATGAAATATAAATAAAACTGTAGATGATTTGAAATCCTTTCAACATGTAAAGGAGCTTTTGGAAATGGAAATCAGATCGTGTCACTTCCCTGCCTAAAACCTTCCAAGGGCTCCCCCTTTGCTGATAGCAACACAACAACCCTGGCAACTGACCCTTACATGGCACTTGCTAATTAGGGGCCAGGTGCTGTTACAGGCACTTAATGTACAATAACTTATTTAATTCACACAACATCCTTATAAGGCAAATACTATTATTATCATCCCCATTTTACAGATGAGAAGACTGACACACAGAGAGGCTCAATAACTTGCCTGAGTTAACATGGATTAAAACTCAAACTCTCTAGCAAAGCCTGGCACGCTCCACTCCCAGGTCTTTGCGTGGCTCTGTCTTATCAGTTGGGTCTTAGCACAAGTGTCACCTTCCTAGAAAGGACTGCCCAGATCTTCCAGTTTGTAGAACCTCTCCACTCTCTATTACATCATCCTCTTGTTTTCACATCACTTCACATTTTATTCAATGATCTTGTCTATTATTTTGTTACATGCTCCCTTGTCTCTGTCCTGGCCCCATCCTCCCCCTCGGGTGTCAGCTTCTTAAGAGCAGGGACCACAACTCTTGTGTACCTGTGTATCCCAGTGCCCGGCACAGTTGGGTATCAGCTCAGTTAACACTTGCTAGAATCGAGGGAGGAAGGGAAGAAAGAAGGAATAAGGGCTGAGCTCCTTCAGTCTTCCCTCTCCCATGACTAGAATGAGGATGAGTCTTGGAGGAAGAATGGAGGACAGAGGAGAGCATGGAAGAGAAACCCCAGAAAGGAACTCGAGGGCCCAGAACCCCTCAAGGTGCAGCCAGATCAGGCCCCACACTCAGCTAGGAGAATGTTTCCCCAATTAGGCTTGTCACATTTAGCAAATAAAATGACATGATGCTCAGTTAAATTTGCATTTCAGATACATGGTGAATAATTTTTCAGTATAAGTATGCCACATGTAATTTTTAGGATATATTCCAAAATTGTTTACTGTTTATCTGAAATGCAACTTTACTGGGCATCCTGTGTTTTACCTGGTGGCCCTATCCCCAATCCTTACTTTGTACTAGTGCAACAGGAGATTCTACTGAGCACTGGCTGGCTTTTTTGGTACAGAACATTTTGTTTTTCTTCCTGAATAAGGAAGTACAATCCCTTTATTGATCTAACAGAAGGAGAATGTCCGCTGAAACAGAAGCCTGTTAGAGGAGATTGGTTCCTGGGGGTGGATAAATATCATGGGGCGGGCAAGACAGATGCCTTGTCTTGAGCCCAAAGTGGCTTTCAGAACCTGCCTGTGCCCTTGCTTGGACCTTCCTTCCTGGGCCTGGAGGTGGACTTGAGTGAGTGCTGTTGAAGAGGGCAGGAAGGGGAAAGCAGGAGGAGAAGATTTATGGGAATGTGGGCTTATTCTGGTGATTCACCCGTTCATTCAATTGTGCCAAGCAAAAACTCAGAGATGAATAGCACAAGGTCCTGCCCAGAGGCTCTCTAGAGATGGGGAGATGGATTTGGACCCCAGGACCAACAAGTAATGCCTGCTTAAAAATCGCTTTTCATAGTTGGATGAGAAGTGTCCATTTCTTTCCCTGTCTTCTCTCTCTCCCCTCCCTTCCCCATTCCTCCTCTCTCTCACCTCCCCTGCGCTTTGCCGCCTTAAACCTTGTAACCAACTAGTACTATAAAGGAACAATTACTGGAGCACTCAGGCCTAGGATCTGGTCTTGGTCTCATTTCCTTTGTCTTCCCAAGCCCACCCCACTCTCCCTACACCCAGAAATAGGCAATGCATCCAACACAACGTGGATGCAGTGCATCCAAGTTAGCCTGGAGTTCATTTGCATGCTCTTTTCTGATTGGCTGATACCTACTGCATCCCCTAACCTTCCGCCCCTCCCTGCCACTCCCCACCTCCCTGTTGTAGCCCCGCTAGGTCAGGCATCCTGGGATCCTCAGACCTCTGGCCTTGTCGGCTCAATTATTCCTCGATAAAGTGTCAATGGGTGATTCCTTCTGGTTTGGGGTTAAAAAAAAAATCTAGATTCAAGTCTGGACTTTGCCACTGACAAACTGTGTGATCTTGAATGAGTCCTTTTGCCTCTCTGAGACTCAGTTTCTACGTCTGTAAAATGAGAATAATTCTCATGATGCGGTCTTTATGAGAATATTCTGTAGTACTTAATATGGATGCTTATGCCAGACAGCGCAAGTCAAATCCTTCCTCTTACACTGACTAGCAGAATGCTCTAAACCAGTAGTTATCTGTTTATTTCCCTTTCCTCATTTGGTTAGAGTGAGTCTGAAAAAAGTCAGTATGTGTGAAAACATCTAGAACTGTGCTTGGCATACAAGTGCCTGATAAATGTCAGCTGTTATTGTAATGGATATTAAAGTCCTTTGTCCAAATGCTGTTAATGTTATTATTGCCCAGTAAATCTTTGGGCACAGAGAAAAACTGATTGCGTACATCTCTGGCTCAGGGGCCAGGAGTTCCTTACTAGGAGAGCCCAAAGGAGTGAAGCCTTAATCTCTCTGAGCCTCAGTGTCTTCGTCTGTAAAATGGCAATAACAGCCTCACTCTTGACTACTTCACAGGGAAGCTCTGGCTGGCTAATGGTAAGCACTTAAAATTTTTGTTGTTGTTGAACAAGTGAATGCACGGACCATGTGGGGCGGCGGCAGCAAGCTGCAGTGTTCTTCCCTGAGCAATATGACTGTGCTGACTTGCTGCACATGAGATCTGATGCAATGGAAGCCCACCTCAGGCAGTGATGAGTGCTGAGTTGAGCAGACATGCTGGATGGTGTGCTCGTCAGTGCTTCACATTTGGGTAATGGATATTCATACTCCGTTGGTGAAAGTATAAATGTATTGGTACAGCCATTTTGGAAAATCACATAGTGCTAGCTATCACAGTATTAAAAGAGCATACAAACTAACCCAGGAGCTCCATTAATAGAAAACCATCCCCCAGGAATCTTGGCTCAAGTGTGCCAAGATTTCTGTAGATAGTGTGTTCACTGCAACCCTTTGCATTACTGAAAAACTGGAAACAATCTAAATGGTCCTCAGTATGGGAGTAGATAAGTAAATTGTGGTTTATCTATATTATGGATTATGTAGCTATTAAAAAGAATGAGGTAAAATGGTGGTTGCCAGGGGCTGGGGGGAGGGGAAATGGGGAGATACTGTCTCATGGGTACATAGTTTCAGTTTTGCAAGATAAAAAACATTTTGTGCGTGGATGCTAGAGATGGTTCCACAACCGTGTGACTGTAATTAAGCCATTGAACTGTACACTTAGAAATAGTTAAAATGGTAAATTTTATGTTATGTCTATTTTATCACAATTAAAAATATTTTTTAAAAAGAAAAAAAAGAATGAGGTAATCTATATGTATTAACATTGTCGAGTAAAATAAATGCCCAGCCTAAAAGTTAAAAGTTATGTTTTATTTGGCGGGAGGACTCGAGCCGGGATGACAGCCTCTCAGATGGCTCTGAGGGACTGCTCCGAAGAGGTAGGGGAGGAGCTAGGATATATAGGAGCTTTACAACAAAGACCCGGTAGTTAGAACAATAAAAGATTACTTGTTATCTAAAGAGAATCAGGCATCTCAGGTTAAAGAATTTAGTGCTTTTCTATGTATGGGAGGAAGCAAACATTTGGGCTCACTAAATTCATTCCTTTCACAAGCACCTAGGTATCTAGGGCCAGTATCCTGTCCTTTCTTATTCTGAGTCTGCTCAGAGGGCACCATTGTGAGTGGCTGCAGAGGCTGGGCTGCAGGCCTGTCCCCACTGGGGGGTGGCGGCAGCCGCTGATGACTTGGTTTCAGCATTCTTTGTTTACTGATATGTTTGCAGTATTTTCACTCACATTGGAGTATTTTCGTTCACAACATGCAGAGGTCTCAGGATGTATGTAAGTAAACAAACAGAAAAACTCTGTTGACTGAGCTATGCATTTACTATAATTACATTTGTGGAAGAAAACTGTATCTATGTATCTTTACAGGAAATATCTGGAAGACTACACTCCAAAGGTAGGAAAAGGAATAACTTAAAAGTAAAATTTTTATTTGATAAAGGATCTCCTGTTTAAAGTACAGAGGCTCTATTTGTAGTCTGGTCAAAAACACCGTGTGACTCAAGGAAACTCTCTTCACTTTTCTGAGCCGAAGCGTCCTCTTGTGTAAACTAATACAGATCATGTTCACCTCTCAGTGTTGTAATGGGGTGAAATGAAATAATGGATATGAAAACCCCTGCTAAGATCTTGCAGGGACAGATCACTAATCAAGGAGGGCGGCCGAAAGGAGAAGGCATGAGTGTAGACCCTGAAAGGTTTGGCAAGGCCTGGATTTGGTTTGACTTTAGGCTTTTTCTAACATGCAACAGGTACTTGTCTATCAAAGGTCTGGTACAGAACTGTATGTGGGCTTTTTTAGCGCACACCTCCCTTAGCGAGAGGTGGAAGCCTGGCGCGTGCGCAATGAGAGCATCTTTGGCTATGTTCCGCCCACATACTACAACTCCCAGCAGGCTTCGCGCACGCGTCAGGCGCGTCGCGGACTGCTGACGTGTCTCAGTAGCGCGGGGAATTTCGAGTGGCAGTGGAGCGCGGGAGACCAGTGGGTAGCGGACCCCTTTGCCTCCTAAGGGGAGACCATGGACTCCCTAGTTGAGCCCCGGTGGCCTCCGGGCCTGGCAGTCATGAAGGTGAGTGCTTCAGGGAGGTTGGGGGCTTCTGGGCGTCCGCGGGAGGCGAGCCCCGCCTTGAGGAGGAGAAAGGACGCGGCGCCAGCGGCGAGCTGGCCCAGGGTACCGGGCTCTGGTCTGCCACTTGCTGACCGCGTGGCTCTGGGCCTCAGTTTCTCACCTTGGGAAGTGTCAGAGGCAGGCCTCGGTCCCTTAAGGTGAGCCGAGGCTGGTCGTCGTATAGAATGGGGTATTGTGCGGTTCAGCTACAATGCCAATAGTCTGGAGAGAAACAGTTATCTAAACCATGGAAACGACAGTGACAACGAATCCTTTCTTAAGGCTTACTACGTGCCAAGCATTATGCAGATTCTCCCAGTACTGCTCCCAGAAGTAGCTCTGTTTGGAGTTCTTTCTTATATTGAATAGAAATCAGACTCCAAATCAATGATTTGTAACCTAAGATCCATGGAAAGAATTTGGTACCTGAAATTATTGATACATTTTTTGTTTTTTTTGAGAAGAGAATCTAGTGTCTTCATTTATTTTTCAAAGGGATCTGTGACCCCAAAATCTTAAGAAACTTTGCTCCAGTATTCAGTCTTTCACCTGTTCTCTACTTCCCCCTTCCACTTTCTGTAAGTTAAGAAAATCCTGGGGCATCCACTGGACTGGAAATTTGCACAAGAATGTTACAGCTCTTTGGATGCAGTGTCACTTTCCACAGATATTGCTCAGCAGATCTGTCAGGACCGCTCCTCCCCCAGGAGAGGATGGTTACACAGAAGAAAACAAATAGACCAGGTGCCAGGGCTTGGCTCCCGGTCCTGACTCTGCTTTTAATCTATTTTCAACACAGTCCTCTAGCTTTTTGTGTCAATGGTAGCTTACCATCCCAAATAATGGAAGATTTGGGCATTTTAATGTATATTTCCCTGGTTTCACTGTAACAAAAATGTCTGTTTTTGACAGATTATAAATGTATTATGTGTATATAGTGGAAGAAAATTAAAATTTACAGTAAGATAAAGGAGAAAATGAAAGTTACCTAGCATCCTACCATCCAGAGAGAACTACTGTTGAATGTTTTCTCTTATTGTTCTTCAGTTTTTCCCGTGTGTGCTAACCCACACCCACAATGTGTACACGCATATAAATTTTGGGATTACTTTGGAGTCAACCTCTTGTGTTTGATCCAACCACTTTTAAGTTCTACAGGCTTCATCTATAAAATTGGCATATGATGCTGTAGACCTAAGATTGTTAAGGAGATTAAACTACGTAATTCTATTATGTATTATTTTTGTAGATTTGTTCTCTGATTTTTTTTAAAGTTTCCATTAAAACATGAACATTTTCCGATATATTGAAAGTTCTTTGAAAGCATTTTTTTTTAATGGAAACAGTATTTTATCATATGGACTATTACAGACATTAGTCTTTTTGTTTATATTTTTAGAATTTAGGTCATACACTGAGTTGGTTCAAAAAGCATGTGAAATAAAGAGTGAAAGTCTCCTTCCCAGCTTGTCCCTCAATTATCCAGTTTCCTGACCCCTTTGACCATGATTTGTTATGTTCTTGTGTTCAGATTTACATTCAGATTTATACATTTATGTATACACACAAGATAAGAATAGAATATATTCTTATTTCCTCCTCCCTTTTAAACAGAAGGTTGCAGACCGTTATGTTCTGTCTGTATTTTACTTTTTTCACTTATTTTGGCAGTCTTTGCATATTAGTACATGAGTGAGTGCCGTCTTTTCTCTCTCTTAAATATCTGCTCAGTATTCCTTGAATGAAATAACATTTTATTTTAAATGATTTAGAAGGTTTTAGATTGCGAGGTAGATCCTTTCCTGTGTGAGTTCCATTCCAGATTTATGCACAGCTGTTTGGCTTTCCAGATTGCCCACTTCTTCCCCTCCCTCTGCTGTCTCAGGTGCCAGCTCTTTCTAGGGCTTCCTCATCTGGCTCAACCCTGTACTAATGTGCAGTACCCTGCAGAAAGCACTGGACTGACCGCCAGTAGGGAGACAGGAAGTTTAGTCCTGGCTGGACTCATGACGACTACATGTACTTGCTCTAGATGAGTTTCCTCATGTGTGAAGTCAGAATTTTAACTAGGTAATTTCTGATGTTTGTCTTTAGTATTCTCTGATTTGGTTCTTAACCTTTGTGGTGAATGGCTGCTGGTACCTCTCACCCAGCAGTGACTGTAGGCCTGGGAATGGGGTCTAAGAGGAGGAGGCTCGGAGGAGGACTGGAAGCACATGGCAGGTAGAACAGGAAAAGAGTATCCTTTCTGTGAAGGGCTGGCAATGAGGAATGGGAATCTGTACAGTGTCGGCTTTATCTGTCTAAAGTGTTCTGGGTAACCTAAGATTTAAATAAATCATATGGGGGAAGTTTTTCTCTCCTCTGCAGTTTATGTGGACTTAGCTTTTGCGTTTGCATATTTGAGAAAGAAATATTAAATTATTATTTTTTTAGGGGATGGAAGGAGAAAGAGTGGCATTCTGTGACAGATGTTCCCATCTTGGTGGCTTTCTGATAGGTATATATGTATTTTTGCATTTCAGACAGTAGATGATTTGCTGCGGTGTGGAATTTGCTTTGAATATTTCAACATTGCAATGATGATTCCTCAGTGTTCACATAACTGTAAGTATGTAATGCAACTAAGAGTTAGAAAAATGTGATTTTTACACAATGTAGTGTTAATTTAACACCAAAGATGGGTACACATATTAATTTCTCATCTTTAGCTCCTCTGTCTTGAAGTTTTCGGATGGTCTTTCTCACAACCTCCCTCCTGAATATGAAATATTTTTTCACAGGGTTCGTGTATTTCCTACCACCTCCCTCTTGGGTATTTTTATGCCTTTTATGGGAATAAAGATTTTGCTCCCTGTATATGCTTTTGCCCAGCACTTTTAGATGTTAGACTTCAGAATTTTTGATTTTAACAGGGTAACAGATAGGTGGTTCAACCGGGCAGTCTTTGGCATTGTCCAGGTAGTATTTAGTGCATAGGGTGCACTTGTCTTTGTTTAGGATCTGGTCTTCCAGTTAACGGATTATCTAGGTTTGTGATCTTTGTTGTTTTCTATTTTTGAGTTGGTTTGTCTTGGAAAGTTTAAAAAGTTAAGCCTAAAAGATGGTTTTAGTGGATGGTAGTAGCTTTGGTGAAAAAAGTTTCCAAGGAGAAGACATAATAAAAGGATGGTGGTGGTAGCAACATGGGCGTTAGAGATATACTTGGGCTTGACTCTCAACTCCCCACTTACTAGGTGGATAAAGTTGCAAATGCCCAACATTCCTTCAAATGTGAAAAGTCTAATGAGTAGTTGCTGCCTTAGACGATGTTTGTTAGAATTAAATGTGCAGAGTCCAGTGTCTGGCACTGTTATAAGCTCTTAATGTTAGTTTCCCTCTAGGCTACATTCATATTAACCAAGATTAAGTTTTGGGGATTATTTCTAAATATGTGTTAAAGTCATCTTTATTTAGGTATAATTTACATATAATAAAATGTAGCCATTTTAAGTGTGCAGTAAAGTGTACAAGTGTCAGTGAGTTTTGACAAATGTGTATATCATGTAACCACTGCAGGTAAGATATTGACCATTTCTGTCACCTGGTAGAGTTCTCCCCATCTCAGTCAGTATGGCCCCAGGGAGTTATATGTGGGTCTGTTTCTGGATTCTTTTCTATTCTATTGATCTATGTGTCTACCCTTGTGCCAGTACCACACTATCATTTTTAAAAAATATTTTATTTATTTATTATTGTATTATTTAATTATTTTATTTTGTGGGGGGAGTAATTAGGTTTATTTTGGAGGAGGTACTGGGATTGAGCCCAGGACCTCATGCATGCTAAGCACGCGCTCTACCACTTGAGCTGTACCCTCCTCCGCCACACACTATCTTAATTACTGTAGCCTTCTGGGAAATCTTGATGTCAAGCATTGTAACTACTCCAATTTTGTTTTTCTTTATCAAAGTTATCTTGGTTCTTTTAGGATCTCTGCATTTTATATGCATTTCCATATATGTTTTAGAATCAGATTGTCGATTTTGACAAAAAAAAAGGACTGCTGAGATGTTCATTGGGATTGCACTGAATCTAGAGATCAGTCTGAGGATAAGTGACGTCTTAACAGTGTTATCTTCAATATAAGAATATTGTCCTAAATTAGAAATAAATCCCAGAAAAGAGGCTTATCTTAAAGCAAAAAGACAGCTTTATTGTTTGTTGCAAACTGGGAATACACAGCCTTTGGCTGTAACCTAAAGTACCTTCGGGGCAGAGGGTGAAGCAAGTGAGGGAGTTTTAAAAACACAAACTGCAGAAGTCACAGTTGGAAGATTTGCAGAGGGGATTGGATGGCCCTAGCAGCCATTCACAAGTCCTCGCAGCTTGATGCGAGGCTGTCATTAGAGCTTTGCTTTGAGGGCTTTTCCAGGTAGGATCCTTAGTAGCATCAGATGTCATTTAGTTTTCTGATCCTGGTTTTTCTGAGAACACAGAGTACGTGACTGGAACCCCAGGTCTGTCATGACTGCCTGACTCCGTTTTATTTTGAGTCCCTGTTAGACACACTGGGCCCATTTCTTTGTTCCTAACACAGGAGATTCTTCTTTTTCACTTTCCCTGAGGGGACTTTATTTTATTTTTACAGAACTGTGGTGTGTGCCTCCATTCTTCAGCTTTTCTTTAGTTTCTCTCCACAGCATTGTTAGTTTTCAGTGCACAGGCCTTGCACACAGAAATACAATTTTTTGTATTGAATTTTTATCTTGTGATCTTGCTAAGCTCACTGTGTAATTCTGGCTAATTTTTTTACGTACATAATCGTGTCCTCTGCGAATAAGACAGTTTTGCTTCCTCCTTTCTAACTGCATGCCTCTTATTTCTAGTTGTTAGGCTAGCGGCTTTAGTAGAATGTTAAAAAGAAGTAGTGTAGGTGGATATCCTTTTTTTATTCCTAATTTCTTGGGGAAACCATTCAGCATTTCAAGTATGATGTTGGCTATAATTCTTATCATATTCTTGAAACATTTTCATAAATTTATCAGTTTGAGGCAGTTCCTCTCTGCTCTTAATAGCGGAGAGGTTTGTTTTAAAAATCGTGAATGGGTATTGAATTTTGTTAGGTTTGTTTTTTGCGTCTCTGGAGATGCTCACATGATTTACTTCCTTTATTTTATAATTTGGTTAATTACACTAATTTTTTTTAATTGAGGTACAGTCAATTATAATGTATTGATTCCTAGTATACAGCACAATGTCTCAGTCTTGCATATACATACATATATTCATTTTCATTTTTTTTCATTAAAGGATATTACAAGATACTGAGCATAGTTCCCTATGCTATACAAAAGAAACTTTTTTTTAATGTATTTATATATATAGTGGCTAACATTTGTAAATATCAAACTCCCAAATTTATCCCCTCCCACCCCCTTTTCCCAGTAACCATTAAATTGTTTACTAAGTCTGAGAGTCTTTCTGTTTTATAGGTGAGTTCATAGTGGCCTTTCTTTTTTTTTTTTAGATTTCACATGTGAATTGTATCATATGGTATTTTTCTTTCTCTTTCTGCCTTCACTTAGAATGACAATCTCTAGATCCATCCATGTTGTAGCAAATGGCATTATTTTATTCTTTTTTATGGCAGAGTAGTATTCCACTATATAAATATACCACAACTTCTTTATCCAGTCATCAGTTGATGGACATTTAGGTTGCTTCCATGTCTTGGCTATTGTATATAGTGCTGCTATGAACACTGTGGGGTACATGTAACTTTTCACATTAAAGTTCCCTCTGGATATATACCCAGAAGTGGGATTGCTGGATCATATGGCAAGTTTATTTTCAGTTTTTTGAGGAATCTCCATACTGTTTTCCATAATGGTTGCACCAGACTACATTCCCACCAGCAGTGTAGGAGGGTTTCCTTTTCTTCACAGCCTCTCCAGCATTTATCGTTTGTGAACATTTGAATGATGGCCGTTCTGACTGGTGTGAGGTGATACCTCATTGTAGTTTTGATTTGCATTTCTCTGAGAATTAGCAATATTGAGCATTTTTTTCATGTCTATGTCTTCATTGGAGAAATGCTTGTTTAGGTCTTCTGCCCATTTTTTGATTGGATTGTTAGGTTTTTTTGTTATTAAGTTGTATGAGCTGTTTATGTATTCTGGAAATTAAGCCATTGTCAGTCGTATCATTTGCAAATATTTTCTCCCCATTCCGTAGGTTGTCGTTTTGATTTGCTTATGGTTTCCTTTGCTGTGCAAAAGCTTATGAGTTTAACTAGGTCCCATTTTGTTTATTTTGCTCTTATTTCCTTTGCCTGGGTAGACTGCCCTAGGAGAACGTTGCCAAGATTTATGTTAGAGAATGTTTTGCCTATGTTTTCTTCTAAGAGATTTATCATGTCTTGTCTTATATTTAAGTCTTTAAACCATTTTGAGTTCATTTTTGTGTATGGAGTGAGGGAATGTTCTAACTTCATTGACTTACTTGCTGTTATCCAGTTTTCACACCACCATTTGCTGAAGAGACTGTCTTTTCTCCATTGTATAATCTTGCCTCCTTTGTCAGAGATTAATTGACCTTAGGTCTGTGGATTTATTTCTGGGTCTCTATTCTGTTCCATTGAGCCACATGTCTGTTTTGATGCCAGTACCATGCTGTTTTGATTACTGTCGCTCTGTAATATTGTCTGAAGTCTAGGAGGGTTATTCCTCCAGCTTCGTTCTTTTTCTTCAATAATGCTTTGGCAAGTCCGGCTCTTCTGTGATTCCATATAAATCCTGGGATCGTTTGTTCCAGGTCTGTAAAAAGTGTCCTGGGTGATTTGATAGGGATCACATTAAATCTGTAGATTGCCTTGGGCAATAAGGCCATTTTAACGATATTGATTCTTCCAATCCAAGAGCATGGGATATCTTTCCATTTCTCTAAGTCTTTTTTAATTTCCTTAATCAGTGTTTTGTAGTTCTCCATATACAAGTCTTTCACCTCTTTGGTCAGATTTATTCCTAAGTATTTTATTGTTTTGGGTGCAATTTTAAACGGGATTGTTTCTTTACTTTCTTTTTCTGTTGATTCATTATTAATGTAAAGAAATGCAACTGATTTTTGTACGTTAATCTTGTATCCTGCTACCTTGCTGAATTATTTTATTAGCTCTAGTAGTCTTTGTGTGGAGCTTTTAAGGCTTTCTATATATAGTATCATGTCATCTGTATATAGTGACACTTTACCTCTTCTTTTCCGATTTGGATCCCTTTTATTTCTTTTTGTTGCCTGATTGCTCTGGTTAGGACTTCCAAGACTATGCTGAATAGAAGTGGTGAGAGTGGGCAGCCTTGTCCCAGATTTTAATGGGAAGGTTTTCAATTTTTCATCATTGAGTACTATGCTCGCTGTAGGTTTGTCATAAATAGCTTTTATTATGTTGAGATATGTTCCCTCTATACCCACTTTGGTGAGATTGTTTATCATAAATAGGTGTTGAATTTTATCAGATGCTTTTTCTGCATCTATTGAGATGATCATGTGGTTTTTGTCCTTTCTTTTGTGGATGTGGTGTATCACATGGATTGATTTGTGTATGTTGAACCATCCTTGTGTCCCTGGGATGAATCCAACTTGATCATGGTGTATGATCTTTTTATGTGTTGTTGGATTGCTAATATTTTGTTGAGGATTTTTGCATCTGTTAATCAGTGATAATGGTCTGTGATTTTCTTTTTTGGTAGCGTCTTTGCCTGGTTTTGGTATCAGGGTGATGGTGTCTTCATAGAATGAGTCTGGGAGTACTCCCTCCTTTTCAGTCTTTTGAAAGAGTTTGAGAAGGGCTGGTATGAGTTCTTCTTTGTATGTTTGGGAGAATTCTCCAATGAAGCCATCTGGTCCTGTACTTTTGTTTGCAGGGAGATTTTTTATTGCTAAGTCTACTTCATTTCTAGTGATTGGTCTCTTCAAGCTGTGTGCTTGTCATATATGGCTTTTATTATGTTGAGGTACTTTCCTTTTAACTTTGTTGAGTGGTTTTTTTTTTTATCATGAAAGGGTGTTGAGTTTTGTCAGATGCTTTTTTTGCATCTTTTGTGAGATGATCGTTTGATTTTTATCCTTGTTCTGTTAATATGGTGTGTCACATTGATTTCTTTTTCTTTCTTTTTTTTTTTTATTTTTATGTTGACCTATGCTTGCATCCCAGGGATAAATCCCACTTAGTCATGGTGATGTTGCTTTTAATGTGTGGTTGAATTCAGTTTGCTACTATTTCATCAGGGATGAAATTTTTTAGATAATTTTTCATCAGGGATATTGGCCTGTAGTTTTCTTGTAGTGTCTTTGGCTTTGATATCAGAATAATACTGGCCTTATAAAATAAGTTTGGAAGTGTTTCCTTCTCTTCAATTTTTATGAAGAGTTAGAAGAGGATTGGTGTTAATTCCTTTAATGTTTGGTAGAATTCTCTGGTGAAGCCATCTGGTCCTGGACTTCTCTTTGTTGATGGGTTTTTGATTACTGATTCATTCTACACTCTAGTTACAAGTCAGTTCATGGTTTTTATTTATTTATGATTCAGTCTTGGTAGGTTCGATTTGTTGGCATATATTGTTTACACTAGTCTCTTTTAACTCCTTATTTCTGTGGCATCTGTTGTGATGTCTCCTCTTTCATTTCTTATTTTATTTACTTGAGTCTTCTCTCTTTTCCTTAGTCTGGTTAAGTGTTTGTCAGTTTTGTTGATCTTTTCAAGAAACAACTCTTAATTTCATTGATTTTTTTTTCTATTCTCTGTTCATTTATTTCTGCTCTAATCTATACAGTTTCCTTTCTTCTGCTAACTTCGGGCTTTGTTCTTTTTCTGGTTCCTTGAGGTGTAGAGTTAGAGTCTTTATTTGGAAACTTTCTTCTTTTAATGTTGTCATTTATTGCTTAAACTTCCCTTTAACATTTTGTATAAGGCAGGCCTAGTTGTGAAGAACTCCCTCAGCTTTAGTTTATCTGGGAAAGTCTTATTTCTCCTTCATTTTGGAAGGACAGTTTTGGTGGATATAGGATTTTTGGTTGGCAGGTTTTTTTTTTTTTTTTTTTCTTTCAGCACTTTGAATATATCTTCTTCCTCCCTCTTGCCTGAGAGATTTCTGCTAAGAAATTCACTGATAGTCTAATGGGAGCCTCCTTGTATGTGATGAGTCAGTTTTCTCTTGCTGCTTTTAAAATTCTTTCTTTGCCTTTGACTTTTGACAATATGATTATAATATGACTTGGTGAGTTCTTTGGGTTCATCATTTTTGTGATCTATTGGGCTTTGAATCTGGATTTCCATTTCATCTCCCAGATTTGGGAAATTTGAGGCCATTATTTTTTGAAACAAACTTTCTGCCTGTTTCTGTGTTCTCCTTTTGGGACTCTCATAATATGTATAGTGGCCCTTTTGATGGTGTCCTGAAAGTCCCTTAGGCTTTCTTTGTTTCCTTTCTTTTTCCTTTTTGCTATTTTGAATGAATAATTTCGAATGACTTGTCTTCAAGTGCATTGATTCTTCTGCTTGATCAAATCCGCTGCTGAGGTCTTCTAGTATATTTTTCAAGTCAGTTACAGGCATTCCCTGCTTTTCAAAAGTTTGTTTTATGCCACTTCCCATTTGTGAAAGACCTACGATAGGGCTTGGTTCCATTAACCAAAAGAAATCTGAAGAGGATTTTCACTTTTAACCAAAAAAAAAAAAAAAAAAAAAAAGGAGAGAAAGAAAAAAGTGAAAATAGCATTCAGCGTTTGTTTTGCAGTATTAGAGTTGGTGTGCACCCTGAGCAGCGAGAGTGGCTCCACCAAGCTCCTTCCCTGGCAGCTACTGAGCATCTCAGCATCAAGCTGCCATCGCTTGTCTGTGAGCATCTTTACTTTATCTTGGTTTATGTTGTGTATCTGTTAGCAAAGTGTTTCTTCAGGTAATTTCTTTTCACTTTATGCCATTTCAGCTTAGGAAAGGTTTCACAGGAGCATTCAACTTTCAGATGGTGGGGGCAATCTGTATTATATGCTTTAGCTCCAAAATTTCTGTTTGGTTCTTTTTTATGTTTCCTGTCTCTTAATTAATATTTTCATTTTGTTTATGCATTATTTTCCTTAGTTCATTAACCATCTTTATGATGGTTATTTAAAAAATTTTATCAGGTAATTCTTATACATCTGTTTTTTTAGGATTAGTTTCTGGAGATTCATTTTGTTCCTTTGCTTTGGCCATGTTTCCCTGTATGTTCGTGTGCTTTGTTGCTCTGTATTGGGATCTGTGCATTTGAAAAAAAAAAAAAAATCACCTTTCACAGGCTTTACAGACAAGCTTCATATAGGGAAAGCCAGATGTTCCTGCAGCCAGATTCACCAGCCAGCCCAGCTAGAGATTCTGGGTGCCTGTTAAACCTTTTCTGTGGATGTATCTTCTTTGGGCTTGTAAGTGTAAATTCCCAGTTAGAGATGTTTTGCTGGTTTCTTTTTTCATTGGTTTATAGTCTTCTGCTGCATCTTATATCTGTGGTACTGCAGAGCCTCTGGGACTGTAGCAAACTGCCCAGCTCTTTTCTGTTCCCAGTGACCCCCAGGCACTAGAGTATGGCAGGTCCCATCAGCACTCTGAGTCAGGCAAGGTAGAAGCAGTCGCTCAGGAAGCCCCTTGAAATGGCGAAATGATGGTTGCAGTCCTCTCCCTTGTCTTTCTCCCCAAAGGAGAAGCCACTGAGCTGTATTGGCCTCCATCTGCTGTACTGTGGGTCCTCTGGAGCAGCGGCAGCAGCAAACTGTCCAGTTTTTTTTTGTTCTCATTAGTCTCCAGGTATCTAGAGGATGACAGGTCTCTTTAGCACAGTGAGTTGGGTGAGACAGAAACCAGTCTCTCAGGCAGCCTCCTGAAAATCTGAAGTGTTGGGTGCATGTTCTTCCCTGGAGAGAAGCTGAGAGGTGGGAATTTCTCCTGCTCACGCCCAGGGGAGGAGTCGTGGTGACTGAGTGGGCACTAGACCAAACCATCGCCTTTGTTCTCCACAACCCCGACCTGGTGCCCTTTCTTGTCAGTGCTTAGGTTCAGGCATGATGGAAACCAGTCCCTTGGGCAGATCCCTGAAGGCTCGGAACATTTCATATGTGTTTAAGTCGTCTCTATCCCTCCCCTGGGAAAAGCTGGGAGTTGGGAATTCTTTCTGAACATGTGGTGCTGAGCCAGGGGGAAGGACTCTGGCAATCGAGGGCCATAAATTTTCTACTGGCTTTGATGTGGCTGGTTTTGTGCTTGCCCTGGGGTACAGGAGCATCTTAACTAGTATCAGAATTTCTGACAAAGGGGACTGGTGCATGTTTGCTGCTGATTTGTGTTTCCGTGGGAAAAGCAGGATCTGGCTTCCTATTCTGCCATCTTGCTGACAGCACCCACTCTCTATGGCTGATTTCCTCCTGTACTAAGATGATGTTCTGGGATAGCTACTGAATTCCTGTGCATTTAGTGAGTTTCCTCCAAACTGGCTGCTAGAAATTTTATGAACTCTTGGCCCTATGTTACCTCTCCAGGCTTGTTATTGTTTTTTTCCCTGGAAGTTGTTCTTTGGTCTCATGGGTTTTCACCCTGTGTATGTGCAGATTTACAGTCAGTCGTAGAATAGAGTGGATCTGTCATCATATTTCTGGAGGTCTCTCTATATACAGCTTTTTCTTTTTGGCACTCTGCCCTCCAAATTCTAGCTACCTGGATTGCCGTGAACTCTGATCTTTTTTCTTCAACTAGCAAGACTGACGGGCCTTTGGCTCTCCTTCCTGCACTGTGGTCAAGAAATTGCCTCCAGGCAGATATCTTGGGCTGTGGGGTAACTCCTCTCATTTCTACAATTGTCCAAGGTCTGAAAATAGTTGTTTCATATTTTCCACCAGTATTTTAGTTGTTTATGGAAGTAGGTTAATTCTGGATCTTGGTTACCTTCTCGTGGACTGAGATGGAAGTCTATTCTGTAGATTTTAATTATGTCATTTTAGAGAGGAAAGACTTTTTATGAATTCAGTGAACTCTGCTTAGCTGAAATATTAGCCTTTACTTCCATTCTTCTTCTTCTTCTCTTTTTTTTTTTTTGTTTTTTTTTGTTGCTTGTTTCTTTGTCACATACACTTGTCATTCTTTACCTAAGAGGAAGTCAGTGGGGAGTACTTCCAATGATGATAATGTATTTTATAAGCACATATTTTTCATATTATACCTGTCAGTATTCAGTAGGCTTTTTCTGCTAATCACCAGTATAGGTTCCCTCCAGACTAAAAGTTGCTCTGAGTCTGTAGTTATTCTAATGGCACAAAAGCCCCCAGAGCTTAGTAGGAGCCAGATCTAGCCGTCACGGTCTGCTCTTGTCCTGGATTGACTAGAATTGCTGCCCCAGAATCCTGGCTGCTTTGCTGCTTCTTAAACATTTCAGGACTTGTCATTTTAAATCTCTTTATTCTGTTTTGCTCTGTTTAGCTTTTGGAATATAGGTAACGAGCACTACGTTTGCAGATCTGCTGCTATTAAGATTTGAGTGAGGTGCAGTGGCAGAATGTAGGGGAATTAAATTGATCCAAATTCATGCTACAGAATTACCCCAAAGCGGGGAGAGGGCATGGACTTAAACTGCAATTCATAAAACACCACTGAGAAATGTTCTCACTAATAGATTGATCTGCTCCAGTGCCAGTTTACTTTGCACTTGCACAGTTCTTCTGACTTCATAATGGAAGATGCTCAGAATACTTGCTCCAGATGAAATCATTGGCTCTTAGGCTCTGTTAAATTACTGCTCCATTAAAGATGGACCAGCAGTCATTTTTCATTTCCTTTTGTGTATTTTGACTCACAAAATTAATTGAGGCTTGTGTTGGAATAAAAAGCAATCTAATTTTATTTAAAAAAAGAAGTGAAATGTGCAACGTTCCATTTACTGACCTTTGCAAAATTAAGAGGCAATGTAAGCGTCTTTCAGGCAGATAATCAGTGTTATTCTGCTGTTGCATTCTTGCGAGGCAGCACTGTGAAACAAGACTGGGGAGAAAGGAGAGAGCTGTGCGTACAGAAGGGGCATGCAGTTACGCAGAGCTGCCCTTGGGGAGGTGCTGGAGTGCTCATTGTCAGTTGCAGGGATGTTATTCTCTAATCAGCTAACTGATCACTTAGCACTAGAACTAGGGGCAGAGGCCAGCTTTCTCAGCTTTCCAGCATCTTCTGTTCCTTTCAAACTTGGGACTAGATTTTCTTGTTTTAATTGGACACCTCAGAATTATCTTTGAAATGGTTCATTTTCTCATGAAGTCCTTAAGATCATGTGCAAAATGGATTGGCTTAACTTTTAGAAATGTGCTGTTTATTTTTACTGTTAGGTTGCTAGCCCCTATTGATACATGAAAGCCAGCAGATGTCTGTATCCTGTTTGAGATGAGAAATGCCTCCTTCTCCAGGCTTGGATGTTTCTGTGAAGCGACCCTTTAGTTCATTGTTTTCTTCATCCCTCCCCGACCCCACATACATGGCCTATAGTTGGGCTTTCGGGTGGAAAAACAAACTTCATGGGAAATTTAAATTAAGTCACCTAGGAATACATGGTTCAGAGCTCTTCCTTCAACTGCTCTACTTTGACTAGAATATCATGGTTGCTCACTAGAGAATAAATTATGCTGGTTTGCAGTTCACCAGGGCATATTTGGTAGTAGACTGGTAGGTTGAACTTAAGCCAAGGGCTTGGTCTACTTTGGACTAGTGTGTAGTTCTCCATAGTTCAAAACAAAACATACATAAGATTATGCAGAAGAGAAATCAGTAGCCTATTGTTAGATAAAGTGATGACTGGAAGCCCCCTTTGTTCATCTCTGCCTCCCCAAAGAACTTCACTTGTTGCCTGATTTATCTTCTTCATAATGTGCAATGTTCCATTTACTGACCTTTGCGAAATTCATTTCATTCTTTCGTTTTTCTTGATGCTCCACTGAGGCGGGCATGACTTGTTCACTTCCAGGTTGTCTGTACCTGAATCTCAGTCTCCTCCTCCTTAGCTAAACTGAATCCTTTTAAGGAGACCTTCACTAAGCTGAATTTGTGCTAATAGCAAATTAGCTACCAGTAAGGTACCATTCTATTAGTCACGTCTGTTTTTCCCTTTGGAAGATCTTTTTACACTCCCTTGGGTGTGAAGCATTTAGTTCATGCCAGTTTCCTGCTTAAATTGTTAAGGCTTCATCATTGCCTTTAATACACCGAATTGTACTGTAATTCCTCACTGCTTTGTTAGCTCCTTGAGGTCAAGAGCCTTCCCTCATATATTGGTCTTTTCTTAGTGCTTGACACAAAGCACTTGTTAAATGTGGGATGATGGACATCATTTACAGAGTTAGGATATGAAAATCTCTAGTTTGGTAATCTGGGTGTGTATTATTTCTTCATATGTGTATATATCTTCACAATTTCTGTTTTAGAACATTAGGGAGTGAAGACATCTGACGTGTATATATAATAGCCATCCTAGGTCTGACATTATGATTGCTTCATTTTACAGATGGAGGATACAGAGAGCAGGGCATGTTGCTTGTGGAGCTGTGATATGCTAGGGACTCATCGTTACTAGTATTATTTGATATGTTTCCCTTTCCTAAAAGTGCTATTTAGTCACATTTGCAAACATGTATTGGTAGAGTAGAGGTACTAGAGATTTTAGATTATATGGAAATACTCCAAGGCTTGGGCCAGATTATGTTAGAAGTCAAGTCCCAATATTATTAATACAGCTTAACTCATTTATTATGTTGCATTTCTGTTTTTGCAGACTGCTCTCTTTGTATAAGAAAATTTCTGTCCTATAAAACCCAATGTCCAACTTGTTGCGTGGTGAGTTTTTCTTTCCTGTTTTTCCTTTTAAGCTTACTGATTGGTACAAATTTTTCTCCTTCATGTGTACACAAAAGCTCATAGGAAGATGTGTAATTATTGAATTAAACTATATCAAAGGCATAACTTCTAAGATACATACATGGAAAACTGAGCCTTGTTCAACTTTTCATTAAGATTTCTGAAAACCTAAATGGATTTTAGGAAGTAAAAACTAATTTTAAGAGCAGGATGGAGCACACTTTAAATCTTATGAACTGTGTTTTTATGGCTCCTCATTTTTTATAATTTGTCACCTTGGGTAGAAAATCTGATGGTAGGATTATTTATTTGCAAAGGATTGATATTTAAGTATTTGTGCAGAAGGCAAAGATTCAGTTTAACTGGCCCCTTACCTCTTTCCCAAAACAGACATTCAGGGAAAACACCAGGAAGTTTGCTACAGCTTCTGAAGCATTTCATGTAGTAGAAATAGGTGAAAAGGTAGGTAAAACATAAGAAGGTAGGAAAGTAAACATAAGAAGAAAAAGACAGTAAGGTCTGATAGGAAGGACACTGGGGCTAATTAAAGGGTTTCGCTTCTAGTTTGGTGCCTCTTGTTGGTACATGGTGTCAGGATGTCATTGAACTTGTTTGGCTCCCGAGTCTACGGTCTTTACAACTAGGTACATTGCTGTCTTTTTTAAACACCTAGTACCTCTCCCAGTGTTTTCACTTAAAAGAGCATCTTTGTTCTGCTTTTCAGGAGAAATTTTTGGAAAAGCTGAGTGCTGACATTTTGAAGAAGAGCATTCTTGCTCATATTAGGTTTTATCTTAGTACAGTGTACATATGTTTTTACCAGATGCTTTAGAGAGCATTTATCAGACTTCCAGTCAACAGATAATGATTAACTATTTTAAAATTCCACGTTAGTATGAGATAAATGAACTTTTATCTTGAGGCTTTCCTGGAAGACTTAGTGGGATGGGGAGTCTCAGGAGGATGGTACACATGCTTTCAAAAACAAGATTATGACAGGTTAATTATTGTTTCTGACCTTTTTCCATCTGTTGTTTTTCTTTTCTAGACAGTCACAGAGCCGGACCTGAAAAATAACCGTATATTAGATGAACTGGTAAAAAGCTTGAATTTTGCACGGTATGATTTAATTTTGTGACTAATCCCTAACTGCTTTTGCCTTTTATATGTGTGCCCCCTCTACTCTGTGCACTTTTGGGGATTAGGGAATGCAGGGTTGCGTATTTGGGGGTAAAAGAAGGGATATGACAATGGTCATTAATCACACATGGAATAACATCATTGTAATAGGGCTTTGTTCCCTTGCTTAACAGAAAGTCTCTGGTTATGAAAAGAAGAGTTAAAATGCAGATTTGGGTACTTACATACTTTTGGTATTTCAGAGATATTTCAACTTTGTCTTTTATTTTTTCCACCCCAACATTCGAATCAACCATTTTCCCAAGGACTCCTGGTTCCTTTTATTGGAGAGTGGCATTTAGAAGTCAGGATCTGGAGCTGGGTATGCTCATTGTTACTGGGGTGTCATTGCTTCCAAGCTCTCTCGGTGGACAGAGCTGGGTAACACATGCATGTATACATAGATGTACTAACCCGTGTATACACACATCTAGCTATGATGGTTTCTGTGTCTGTTATGTGTTAAACCATTAATTCTTAATCTGATTTGCTCAGCATGGGTAAAATGATGTCCTGTGAAATATGTAATTACTGGTGCTTTATAAAGTGTAGTTTTACTTCTTAACTGTCAAATGCATGATGGTGATAGTGAATGGTCACCCAAAGGGATATAAAATGGCATATTTTACCAAACAATATCTTGAATTATTTTTAGTTTTAATCATGCAAGCTAAGCAGGAGTGTTTGTTAGGAACATACTGTGTTTAGTTAACGGTTAGGTGCCCACATACTTCAGTACATCACTTCCAAGCTTGTTGGGACATTCTTGGAGGTTAATTACATTGTTTCTAAAAACAAAAAGAGATTTCTTCCAGTAGAATTGCACATTTATTCATTGATTTGCATCGTAAAAATGATCAAATTTAGAACTCTAAGCTCACCTAGTATGATATGCTAGAAATTGGCTGGTTAGTTATTTCCCTAAGCAAAGTTATAAGAAGATACTTTCCTAGATAAAGACACTGAGATTCTCTGATTCTCATAATTAAAGGGATTGCTTTTCTTATTTTAAAGTCCTTCACCAGTTAGATTTTGAAGTCTGTGAGGAAAGATGGAGCCATGTCTTTAGAGAGGAATTGATTGGCTGTTTGCTTTTCTCTGAGACAGTAAAATTGTATCTCAAGACTTATTTTTTCCTCAGCTGGCACTGGAAGTATATCAACCTTCCTGCTCGGAAAAAGGGAATGCTACAAAGAACAGCATCTGTTTGTTGAAGAAAAGTGATCAGTATCTTTGGGTTTACAGACCTTTTGGTAACTTAAAGGGAGGCCTTGGAACGATTGTGCTCTCCCCTTCTCCCTCCCTCCCTGACGAAATAGGCTAGTCATGTGTTCATTACAGTGGGTGTGATGGGGTAGGAGGCATTCTTTGTAGATCTGGGGTGGATTTTATCATTTTCTTCTCCCTCTGTTTACCTTTTTGGAATTGCCACATGGTGAACATTTCTTGGACAATTGTCATGTCTAAAGTGCTGTGATACTTCATTTGCAAAATTATTAGGGATAAAGTTCAAGCTAATCAGTTTCATTACTTCTTTGAAATCTGATTTAAGACCAGTGAGAGAGGAAGTTTAATTTTATGAGCAAAATGTAAGCTATTTGTATTGTTTATTTCTAGTCTTTCCCATCTGTCATTGCCATTTTATGATTTATGATTTTTAAAATTTTAATTTTCTAAACTGAATAATAAAAGGGTATTGGAAATAATTCCAGAGGTTTTCAGAAACAAGGCTGACATGCAGAGCTTACATTTTCTTCTGTATTTGCCTTTTATTTTCAAGGAACAAGTTTTTTTTTTTCCGTGACTCGACTTTATTTAAAATAAAGAAACGAAGAAACTGTTGTATTTAATAAAATTTAATTAGAATACTTTTATCTAAAAGTAGACCTCATTCTTGATCTAAGTAAGAAAATGCTGTTTCCGTATTTGTGTATAGCAGCCAGTCTACATGTTTGTCATTATTTTTACAAGTTGAGAGTATAGAGCATCATTTACTGCTTTGGTTTCTCCACCGGCAAGATAAGAATTTTCCTTGGGTACTTAATCCAAGTTTAAGAATTTAAACATTTTAGATGATAATCATAATAAAAAATTCCCTTAGCATCTTACAAGGATATGTAGAATATAATTTCAGCTTTACTTGTGGTATAGTTTAGAGCATGCTAGGTTGGATTCAGGCAGAACTATGTTCCAGTCCTGACCCTACTAGTTCTGATATGGGTGTAATCAAGGTGTTCATTGTCTTTGGCCTGTGTTCCACAACTGAAAAGTAGAAATAATACTGTTGACACTTTGAGGAATTGTTATCAGGATTAGAAATGAAGAGTTATATTAAAAGATACCCAGAATAGTACCTGGAACAAAGGAACCTAAGAAAAGTTTCCTGTCATTACTATCATATATTTTATCTGTATTTGTATGTTGCCCTGTTCTATTTGTGCATGTCTTAAGATGCTAATAAGAATTTGTGCTTTGGTGGGCCTCTGCGTATTTAACCAAATGGTCCTAGACTGCAGTTTGCACGTTCCAGATCAGCACAAGTTTTTGCAGGGTCTTTTTCTAGTTATCAAAGTCCATGGACCTGAGTGCATGGCTTTTAAGACTGTCCATGTCTACCCAAAAATCTGTTTTGATTCTTGATGCTTAGCCGCATTCTGAAAAGGTAAGGTTATTGTACAGTTGACAAATGGGCAAGATTCTCCTATATTTTATTGAGTCACAATTATTCTGAAAGTCCATAACTCATACAAAAAAATCTGAGTGTCTATGGTGAATGCTGTAGACGCTGCAGTGCCAACTCACGTTAATTTAAATTCATAGGAGTGATGGAAATTAAAGGGGAAATTACCAGTTCATTTTAAGTCTGAGTATCAATTTTGAAATTAATGTTTTCACACAGCTCATTTTTAAGGTACGTGAATTGCCATAAACAGTCTCATCGTTTTAAATACTATTTGTATATTCATGGCTCCCAAATTTATATCTCAGCTTGATCTCTCTCCGAGACTTCAACCTCACATATCCAGCTGATTATCTCACATCTCTGCTTGGACGTATTGAAAGCCAGAACTAAAATACTGTTTACCTATGCGCCCCCACCCCAAGCCCCACTGCCCATCTACTGCTCCCACAGTCTTCCTCATCTCAGTACATGGCAGCTGCATCCTTTCATTTGCTCAGGCCAGAAACCTTGGAGTCATCCTTGACCCCCCTCTCTTTTACACTTAATCTGTCATTCAGCCAGTAAAGCCTATTGGCTCTGTCTTTACTAGACTTCCAGGATCTGACAGCTTTTCCTCACCCTGTCAGTGTTATCCTGTCCAGGCCAGCATCAGCCTAGATTATTGTGATCACTTCCTGGTGGTCTTCTTACTTTTGCTTTTTCCCTCTCACAGTCCTTCTGAGGGGAGCAACCAGAGCGATCCTTGAAATAAAAAGTAGGTCATACTGAATATCGTTCAGGGGTGTTTTTCAGTCTCGTTTGGAGCTGAAGCTTGCGTCCTGTGAGTGCCAGTCCTCTGATCTCTCCATGGCAGGCCCCCTGACTTCATTGCCTGCTTCTCCACCCCTCCTCCACCCACCCCCAACCCCCACCACCCTGTTCATTCAGCCCCAGTCACCTCCCAGTTTCTCAGACATGTTACTCACACTCTGACCTTAGAGACTTTGTACGTAACTTTTATTTCTCAGTGAAACAGTATTTCCCTAGATATCCAGTGGTTTAATCCTCCCCTTTCTTTGGACTGTTTTTCATAGGTCATCTTCTCAGTGAGTCCTCTGTGACCATCCTGTAAAGAGAATTAAGTTCATCCCCTCCTCATTCTCGGCTTCACTGGCTTCAGTTTTTTTTCCTGTAGTACTTTTGACATACGTTGTGGGTGTCTGGTCTCTCTTCCCTTACTAGAGTGTAAGCTTCATGAGGACGGACACTGTTTTGTTCTCTGTTATATTTCCACTGCTAAGATTATCAGGCACGTGAAGAAATTAATGAACTTTAACCATAGCATGGGGCATAATTTTATTATTGCCATGGTACCACATTCTTCATTGGCATATGTTGAAGGAAGAGGACAAACTGGAAGACTAAAATTCATCTGAATTGTGAATAAAAGTGGAAAGGAGAGCTATCTCTAGAGTAGACACTTAGCTGAAAAGATAAACCCATGTAGTAGTATGGAAGTGGTTTATCAGTGACAGTTCTTTTTGTTAGTTGGATAGTGTGTGTTTTACTTTGTCATAGTGAGACGAAAGCTTTTCTTAGAACTGTCTTTGTACCAGATCCTGATCCTAGGAGGAAAAGAGACTTAACGATTGTAGCTCTGTATTTTCACTTTATTTCTGTTTCCTCGCAAAGGTGAAGATCCTGAATTTTTTTTTTAACCTTTCTCCCACTATAGCTTCTGTTTATTTATTTTCATACCTTTTATTGTGGAGAAGTTCCAAATATATACAAAAATAATGATGCTCATGTACACATTGCCTAACTTAAACATTTATCAACTCGTGGACAGTCTTGGTCTTCTGCACATGTACTCAGCCTCTCTCAACCCTGATTATTCATTTAACAACATTTAATATTAATGCGTAAAATAGTAGATAAACCCATTAGTCTCAGGGCATGTTTAAAGGGGTCAAAGCATTCAGATTATGATTGGCAATTAAATACATTATGAAGCAGGATATCTAGATGTAGGGTTTTTGTGGATTTCTATAAAACTGTAAGTCAGAATAAGATATTACTGCTTTTTTTCTTTTTTGTGTCATTTCCTGCTGAGTGAAGTAACTAACCCCCCAGGTGGTAAGAGTGTTAAAAGAGTGGTTTTATTGACTTTAGGCCTACAGAGAAAGGGAAATCCAATCAAATGCTGTATCGTGATAAATACTTGATCTTGTTCTGAGTCTTTTGACTTCAGATGATAATGGATTATTTCCCCCCATTTCCATATTGATAAACATTTGGGCTGTTTCTGGTTTTTGTCTATTATGAATACTCTGCTTTGAACATTCTTGTATATGTCTTTTTTATATTTCTTTTGGCATGAATATAGAAGTGTAATTGCTAGGCCAGAGAGCAGGTATTAATTTATTTGTTGATATCTTTAAAGCTAGTTTCCAAATGGTTAAAATCAATCACACTTCCGCCAGCAAAGTAGGAGAGTTCCATCTGCTCTCTAGCCTCACCAACACTTGATATTCTTGGTTTTTCTGGTCTTTCAAGCTTTAGCGTTTCTCATTAGCATACCAGTGAGATATTTGAAATTATTGTTTTTCTTTTTACTGTTTCTTGATATTTTAAAACTGTGGTAAATTTGCATATAGTGAAATACATACAGTAAGTTTGAATTTCGATAAACATAAAGCTGTGTGATTGCCATCATAGTCAAGATAGAGAACGTTTCCGTACCATAGCTCCTTTATTCTGCGTCTAGTCAGCCCCCACCCAACAGACAGTCACCATTCGGGCTTCATCATCATAGACTGTTCCTAAACTGCATGTAAATAGAATCATACAGTGTATGTTGATTCTCTTTTCTCGTGTCACATACTCTTTCTGTTATTTGCCCATGTTGTTGCTTGTGTCAGTATTCATTAGTTTTTATTGCTGAATAGTATCCACTGTGTAAGTATGCACAATATGCTTATCTATATGTGTACTGATGAATTTGAATTGTTCCCGGTTTATGGCTAGTATGGTAAAAAGCTCTTGTGAACATGTGTGTGCAGTCTCTGTGGGCATCTATTTTCATTTCTTTTGGGTACATCTAGGAATGGAGTTGCTGGCTTATAGGGCAGGTATATGTTAAACTATAAGAAATTGGCAAACGGTTTTCCAATGGGATTAGATCACAGGAGAATTTCAGTTGTTCCCAGTCCTGGTTAACATTTGGTACTGTTAGTCCTTTTAGTTGTAAGCATTCTGTTGGGTATGAAATGGTAACTCGTGCTGGTTTAATTTACGTTTCCTGATGACTAGTGTAGCTTTTCTTGAGCTTATTGACTCTTCTTTTATCTTTGGTGAGGTGTCTGTTCTGGTTTCTTGCCCAGTTTTTAAAAATTGTATTGTTTGTCTTTTTCTTATTGATTAGTAATTCTTTATGTATTTTGGTCAGATGTATGTATTATATATTTTTCCTTCCTGTCTGTAGCTTGCCTTTTCATTTTCCAAAAGGTGGCTTTTGATGAACAGGCATTTTAATTTTGATGAAGTCCAGTATATTCTTTGTGTGTGTGTATGTCTCTTTCTTAAATGGTTACAGCTTTTTAAAATCCTGCCTAGTAAATCTTTGCCTCCCTCAGGTCATAAAAAGTTTTTCATTTGTTTTCTTCTAGAGTTGTTATGGTTTTAGCTTTTATATTTAGGCCTGTGAACCTGTTCAAGTTAATTTTTATATACGATGGGGTTAAGGATTGGGATTAATTTCTTTCTTGGCAGATACTCGTTTGCTTCGGCCCCATTTGTTAAAAAGACTCACTGACTTGCCGTGGCTCCTTTGTTGCAAGTGACTGTATGTGTCTGCCCGCTTCTGAAGAATGTGTGCCATGTTCTCTTTGTCTCCCTTTAAACTAATACTACAGTGTCTTTAGCACTGTAACTGTGTCAGACGGCCTTACAGGCTGTAGTGGGAGTCCTCTGCTTTTGACTCCTGTAAGATTGCTAGCATTCTAGGGCCTTTGACTTCCATATAAATGTGAGAATGATGTATCATTTCCAGCCCCAAAAGTTGCTTGTATTTTGATTGGGATTCTATTGAATCTATAAATCAACGTGGGGAAAGTGGGTGTGTTAACGTTGTTGAGTCTTCTAGTACACTCATATAGGATATCTCTTCATTTACTTAGGCCTTTTAAAAATTGCCCCCAGCAATGTCTTGGAGTTTTCAAGACATAAGTTTTGCATATTTTTGTTTAATTTATTCCCGGGTACTTCATATTTTTCAATAGTATTTCAAATGATATTTAAATTTTCACTTTTTATTTGCTAGTGTATAGGCATGGCATTAATTTTTGTTTATTGACATTATATGTAATGACCAAGCAGAAATTCACTTATTGATTCTAGTTGCTTATAGATTCTTTTGAATTTTTCTATGAACATAATCATATCATCTGCAAGTATGTTTTCTTTCCTACTGCCTTCATACCTTTTATCGCTCTCTCTTTTTTTTTTTTTTCCTCTTTTGCTTTACCACAAAAGCTAGGATCTCCAGTACAACTTGAAGAGAAGTGGCAGTAGTAGACATCCTTATCTTGTTTTTAATTTGAGGGGGAAGATATTCAAAGTCTCATTAGTGACTATCATTTTAGTAGTTTTGTGTTTTTTTTTTTTTTGAAGATATCTTCAATCAAATTAAGAAAGTTTCCTTTCTGTTCCTGGTGCTCTGACTGTTTTTATTATGAATGGGTATTGAATTTTATCAAATGCTATTTCTGCATTTATTGAGACAGTTAATGTAGTTTTTGTCCTTTATTTTGCTAATGTGGTGAATTTCGTTGATTTTTTTTCAATTAGCAAACCAATGTTGTATTCCTGGAATAAATTCCACTTAGTCATAATGCATTGTATTTTAAAATTTATCTATCTAGATTTTGCTTGTTAATTTACATTTAGGATTTTTGTGTCTATATGAGATATTATTGGACTATGATTTTCTTTTTCTATAATGTGCTTGTTAGATTTTTTTTAATCAAGATTATGCTGGCTTTAATAGGAGTTTGGAAGTATTCCTTTTTCTATTTTCGGAATGAGTTTGTAACATTGATATTTCTTCCTTAAATATTTTGTAGAATTCACTAGCAAAACTATCTGATCTGGGCCTGAGTATTCTTTGTAGTAATATTTTTTGTTTTAATTGAAGTATAATCAATTACAATGTGTCAATTTCTGGTATACAGCATAATATCCCAATCACGTATATATGTATATGTGTGTGTGTATATATATATATACACGCACACGCGCGCGCACACACGCACATATATTTATTTTCATATTCTTTTCCATTAAAGGTTATTTCAAGATATAGAATATAGTTCCCCATTGTATACAGAAGAAATTTGTTTTTTTATATATTTTTATATATAGTGGTTAACATTTGCATATCTCAAACTTCCAAATTTATCCCTTCCCACCCTCTTTCCCCTGGTAACCATAAGATTGTTTACTATGTCTGCAAGTTTGTTTCTGTTTTGTAGATGAGTTCATAGTGTCCTGTTTTTTTCTTTTTTTCCTTAGAGTCCACATATGAGTGATATTATATGGTATTTAATTACAGCTGGATTTCCTTAATAGCTACTACTCTTCATGTTTTCTGTTTCTTTCTTTGTCTTGTCAGTTTTGATGAGTAGTCTTTTTCAAGGAATTTGTCCATTTCACTTAAAATGTCAATTTTATTGATATGAAGTGTTGCTTTTACTGTATTCTAATTTCTTACTGTCTTTTAATTTTAATGATACCTCCATTTAATTCTTCTTCTGTAATTTATATTTTCATTCATTTTTCTTTTCAGTCTTGGTAGCTTACCGATTTTGTTAATTTTTCCAAAGAACCAACTTTTGTCTTTGCTCATGTTCTCTTATACATTTATTTTCTATTTTTCTGGTACCTATTATTGTTTCCTTCCTTCTTTGGTTGTAATTTGCTGTTCATTTCCTAACCTTTTAAGGTGGAAGCTTAGAATGTTGATTTTCAGTTTTTCTATTAAGCTGTAAATTGTTTACTAATGACTGTTTTTGGAAACTCCCGAGTCAGAATATTTTCTTTTTTTTTTTTTTTAACATTTTTTTTTGTTGAGTTATAGTCATTTTACAATGTTGTGTCAAATTCCAGTGTAAAGCACAATTTTTCAGTTATACATGAACATACATATATTAATTGTCACATTTTTTTTCGCTGTGAGAGAATATTTTCTAATTTCCATAGTTATTTAACCTATATTTAGAAGTGTGGTACTTAATTTCTTAAAATTTGGAGATTTTTTTAGTTTTCTGTCAGCTGAGTTTCATGAGAATTCAGTGGTCAGAAAAGATACACTGAATTACTTCATTCTTCAGAAACTTGTTGAGGCTTACATATGGCTTTGAACATGGACTGTGCTGATGAATGTGCCACGTATACTTGAAAAGAATATATATTCTGCATTTATCAGGTGCGATTTTTTTTATTTGTTAATTATATCAGTTTGATTAATTGGCTTGGTTCAGATCTGTATTCTTAACTTGATTTTTATCTATTTTGTTAGAAGTGTGTGTTTAGATTTATATGCACTATTATTTAAACTGACTGTTACTGTGAATTGACTATCTCTCTTTTTAGTTCTGTCAATTTTTGTTTTACACATTTTTATAAAACTATACTGTTTTATACATTGTTATAAAACTATACTGTGAAGGGAGTAAAATGATTTTTATGACTTCTAGTTAAATTGACCATTTTGTCAGAATGAGATGTTTCTCTTTCTCTCATAATACTTGTTTCCCTAAATTCTTTTTTGTCTTTTATTAATGTTGCCCAATCAGCTTTCTTTTAGTGTTTGCATGGTGCATCTTTTCCCATCTTTTTATTTTTATTCTTCCTTGGTCTTTAAAGTGTTTTCTTTTAAACAGTATATAGTTGCATCTTTTTTTTTTTTTTTTAATTCTTTTTTTGGGGGGTGAGGGTTAGGTTTATTTATTTCTTTTTATTCCTTTTTTTTTTAATGGAGGTACTGAGGGTTGAACCCAGGACCTCATGCATGTTAAGCATGAACTCTACCACTGAGCTATACCCTCCCCCTGCATCTTATTTTTCAATCCAGTCTAGCAGTCTTTGTCTTAATTTGAGTGTGTATTCATCACATTTAGTTGATTACAGTTTACCATGTTACTCTTTGTTTTCTCTTTGTCCATATGTTCTTTTTTTTTAAATTATTCCTCCTTTCCTGTCCTTTTTTTTGATATTAAGAGTATTTTTATTTTTTATCTCCTTTGTTAGTTTTTGCAGTATACTTCTTAGTGTTGCTCTTTTAGGTCATTTCTGAAAAAATTATGAAATACACCCTTAACATACAATAGTAACCATAAATTAATACTTTTATCATTTTCTGAACAGTACAAGAACTTTATAATATTTCTGCATTATTTAATTCCTTTTTTGTTATGTTTTGAGATATTTTACTTCCATGTATGTTAAAATTCCATAAGACATTGTTAGTGATTTTTAAAAAAAAAACAACCTGGAGCAGGGCGGTTATGACACTGACATTTCTACAAGGCATAGAACAATCCCTCACAACAAAAAATTATTTGACTCAAAGTGTCAGTAGTGCCAAGGTTGAGAAACCATGCCTTGGAGGTCATGTCTTATTTTTCTCTGGTTGTTTACAAGACTTTCTCTTTATTTTTGATTTTTCAGCCATTCGATTATTATATGCCTAGGTTTCATGGTCTTTGTTTTATTCCTTTGGTTATAGATTTTAATTTCCTCTTGCATTACACTCTCTTTTTGAATAAAAAGCCTTTAGCGTACTTTTCTGTGGCTCCTCCTGCCCAGGACCCTGTCCCTCCAGTCCCAGCGACCTTTGCCCAGAGCTCTAGCCTCTGTTCCCTCCACCCTGTGACATCACTGGTTCCTGTTTCAACTTCATTTCAATACCCAACTCGCAGAAAATGTTTCCAGGAGAAATTCCAGTGGAAATGTTGGATCACCTTATGTTTCTCTTCTCTCTCAGGAATTGTAGCCTTGTGTTGATTATAGTCTATGCTTGCAAACAGTTTTATATGTTCTGTCCAGATTTTAAAGTTATTTAAAGCTGGAGAGTAAGTCTCATACCAGCTCTTCTCCACAGCCAGAATCTGAAGTCCCTCCATTTTCTTTTATAGACAGATTAACTTCTTCTTAAGTCATATTTATTGCTTTGTATTTTCTTCCAGAAGAAACACTGATTTGGTTGTCATTATGAATTAAGTTCTATTTTTCATAGAAACAAGTGTTAATTGGGAAAACAGCTTATGTCGGTTAACTTACTACTATGTATACATAAGCTGATGGCTTAATTACCTGTTATGTTTTCTGTGTTTCAAGGAATCATCTGTTGCAGTTTGCCTTAGAGTCACCACCCATATCTCCTGCTTCCTCCTCTTCAAAGAACCTTGCTGCCAAAGTGCACACTCCTGTAGCCTTCAAACATTCTTTAAAGCAAGGAAGCAGGTTAATGGAGAATTTCTTTATTAGAGAAAGTGGTGGTTCTGCATCAGAGTTATTGATAAAAGAGAAGGAAAGCAAATCTAGCCCTCAGAAAGAGGTGAGCACTTCTGCAAAGACCAAAGGGACACCTTTAGAAAAGTCAGCTCCACATTCCCTGGACACTCGTGTTCCTGAGACACCCTCTACATCGGCTTTGAAACAAGTTGCTAAAGGTAGGAAACTATTTTCACAGGTGTATTTTCTTTGTGGAGATCTTCTCATCCCACGTGACCTAGGAATAAATAAGCAGCATTTTTGAGGGGGAAGGAGTGGGAAAGGGCAAGCCAGATGTCACCTTTGACAGTCTCAGGGGGGTGTAGGCACTGCTTCCAGGATGTTTGCTGCAAAAATGAAGCAGTTTTAATTAGTTCATACTTTAAGCACGGCAGCAGCTTTCGGTTTTTCAGCTCTTCATTCCCCCCCTTCACCCTTCATGTCAGTTCCAGTTTAATGTTAAAGAGCTCTTTTTATCTTACTATGTCAGTACTTGACCACTTCCGTGCTGTTCAGACTGGTGTTTCTGGCCTTAGACAGTTTGACTACCACCCTAGCTGACCTTAGTTCTCACTTCTCTCTCTCAAAAATCCTCCTGCTCTAGCCGAGCTGGTCCCCCCTCAATTCCTTGCAACACCCAGGGACTGGAAAATGACAACCTGTAGGCCAGATTTGGCTTGTCATGTGTTTTTGTAAATAAGGCCTCACTGGAACAGCTGCGCCCTTGTGTTTACACGTTGTTGAGGCTGCTTTCATGCTAACCGGCGTCATTTATTGGTTACGACAGAGATCCTCTGGCCCCCAAAGCCTAAGATCTTTACTAACTGGCCCTTCTCTAAAAATGTGTGCCAAGCCCTGTTCTACCTTCGTGGGCTCTATCCAGATCGAACGATTCTTCGGTTATGTTACTCAGTTTTGGTATCTCACACCCCTGAAGTGTTACCGCGTTTGTTTTCTGGACTCTTTTGTGTACAATTTGCTTAACTTTTTGATGACTGGGTCAGCTTGTTTAATTAGCCTGTTGTTTCCATGTCTTCTTGCCAGTGAAGTTAAGAGCACTTTTTAAAAGGCAGAAGCTCTGTCTCAGGCGTCTTTGGTACACCCGTAACAAACACAGTGCGGGGCTGTTAGTGGTTATCAAACTTAGCTTGAAATCAGTTTGTTAGTACCCAAATGTATAAATTTCATATGGAAATGTGAATTTTTTATTTGTATTTCCTAGCATAACGTATCTTTGGTCAGTCTTTTAACAACTGACAGTTCTTATTGTACCTTTTTAAAAAAAAATTGTTTATTTAGATTTGTCTCTTTTTTTTTTCTTCTTCTTCTTCTTCTTTTTTTTTGTTAATGAAAGTACTGCAGATTGAATCCAGGACCTCAAGCATGCGAAGCATATGCTCTACCACCGAGCTGTACCCCACCCCCCTTACTGTACTCTTTTTAACTTAGTAACATTTTCTCCCTAGCAGACCAGTTTTTTCAAATGAAATGTTGCAGTGAACCGTAACATATAAAATAGATATAATTGGCCCTGCCTTGCTCACGTAGAGATGGAAGGCCTGGTGCCACCCAACCTGGCCTCCCCTTGGTCCCCGCCTGTTATCCTTGGTGACTTCCAGGCCCTGGGATACCTCCACAGACAGATTCCTGAAGCTCCATCAAACAGTTTCAGAGTGATTGTCTTTCCTATTTTTAACACTACACTTGTACAGGCGTACCTTGAAGAAACAGGGTTCAGTTCCAAACCACCGCAGTAAAGCAAATAGCTCAATAAAGTGAGTCATACAAAGTTTTTGGTTTCCCAGTGCATATAAAAGTTATGTTTACTCTATACTGTAGTCTCTTACGTGTGCAGTGGCCTTATGTCTAAAAAGTAAAGTGTGTCCAGTGTACACACTTTACTTATAAATGCTTTATTGCTAAAAAATGCTGACCATCATCTGACAATGCAGGGTTGCCACATACCTTCAATTTGTTAAAAAAAAAGAAGGGCAGTATCCACAAAGTAAAATAAAGTGAAGCATGAAAGAATGACTGATAACTGTAGCTACAAATGAAAGCTAAAGTAACAAATTTGTAGCCATTAATAATTTGAACAGTAGTTGGCCTAAACCAATACATGTTTTAATCTAGTGCATATACCCTCCCCTCACCTTGCACCCCAGCCAAGTATATTTTCCTCAAGTCTTTAGGACTGGTTTGGTACTAAACGTGTGGTTCCTGAGATGAGAAAACTTAAGATTGGTTGTATAGCTTGGTCACGCCTTGGTAGAAAAGATTTAACTAAAGCATTTTCTAGTAAACAAATTTCCAGACTTCTTATCTGTGTCTCCCTCTAGGCCCAGAATTCTGATTATGTGACCTTCCCTGGTGTAGTCATTACCCAGTAAAACCAGTCTGTCCCACTCCTGTTTCTCTGAGGTGTCCTTTTTCACTTCTGCTTAGTTCTAAGTACATGTTAAGGTTAGATTCTTTTTTTTTTTGTCTTAATTAATGAAAGATGTCAGGTTATATTATTTTTGTTCTTTCTACAAATAATAAATTCTCTTTCTCTTTTTGCCAAATACAGTGGATTGTCCTGTTTGTGGGGTTAATATTCCAGAGAATCACATTAACAAGCACTTAGACAGCTGTTTATCACGTGAAGAGAAGAAGGAAAGCCTCAGAAGGTGAGGAAGTTCAGTGCACTCGTTGAGCTTCTGTAGCTCAGCGCCTCTTGTGCTGTGTGAACTGTTAGCCGACTGTCCATTCTCTCCTCGTTCTTCCTTCAACTCCCACCTTGCCAAATAGAATTAACTTTATTATATGCTAATAAAATTTGACTTAACGAGACATTAGCGACTTAGGATTCAATCCTTCTTAGACTTGTTTTCTTCTCTTAGAATTTTAGAGCTACCATAAAGCTCTTGGCCAAAGAAAGCGACGTTAGATTCTGAACATAAAACATTTCAGATCTTTCTTTGGTTCTTAGGAACCTCGGAAGTTAAAAATTGTTAAGTGTAGGTTTAACAAAATTTATTTTTCTTTCTGAATATACATGTATACACATGACGTTAAAAGGTATATTTGAAATGTAATGTGTTCCTACCCACCCCCGCAACTATCCAGGTGACATAACTAAGTTGTCAACCCAGTATTTGTACCTAAGCTCGTGCTGTTCTGCCTCCCTTAAACATCAGAGTCCTGGTAGCTTATTAAACTAGGCTACTATTGTTCCATATATGTAAGTGTCTAGGAATTAAATTTTAGTCAGAATTCAATTGCAGGGCGTTGTGGAATCAGTGGTAAATGAAGATAATAAAGAAACAAGCTGCAAATTAGATGAATCTGGGGATGAAGGGAAGAGATGAGATGGTTGTTTGGGGAAGGAGTAAGCAGCAAGATGAAGGAAGATTTTATTTTTTAAATTAGAAATTATTTAAGCCTCTAGCCTCTTTCCTTCTACTATCTCCAGGGAGAGAACAGATGATAAATGGAACAGGAGATCAGAAGTCCAGTAATGCAGTTACCCTTACCATGCAGAAAGAACCCTTCTTCCGAAATAGAAAGGAAGGGGGAGAGCATAGGTGATAATTCAGAGAGAGCTGGAGAGGAGAGGAAGGAAATGGAAGAAATGAATGGTATCTGGGAGGTGGGAATAAACAGAGTGAGTGGCTCTTATGCTTGGTCTGTTTTGAAGAACTTAGAAGAGTATTTTCCAAAAACCATGCTCGTAAGTCAGGACCAATTTAGTGGTTTTTTTGTGATCAAAGATAAAATGGTGTGACTTATTTTTGATGAGTAAATCTGGAGTGAATGCAGGTTCTGAGGGACAAACTCTTGCTGTTACAATTTTCACAAGCTAACATGTGAAGCACAGTGATGCTTTACTAATTTACAGTGAAGGGCACCAACTGACAGTTCTTATTGTCATGTTTTTAACTTGGTGTATAAGTTTTTTCCCCTAGCAGAACATTTTTTTTTTCAAGTGAAATCCCACAGTGACTCATAACATTTAAAGTAGGTAGAAATGGCCCTACTCCATAAAAGCGGAAATGAAGGGCCTGGGGATTGTGCTGCCGCACCTGACCTCCCCCTTCGTCCCTGCTTTGTCCACGGTGGCCATTGGGCCCCGAGGTGCCTCCGTAGATCCCTGCAACAGATGCTTGTGCAGTCTTGCACATGCAGTACTCACTCCTGGTAGGCAAGTTGGTTAACAAGGGTAAAATTTAGATTTTCAGGTTGCCTGGTTAGTCAAGATTTGGAATAAATGAAGCTAGAGCTCCCAAGGATTATTTCCCAGAAGCCATGAAAATCTAATGACCTTCATCTCTCTTTAAAAATGTTTTTCCTAAAGAATCAAAAGCTGAGCATTTTCTCTTTGAAGAAGAAGGAATCAGCACTGATAATCTTGCTTGGACTGCTCTTTCTCTAGATGCGTCCATCATATTTCGTCTTAACACACTTACCTCTGTCCGTTTATCCAAAGACATACTCCTCCATGTGTAACAAAGTTCAAGTCCCAGTAGTGCTTCTCCACATACTCCATGGGGCACTGTGGTTCTGCCAATCGCCTTCTAGCGCATTTACAAGTGCTGCATGCTCTCTCTCTTAGGGAATGGTTCACTGTTCAAGTTAGTGTATCAAAGAGTCTGAGAAGCCCTATGTCAAGCATAACTGTTGGGTTTTGTTCAATCCAGTAATTTCTAAATTTATTTGACCCCAGAACCTTTTCATCCTCGTAAGTCATCTTGCAAAACTAGAGTTTGTGAAGATACACTTCAGGAAATGTTGTCACCTTTCTCTTTAGTTACATCCTGATCCTGGGGGCTGGTTACATAAAAGAGTCTCTGACATTTAAAAAATTTTCTCCAGACTTGTGGTTGCCAGGGGGGTGGAGGGTGGGAAGGGATAGACTGGGATTTCAAAATTGTAGAATAGATAAACAAGATTACACTGTATAGCACAGGGAAATATACACAAAATGTTATGATAACTCACAGAGAAAAAAATGTGACAATGAGTGTGTGTATGTCCATGAATGACTGAAAAATTGTGCTGAACACTGGAATTTGACACAACATTGTAAAATGATTATAAATCAATAAAAAATGTTAAAAAAAATAAATATAGCAGGAAGGAAATTAGCCTACATTAGCAAACAATGAGTGTTAATTTGTGTGCTAGTAACTTACTTGTGGAAAAAAAATTAAAATTAAAAAGGCTAAAAAAAAAAATAAAAATAAAAAATTTTCTCCACTCCACCCCAACCGGCCATTTCTTTAATGTGGATGAGAACCCTTAACCCATTCTAGGTAGGTTCATGTAGAGCTGATTCAAAGAATACTCCTCCTTTTGATGACCTCGGGTCCTGAGGACCCTTGAATGCATTACTCAGTTTCACTAAATCGTGGAGGAAAGATCATTGTCATTTTCATGTTTTGGGAAACATTGTCAGGCTTCATATTTTAAAATTCTTGACAGAAATTGTTGATTTCTGCTGGTGCTTTTCATTGTAAATGCCAGTCAACAGTACACTTTTCCATTAGAATTTCACAGTCATAAGTTTAATCATCTGTCCTTAATAAAATAAATATTTTCGATACAGACTCGATGGATTGTCCCTCACAATGTTCCGGTCTAAACTCCTACAGAATGTTTCAGCTCTTACTACCTACTGTGATTTTATTTAGCTATAATCCTATCAGTGTTGTAGAGTCCAGTAGGCTATCTGTCATTACAAGAAGAACAGTTTTCAGGAAAATGTAATCCACTGAGGGTTTGCAGGTCTTTCCGCAGTTAAGTAGTTATTTCTGGCTTTTAGATTTTATTGATAGAGCATAAAAGAAATAACCTAGCCAGGGAATGGTACTGTTGGTTAATAGAGGTGTTTGGTGGTTTTTAGTCTGTATTGGACTCTACTGTCTCTCTCTTCTACCTGTGGTCTCTGGACCATTCGCATCGATTTACCCTGTGGAACCTTGTTAATACAGGTTTTAGGTCTCCACTTACAAGCTGTGTCAGAATTGGTGTGTGATGTGGCAAAGTGACTGAAAATTGAATTCTGAATATTTCTCCAGGTAGTTCCAAGATGCACTAGAGTTTGAGTAGCGTGCCCTTGTGCCAAGTAGCTAGGCACAAGTCCTTTGTAAATCTTGGGTTTTTTTTGTTTGTTTGTTTGTTTGGTTTTTGATAAACCTATTACTTTCAAGTTCCTATAAATTTTTACCTGAGGTTTTGGTATTTTATGTAAAAATGCTTGCAATTATAATGACTACTTTATATACATATGTATTAAGCACCTAATTGCCAAAGCGTTGAGCCAGGCGATGTGCTCAGAGAACCAGGTTATAATCAGATTAAATAGATTAAACTTCACTAAGGAGTTCCTGTCTATAAAGTTGTTTCAAGTCATTGATACCTTTGGGTAGCTTGACTTCTACATATTCCGTTTAAAGAAATACTGTTTATTAATTAGTTTTTTTGGAGGGAGTAGAAGAAAGTTATTTGATAGAGTTTTGTTATATTTTAAACTGTAGCTTGGTGCTTATCATTACATTCATTATGCAAATGCAGTCAGGAGCCAGGTGATGATTTGTGCTCTTTTGAGGACGATGCCCCTGTCTACCTGTCAGCTCTTTCAATTCTTTCTTCATTGGTGTAATGAATTGGATAAAGCTAACCATCCCAACAGGTCTTCTTTTATTTCATTTGGTACTTTTGCAAAATGATTGCCTTGGGTTTAAGGGGGCACTTTTGCCTGTGCATCAGAACTTTTTCTGAAGAAACTATATATGTTGATTTTCTTAAATCCCTAACCTGACCCCCGATAGCATTTGTACTCTAATCACCAGATAACTGGTTCTTATAGAGACTTTGCATGGAAATTTGCCTGGGCGAATTTTAGGAAAAGCATGCTTTAAAGAGGCAAAGGATTGAGTAAGTTCACGTTAAGTGTGATTCTGAGCTCTCATAACATTCAGTCCACAAGCCTTCCATATCTGAGTCCCAAGTCTGCATCTTTAGCCTGACCTCTTTCTAAGACCTAATTTTTTGTAAGTTTTGGCTGCCACCGGGACCCCTCTGTCTGAATGTCCCACCGCCACCTCACATGTGTCACTGTCAGATGAATACTGTCAACTTGACTCGCAAATTTGAGCCTTCTTCTCTTTCCTATTTGTATCTTAATCGTTCCACTGTTCTCCCACTCACCCCATTATTGAGTCAGGAGGTAACTTACTGTTTTGCATGAAAAGCATTTGATAATTCACAATAATCCTCAGTGATCTCTTTTTTTCCCCTTTCAGTTCTGTTCACAAAAGGAAGCCATTGCCCAAAACTGTATATAATTTGCTCTCAGATCGAGATTTAAAGAAGAAGCTAAAACAGCATGGATTATCTATTCAAGGAAATAAACAACAGCTCATTAAAAGGCACCAGGAATTTGTACACATGTACAATGCCCAGTGTGATGCTTTGCATCCTAAATCAGGTAAAGTAATAAAACAATGAGTTATGTTTCTCCTCTGGATAAAGCAATTTTGTGTAGCTCGGGGATTATAAACCACAGAAAAAAATTTTAATATATTTTTGATAGCAGGTAAGACGTGCAAATGTGCCCCTTCTGAAGATACCTAGAATGTCCTGTGATAAGCCAGCCTTTCTCTCAGCCAATCTCTCCATCCTTGATCCCTTCTCAGGTCCACTGCTGCCAGCTTCTTATTTATCTTTCCAGAGGTAGTGGGGGTGAAGGTTGATGTAGAGAGTGTGGGCTATTATCCCAGTTTTGCTTTGTGACTGAGTGACTTTTTTAGGCAAGTTACTTACTATCCCTGTACCTCAGTTTTGTCACCCTTAAAGTAAGGTTAAAATAGTAGCTACTTCTCAGTGTTTCTGAGTGGAATAAATGATAAAATGCACGTAGAGTCCGAGCATAGTACCTTAGCAGGTAGTTAGCATTCAGTAAATGCTACTGTTAGGCTATTAAGATTATTATCCACAAACATATGTCCTTGATCATTACTGTTTTATAAAAATTTACATACACACTATGTAATAGTTTGTTCTTTTCATTTCATCACACCCAGATTTTGGAGTTCTTTAATTTATTAGCATATGTATAGAATTGCCTAATTAAAAAAATTTAAGTATAATCTGCAAACAGAATTACACAAATTAAAAATATATTGTTTGGTGAGTTATCACAAAGTAAATTTCCCAAAGGGATAATGCCTTTGTAACCACTACTCGGAGCACTGCCAGCATCCCCAAAGCCCTGCCCTCCGTCCCAATCACTGCCACCTTCGAAGGCTCTCACAGATGGCCACCATCTTAACTTCTAACACCATGTATTATTCATTTTGCCTATATTTTATCTTTATATAAATGGAATAATGAGTAGCTTATGCATTCTTTTGAGTCTGGCTTCATTTTGTGCTACCTTATGTTTATCCATATTTTTGTTTACAGTTGTGATTTTTTTCTTTTTCTTTTTTTTTTTTTTTTTGCTGTAAAGTGTTCTATTGTGTAAATATATTACATTGTCCATTCGATGCTTGATGGGCATTTGGATTTTTCACTCTCTGGCTTTTAAGAATAATGCTGCTTTGAGTAATCTCTTGCAGATCTCTTTTGCACACAGGTACATGTATTTCGGGGATATGTGTACCTAGGTGTGGGATTACTATGTTGTATTTTTGGAGATGTTCAGTTTTCATGGGTACAGAAGCCCAGTGCCAGTGTTTGCTCTCATTCAGAGGGTATGAGAGTTCTAGTGTTCCCACATCTTAGCACCATCAGTATTGTCAACTTTCTGTTTTGGCCATTCTAGTGGATCAATGGTAGTATCTCATTATGGTTTGCATTTCCTTAGTGGCTTATAATGTTCAGCCCTTCTTTATACAGTTATTGACCATCTGGATATCTTCCTTGGTGAAATACCCATTGAATCTCTCATGCCCACTTTTTCTGTGCTGTGGATCTATTTTTTCCTAATTTATTTGTGGAAGTACATAAATTTTTCTGGATACAAATCTTGCTAGATACATGTATATTTAATCTCTTGTTTCATCTTCTCATTCTCCTAATGGTTCATTTGAGAAGTAGAAGTTTTAAATTTTATATCTCATTCGTTGAACTTTTCCATTAGCTAGAACTTTTTTTGTCCTTACCTACCACAAGGCTGTGTTTTCTTCTAAAAGCATTATTCTTTTTGCTTCTACCTTTCAACCTAAAACTTATCTGGAATTGACTGATGCTGTGAGGCAGAGGCAAGATTCTTTTTTTTCCATATGGATAGCTGACTGGTGTAGCACTGTTCATTGAAAAGCCATCCTTTACACCCTGAATTGTCAGTCCATCTTGGTTAAGAATCAGCTAACTGTATTTGTGTGGGTCTGGTCATTGTTTTGTTCTGTTGGGTCATTTATTTCTCCTTGTACACTCCTTACTTATCCCAGTTCACTGTCTTAATTACTTTATGAGTATTTTATAATAGATCTTGCTGTCTGGTAATGTAGTTCCTCCAGCTTTGTTATTTGTAGAGATTGTCTATTAATAGATGAATGGATACTCGAATTGTGGTACAGCCATACAGTGGAACACTGCTTAGCAGTAAGAATGAATGAACTGCTGATGATAAATGCAGCAGCGTGGATACATCTCAAAAGCATTGTGCTAACTCAAAGAAGCCAGATATGAAAGACTATGTAATGTACAGTTTTAAAATTCCATTTATCTGGCATTTTAGAAAAAGCTAAACTATAGGGACATAGAAGAAATCATATTTCACAGGGCCTTAGGGTAAAGGGGAAGGAGTTTACTGCAGGGTAAGCAGAGGAACTTTTGGAGGTGAAAATGTTCTGTGTTCTGACTGAAGTGATGACTGAATGACTGTTCACAGGCAGCTTGAAATTATCTCCAATTTATCGTGGATAAAGCTACTATGAACATGGGCTTTCAGGTTTTTATGTAGCTGTGTGCTTTCATTTCTCTTGTATTTTCCTTTTCATTCAGTTAAAAGACTTGAATTTTTGTTGTGATTTCTTCTTTGACCCATGGGTTATTTGGAAGTGTTTTCAGCTTCCAAGTGTTTGAATATTTTGCAGATACCTCTTTATTATTCATTACTAATTTGATTCCATTGAACCAGTTCTGTATGATTTCAGACATTTTACGTCTATTGAAGCTTGTTTTATAACTCAGCATTAGGTCTTCCTTGGTGTATGTTCCTTAAGCACTTGAAAAGTTTCCTTTTTTTGTTCAGTGATCTGTAATGTTAGTTATGTAAAGTTGCTAGATAGTGTATTCAAGTCTTCTGCATCTTTACTGATACTATCAGTTACTGAGAAGATTATTGAAATCTCCAAGTGTATTTATAGATTTTCTTTTTTTCCTTTCAGTATATTCAGTTTTCTTTACATTTTCAATCTCAGTAATTAGGTGTATGTGCATTTAGTATTGTTATGTCTTCTTGATGAATTAATCTATTTATTAGTATGAAATATTTGTTTTAATCTCTGATGATATTCCATAAATAATAATCTTATTTCACTTTTCTTCTTTAAACAAATTATATCATTATATTTATATTGTGTTTTTTGGTAAGCAGTATATGGTTTGGATTTGCTTTTTAAATTTAATTTGACAAGATGTATTATTAAATTGTAGAATTTAAAACTTTTTCAGTTAATCTGTTTGGTTGAGTTTAAGTCTACCATCTTTTCATTTTCTCTTTGTCCTGTCCATTGTTTTTCTTTCTTTCTTTCTTTCTTTCTTTCTTTCTTTCTTTCTTTCTTTCTTTCTTTCTTTCTTTCTTTTCTTTCTTTTCTTTTCTTTTCTTTTCTTTTCTTTTCTTTTCTTTTCTTTTCTTTTCTTTTCTTTTTTCTTTTCTTTCTTTTCTATTGAATATTTTTTAGTTCTCCATTTTATCTCCACTGTTGGTTTCTAGCTTTACCTCTAACTTTATGTGACATGTTTTAACATAAGAACCTTACAACTTTCATCCTTGGTTTTATTGTCATAGATTTTTCTTCCATATCTTATAAACCCCTTAATACATTGTTACCATTTTTTGCTTTAAACTGTCAATTTCCTTTAAAGAAAGTTTAACAATTGAGAAGGAAAGCATATATGTGCCAGCACAGTCACCATTTGTAGTGTTCTTCATTTCTTTCCTTAGGTCCATCTATCTGATACCATTTTCTTCTGGCCTGAAAAACTTTAACGTTTCTTGTAGTGCAGTTGAGACAAGTTCTCTCGCTTTTATTTGTCTGGAGACATCTTAATTTTGCATATTTTTTAAAAAAAGTTTTATCTGGAAATAATTTTGAACTTATGGGAAGTTGAAACACTGTCATAAAGAACACATATATACCTTTTACACAGATTCACCTGTTAGCATTTTGTCCCTTTGCTTTATGCATTACAATTTCTCTGTGTGTATGAATGTATATGTGTTCTTGTGTGTGTTCATCTTTATATACACATGTTTTTACTTAAACCATCTGAGAAGAAGTTCTATAATCTTGACTCCTAAATACTTCATTGTGTATTTCCTAAGAAAAGGGATATTCTCTTTTATTGCTGTAGTGTAGTTACCAACTTTGGTAAATTCACCTTTGTTATTAAACAGTTCTTCAATCTATCATCTCGATTCCAGTTTTGGCAGTGGACCCAATAATGGCCTTTATGGATTTTTCTTTCCCTCAAGCCCATGATCCGGTTTTGAATCACAATATTAAATTTAGTTGTAATATCTTTTCAATCTCTTTCAGTCTGGAACAATTCCTCAGCCTTTCTTTGTCTTTTATGACATTGGCATTTTAAAAGAATACAGTCTTTGTTGTTGTTAGTTTTTTTCCCCCAAACAGAATGTTTCTCATTTTGGCTTTGACTAATGTTTCCTTATAATTACATTCAGGTTGTGCATTCGTGGCCAGAATGCTACATTTATAAATGATGTTTTGTCCTCAGAATGTCACATCTGGATGTATTTGACATTTTTGTGCTCCTCGTTGTGGTAGCAGATTTGATCACCTTGCCAGTTTCTTCATTGTGTAGTTTCCTCCTTACTCCTAATAAGAAATCTGTAGGGAGACACTTTAACACCATGTAAATATCCTATATGTCATTAAAATCTCGCCCCTATATTTAACATTCTTTGGTAATTTTCACCTGAACTAATCTTTTCTGTATAGTTGCAAAATGATGATTTTCTAATTTCAGCCCTCTTTCCACATTTACCAGTCGACACTTGCTGTAATTCTGAAAAGGAGCCTTCCCATCTTGTTTTATTCTTTGTCTCTTATCAACAGGAATTCACAGATTTGTAGCTTATTTCCTTCCTTGATTATTTTGGTATTTACATTTCCAGATTAGGTCAATGGGAACTTCTCTATGCTGATTCATGGTCCTCATGATATACCCTTATCATCATCATCATCATCATCATCATCATCATCATCATCATCATCATCATTATTACTACCATTTCCTTATTTCTAGCATATGCCAGCCCTGGAACCAGCTTTGGTCTTTTTTGGAGGGGGAACCAAGATACGGCTACTAGTTGCACTCGTTGCTACCTGCTGCCTTAGCTTCGATGCTCTTTCAGCAGGTGGCGCTCAGGAATACATGCACATGTATACAGATGCGTACACGGATGTGTGTATATGCACACCTGCGTGGATGCAGTATGCTGCATGTATATGTACGCATGTAAGTCCACTTGTGTGTACAAGGAATCATGAGAACATGCCAACACCTCTACTTTCAGTCCCGCCCCGCAGAGTTCCTCTGTGCTTTTCTGTATTTCATGTTTGTATTTCCCTTTATCACAGGAAGATCTTCCCGCCCAGTGGCATCAGCATATTTACCAATTTGCTCAGTTCTGTAATACATCTGAAATAGTTCCAGAAGTGCTTCATCTCTGCTGCTACACCTCTGCAAGCAGAGCAAGAGTTCCAGGTTTCTCACTTCTCTCCACCCGGCTCTTCCCCGCCCTCCCCCTTGCCCAGACTCAGGGCACATAGTCAGGCGCTGCGTTCATAAGTTCTTTTTTCACTTCCTTGTGGTTATGTTCTTATTTGAAATAATACAGTGACCTGCTCATTTGCTTCACTTTGTTTCCAATATTTGTTGTTGTTATTTAGTTTTCTCTTCTAAGTATGAGAAATTAATAAAAAATATAACATTTAAATTACGTTAAAGAGATACACCGTTGACCCTTGAGCAACACGGGTTTGAACTGTGTGTGTCCAGTTATGTGCAGATTGTTTTCAATAAATACAGTACTGTATTTTCATTTTACAGATACTGCATTAACTAAGTGTGGGGAAAAGTTTGTGTTCCGTTAGAGATCACAGTAAGGGGAATCAAAAGAACTAGGGTTTGAGTCCTGATTCTATCCAAACCATTTGGGTTTCCTGCCATTTGTTAATTCCTTTGTTTTTGAGGCAGAAACAGCAGGATGGGAGTTTTCAGCTGTGCTAGGGGTTGGTGCCCTCTGTTGCTCAAGGGTCAACTGTATTTTTATAATGGACCCATTGCTGTCATAAAGGTATTACACACACTAACAGTGTTGTTTTCTTCTGTTTCAAGAGTCTTCCTAATTACTTGTTGAAGCATTTTTATGTTAGCTTTAAAGTTCCTGTCAGATAACTCTGACATCTGAGTCATCTCCGTGCTGGCATCTGCTGATGATCTTTTCTCATTCAAGTTGTGGTTTCCTTACTTCTTACTGTGGACTGTGTTTTTTATTATACCCTGGGCATTTTCAGCATAATATTATAAGATTCTATACTTCTAAAAATATTCTTTTTTGGGGAAGATCTAATTGGCTTCATTAGGTGCCTCATGAATTGGGCAGTATCCCATCTAGAGACTGGATGAGTGCTCCCCTAAATACTCTGTTTCAGTGAGCAGTCGCCTTGTTTGGGTTTGGCACCACAGATCCTGGCCTGCTTCTGTGCGCTGTGGTTCTAATTTCTAATGACAGTTTAGTTTTTAGAGCCCTTGCGGTGTGATTCTGGTTTGCCTCATGTAATTGCTACCTGGAGGCCACTCTGGAAACCTGGTATTCCACACTGTGGCTCAGTTCGTAAACCTTTTGCCACATTAATTCTAGACCATTTCACGTGTGAGTCGGTCAGAGGCATATCCAGGATTTCCTTTTGCAGGAGTAAAGAATACTTTCCTCCAGGTTTTTTCTCTTGAGAGCCTCTTCCCCCAGTTACTAGTTGAGAGGATGAGGGTGCCACCTGCCTCTGCTGAGTGAGTAGAAATCTGGACTCCTCACTGTGTCTCCACTGACACTGTTGGCAGGAGAGGAAAGCCTGCTGCAGGCCCCCTGCTGCTGCTGGGTGTTGGGGGTGGGGAGCTGGAGGTCCACACTCCCCACCTACCCTCCAGTGATACTGCAGGGAGGGCGCTGGGAGCATCAGCGTGTTCAGCTGGAATAGGTCAGGTATTGTCCAAAGGGTGTTGTTCAAAAGATTTCTGATCTCTTCCTTTCACAGTGCTTTGCTTAGAATAGGTTTTTCTTGGTTTTTTTTTGTTTTGTTTTATTTTGTTTTTTTACCTTCTGTGCCTGTTGGCATTTCTGTGTTGCAGTTTTCACCAGAGACCAGCCTGGGATTTTTAGAGGATGAAAAGAAAACTCTGGAAACTTACCACAGTGTTGTACCTCAAATTCTGAGGTCCTTAGCCAGTCCATTTTCCTCCTTGCACCTTTTGGAGTTCTCTTACCGTTGTCTGTTATATCTGGGGTTTTTCGTTATACTCAGGCAGAAGATTACGAGAAATGAGAAGAAAAATGAGTCTAGCCCATCCTGTTTGGATCCAGAAGTTCTTGTTCATGTACATATTTTAAATCTCTATGTTTTAGGTACAAACACATTAAGGATTAAGTCTTCTTGCTGAATTGACTCCTTTATATAATTTCCCTCTTTATCCCGGATAATAATCATTGCTCTGGAGTCTCTTGTGCCTCATATTAATATAGCTATTCCAGGTTTCTTTCCATTAGTAATTACATGATATGTCTCTTTCCATACTTTATTTTGAACCTATCTATGTCTTTTATTTAAAATGGGTTCTTGGTTCACAGCATATTGTTTGGCTTTTCTTTTTTATTCATTCTGCATTCCCTGTCTCTTGTTGGTGCTCTTAGACCATTTACATTTAATGTAGTTATTGATACAGTTGGCTTTAAACCTAATATCTTGCTGTTGTTTTCTGTTTGTTCCATCTGCTTTTTTGTTCCTTTTATCCTTTTTTATTGTCTTCTGGATTAATTATTTTTAAAATTACTTTTCATTTCTACTACTCGCTTGTTATTTGACCTCTTTTTCAAGAAGTTTTAGTGTTTGCCTTAGGGTTTATAATGTACACCTTCAATTAGCCACAGTCTACGTTCAAATAATATCCTGCCCCGCTTGTAGTGTAAGAATCTTACAACGGTACAGCCCCAATCTCTTAATTCGTTGTGCTGTTGTTGCCATGAATTTTACGCTTATACGTATGCTGGTAGTTAACACAATGCATTGCTATTGTTTTTCCTTTAAACGGTTATCTTTTACATTAGTTAAAAATAAGAAAAATATGTTTCATATTTGCCTTAATTTTTGTCATTTGTAGTACTTTTCATTTCTTTTTATAGAGATGAGTTTCTGGTTTTAGATTTCTTCTGCTTGAAGAACTTCCTTGAACACTTTGTAGTCCAGGTCTGCTGGTAACACATTCTGTTTTTGTTTGTCTCAGAGAGTCTTTATTTCTCTTTTGAAAAATATTTCCATTGCTATAGAATTCAAGGTGGGTGGGTGTTTTCCCCCAACACTTTAAATTCTTAATTCCATTTTCTTCTATCTTGAGTAGTTTTTGATGAAAAGCATGACGTAGTAATGCTTGACTTTTCTTGCATAATATACCCTCTTTTTCTGACTGGCTTCAAGATTTTCTCTGAGAAAATATTTGCAAATGATATGACCAATAAGGGATTAATATTTCAACATATGTAAACAGCTTTATACAAGTCAAAATCAAAAAAACCCCAAATGATTTGATTAAAAAATAGGCAGGAGAACTGAATAGACATTCTTCTAAAGAGGAAATGCAGATGGCCAACCGGCACATGAAAAGATGCTCAAAATCACTAATCATCAGGGAAACGCAGATTAAAAACACAATGACATATCACCTCACCCCTGTCAGAATGGCTGTCATCAAAAAGAACAGAAATAACAAATGTTGGCGAGGATATAGAGAAAAGAGAGCCATTGTGCACTGTTAGTGGGAATGTAAATTGATGCAACCACTGTGGAAAACAATATAGAGGATTCCCTAAAAACTCAAAACAGAACTACAATATGACCCAGCAATTGCACTCCTGGGTATATATCTAAACCCCAAAAACACTAATTTGAAAAGTTACATGCACCCCAGTGTTCATAGCAACATTATTTACATTTGCCAAGCTGTGGAAACAACCTAAGTGTCCATCAACAGATGAATAGATAAAGAAGATGTATATACATTTGCAATAGAATACTACTGAGCCATAAAAAAGGATGAAATTATAAATATGAATATGATGTATGTATATGCATAACTGCAACATTGTGCTGTACATCAGAAATTGACACATTGTAACTGACTACTTCAATTTAAAAAGAAGAATGAAATTTTGCCTTTTGCAGTGACATGGATAACTTGGAAGGCATTATACTAAGTGAAATAAGACAAAGACAAATACTGTATGATATCACTTATATGTGGAATCTAAAAAATACAACAAATTAGTGAATATAACAAAAAAGAAGCACACTCACAGATACAGAGAACAAATTAGTGATTACCAGTGGAGTGGGGAGGGGCAGTTGGGGTGGAGAAGTGAGAGATATAAACTGTTGGGTGTAAGACAGGCTCAAAGATGTCTGTACAACATGGAGAATATAGCCAATGTTTTGTAATAGCTGTAAGTGGAAAATGTTCTTTCAAAACTGTATTAAAAATGGAAAAAAACCTACTGAGATAATAAATGGGTATTATATTAAGATGCTAAAAAGAAAGAAGCCTATTGTACTACATTTATTATGTTGAGTTTGAATGGGTATCCCCTAAGAATAGAGTTCACAGTAACATTAATTTTCACATTCCATTGGGACTGCTATATATGCACCTATATACTCAAAGAAAAGAGCAAAATGACTTTGCTGTACTCTTCTGGTTATGTTTTAAACTGTGATTGCGTGTGTGAAAGTTACATGTTTTAACTCTGTGTTCTTAGTTTTTCCAACATTTTATTTTGAAATAACTTTAGAGTTACAGAAAAATTTTAAAGATAGGGCAGGAGTTCCCGTATACCCATCGTCCAGCTTCAGTATTAACAGTTGTGTAACCAGGTACATTGAGCAAAATCATATAACTGACATTGGCTATATGTCCTTATTTCAACAGCTGCTGAAATAGTTCAGGAAATTGAAAATATGGAGAAAACGAGGATGCGTCTTGAAGCTAGTAAACTCAACGAAAGTGTATGTTGATGCTCTCTTTCAGTATCTGGGTAGAAATGAAGGAAAGAAAAATTGAATACCCTACAAATTAAAAGAAACCAGTATTAAATCTGTTGAGTGGGAAATGTGCTAGAACACATTTCCATTTAATGTATTATAATTTACTTGCAGCTCATTTTTAGCACAAAATTCTATCATATTTAGCAGTCTTCTGGCACAAAATGCAATCCAAAGTAGAGTTTACTAATGAATTAGAGTTTTGTGGAAAAAGTGTATGCCTGTGCGTTAGGTAACCTTGGTATTGGCCCTTTCTCTGGTGATAAGTTATTTGACATTTAACCTCTGCATCCATAGGACCTTCATTTGTAAAACTCGGGGGTTGAACTGTATGATCTCTGAGATCCTTTGAGTTCTGGAATTCTTCAGTTCTATGATTATACTCATGAAGAAATTAAGTATCATAAGAATTTGTGAGGTTGAGCATCTTTTGAGCTTATTGAGGGAATCAGAGACCTAAATTTCTTCACTATTGCCTTCCTCTAGCTTGATGGTCCAAAACTTGAGGGAAGGATACCAAAGAAGAAAGTAGTCATTGTGTCCTTTGACACTGGAGGAAGTGTTTTGGGCTCTCCCAAATAGACTATTTTTCTAGACCATCGGTAATGTGTTTGTAAGGAAAGCAACAACCTTAGGGAAGTAAGTTTATAATCAGATAGTAGGAAAAAATGAGATTTTCATTGACTTTATTATTACCTGTGTGCTAACTGTAAGATGGAGACTGTAATGAGTCGTGTAAGTAGATTTCTGATCTTTTAAGTCTAAGATTTAAAAAAGTAGAACAGAAATTGAACATACGAAGCCTTGTATCATTGTATTTTCATTTTATGTATCTTTGTGGTAGATTTGGAAAAATTAGATTGGAAAAAATAGAAGGCAGACAAAAAGATCTACCTTTTAATGATCTGCTAAATGTCTCTTCCATCTTGTTATTTTAAGTGTTACTTGTATTAATGAATGTGAAAAATTAAATATTGCAAATGGGAAATTTAATTGTTGTGTTAATTCTTCATAAATTCTAATGGAATCAGTGTTGCATTTACTACTGATGAAGAAAAATAATGAGTAAAATGTATATTTATTACAAAATTCAAGGGAAGTAGGCAGGAGTTAATCTTCCTGGGTATATATAAAACAGATGAGAGATTGTTTTCCTCTATTTTAAACATCCAGATTTGAGATTTTAAAGTTTATAGTACTAATTTCTACTTTTGTCTTTTTTTGAATTTTTAATTAAGAATTTTTGGATTATTTTAGATACTGGTTTTTACGAAGGACCAAACAGAAAAGGAAATAGATGAAATTCACAGTAAATATCGTAAGTTATGTGATGTTTTATTTGTAAAAAACTTGGGTTGCAGTTTTTCATCTTAAGTAATTTTTTAAAATAAATTTTTATATTAGTGTTAATACAAACTTCCTTGTTAATATTACTTGAGACTGAATTTTACTTGAGTGTTTACTCAGACCTTTTTTGTGACCCTATGTGCCTGCTCTATGATTTGTGACTAACATTCCACCTTGAACTTATCACCAAGCACTTTGCAAATATTAATGAATTACTCTCAAAGCATCTCTGTGGAAGAAAATGGGATTAAAATGGAAACATTCCTAACTTGCCATCGTGTCCTCAGGCCACTCAGTGACAGTATTTCTGTAAAGAATTTCAGCATTCTGTAGCTTGCAAATTTGTGCCAGAAATAGTTTTCATTTATTCATTATTACCAGCTTCCCAACTTTATTGCTTCATTTTCCTTAAATGACCTTTGTTTGAATCTTTTCCAGTGGTAGCACATTCCTGTTTTGTCAGTTAAGTAGCTGTTTGTTGTCTGGTTGGTTGGCTGGTTTCTAGTTTAGATTTCAATTTAAGTCCCCGGCAAACAGTAGGTGGTTAATATTTGTATCCCCTACATGATATATTTTAGTTGTGCTAAGAGAATTTTGTTTTCTCTTTTCCTTCCTTGAGCTTTGGAGGGGCGGATTCAGCCGTGCTCTGTCTGGGGCGGGAGGATGTAGTTGGGTGGCCTGTGCCTGCCCGGAGTAGGGAGAGGGGCCTGGCTGATTCACGGACCAGAGACTGTAGGACAGAAGCCACAGCTCTCGTGCTTGAGACATAAGCAAGTGTGATCGGTTCTCTTTGATCAGCCTTTGGGAAGCCAAAATGATTTTTCTTGCTACAGGAGCTAGAGAGTATCAGATGATCACTGAAGTGGCAAAACTAAGGCCTGTAACAAGAAAATTTACATGAAACAAAAATAATTTAAATCACTAAAGGATAGTGTCTAACAATTAAGCTACACTAAAGAAACAGTGGATTAGATACAGTCAATATGCAAATATCTATTGCCAACAATTTAAAGATCTTTAAAAAGTTTATAGATCATGTTAAATTAATTCATTTAGCCCTAAAATAAACCTCGATATATCCTTTTTTTTAACCTTTCAGATGCTTTCTAAAACTTAAGTACTTAGCATTATAGTTTAGTCATACAGTTTGATTTAGTATCAGAATCCAAATATACTACTGGTATCGCCTCTTCTTTTAAACATTTTTATTAACGTTTTACATGCGGGTGGTTTTTTAAAAACCACATATTTCTACAAGGGTTATAAAAAACAAAAATCTGCCTCCTCTACCACCAACCTATCTCTATTCCCATTTCCTCAGGGTAACAGCTGTCAACCCTTTTGGCTTTTGTTTCAGTAATTACCTTCATTCCTATAAAAGATTGTTCTTTCTGCTATTTCTTGAAGTGTCTCAGTTTTCTGTGTTGACAGCTGATTGAAGTCCTAACAGGACAAATGAAGATTTAGCGCTTGTACATCCTGACTCCTACTTTTGCCTCCCTCCCAACCTCTGAATACTGTCCTAGTTCTCTGTAAGTTCAATATTTAGGGAGAGACATCGTTTATAGTTTGAACCAGACAGCACCCTGCTGTGGTGTTGCAGGGCAGCAGGGTGTGCGCCCAGACTGGGCCCCTGTGGCGTACTACTTTGAGCTAAAGGCAGCTGAGAAGCAGCGGGAACAAAGCTCTCTGCCTTGCCCCGTTAGTCTGAGTGCAAGACATAATTATGAAGGTGTCTGTCCCTCCTCTTCTGTCTCTCCTTTGAGGTAAGTTAGTCTCTGTGTCAATGGAGAAAGCTCTGACTTAAATCAACATAAAAGACTTTGCTTTTCTCTGCATTTTTTTCCCTGGCAATCTCCCCATAACTGGCCTCCCCTACACTTTTCTTTTTTATCTAGGTGAAGACAGCATTTAGGCCAGTGTTCTAAGTCATCTCTGAGTGGCTTAGAGGTACTCATTTTTCTCTGCGTTTCTTCCATGTATATGTGAGGTGTACATGGTAATAAACTCCTGCTTGTTTTTCTCATGTAAATCTGTGTTTTATTATAAGGCCTCAGCTAAGAACTAAGAAGGTTAGAGGGAAAATTATTTTTTCTTCCCCTACAGTTATAAGTCCTTTAAGGAAAATATTCTTTTTTCCTATAACTAATAATTTTCTTTGCTTAGATTTCTATTTATCTAGTATTAACCTATCTCCAAACTTTCCATCAGAAATGTAAATCACTTACTAATACATCGGCACACGTGGATTGTTTATCAGCTCACTCTTTTCTCGGAAACGGCGTGCCCACCGCCGCCCCCAGCCTCTGTTACTGCTCTTCCCCAACCTCCTCTGGTTGCTCTTACCCTGGAATTTCCGTTCAGCAGCCTTCAAGGCATTCTCTCCTCCCTCCTGTGTCCTTTCACTTAGTCCAGGATCCACACCTACCTCTTCTCTTTCCTTGTTCAGTGGAATACATTTTCCAGGAAATTACCTGAGTAAAAGGATCTATGGAGGAATATTTTTTGAGCCCACATGTAACTGGAAATATTACTTTTACTACTGATTCATTATTGGACTTATAAATGGCCCACATAGCTAGTAAAAAGCAGGGTGGAAATTAAACCCAGAACCTCCCAATGATCAAGTTTAAGCTCTTTGCACTGTGCTGTGCTTTGAATCTGAGTGCGTGACCTGTATGTTGGGAACCTCTTTTCTGGGTTTCGGGTCACAATGCTTTAAAAAAGTTTAATTTTATGCATGAGTTACTTTGGTAGTTTTGTGATGATATATCTTTCTTATTTTCTTTAGCAATCTTTCGGATAGATTTATATTCATGAATTCCTCATAGTAGAGGAAGGAAACCGTGAAATCAGTTTGAGCCTTAGTTGCCAATCTGTAGAAACTGTATTTCATACAGAGTTGAATCAAATGAGTTTATTGAGTTCTCTGTGGATTTCAGATATCAAGTGCTTCAGATAAGTCTTCTTAATTAAGACTGTGAGTTGCTCCAACGAGAGGCGGAAGTAGTTACTCTACTTGCCTAACTGCCGTGACAGATGTATCTTGGGGATTTTCATGCTCTTTACCTTGGTAAATTATAGTTTTATACTCTATCAGGAAACAACAAACCTCCAAATGAGCACTCTGGGATTATCTCCTGAAACTTTTCCTGAGAGTAGTACCAACCTAATCTTGTTAAGTAGGCAAGGCGGTTTAGCTTAATTTGTTCCTTTATTTTTAATGTGGTTGTTCGTGAACTCAATGAATATTCATTGAGCATCCACTCTGTGCCAGCTGCTATTCTGTGTACTGGGCATATAGCAGTGAGCAAGATACATGCATCTCTCTTGCCGTGGAGTTTACATTCTAACAGCAGACAGATAAATAACATAATAAATCAGCAAATGGTAATACAGTTTTAGGTGGCAGATGCTATAAAGAAAGTAAAACAGAGTAATTTGATAGAAATTATAGGGGCATTAGATAATGTAGTCAGGAAAAGGCTTCTCTTAAGGAGTTGACATTTGAGATGAGTCATGAATTAAAAAAAAAATCAAAATTAAAATAAAAGCAGCCATTCACAGGCAGAGAGAACATCAGGGCAGAGGCCCTGATGTAGAAACAGTGTAGGTGAGTGTGATTAGAGTGTAGTGAGCCAGGGGAAGAACGGTGTATGGGAAGACAGGGCCAGGTCCTGTAAGACCTTGTAAGAGTGTATATTGGGTTTTATTCTTAGTATAGTGGGAAGTTATTGAGAATTTAGAGGGACAAATAATAATGATTTTATCTATATTTTAAAAGACCATGATATCTGTTGAATAGAGAATAAATTGTAAGGTGGCAAGAAATAGTAAGAAAACCAGTCTGAAGGTTTTTCACCCAAGCAATATTTATTGATCACCAATTACTGTATCCCAGACAATATTTAGGTATTGGGAATGTAACAGTAAGGAAGCAGACCAAGTCTCTGCCCACACGGAGCTTACATTCTAATGGGAACAGTCGGACAGTTAATGGATGAGTAAAATGTGTCAGCTGGAAATATGTGCTATGGAGAAACTTAAGGTAGGGGTAGAAAGTGTTGGAGCTGCTGTCTTAGATCTGCTGGCCCAGGAAGGCACGTTTAAGAAGGTGATATTGATGTGTGAGAAGAGACTGAGTGAAGTGAGGCTGTTTTAGTGAATTAGGCCAGAGATAGGCCATGGCTGGAATGGTAGCAGAGGTAAAACGGACAATTCAAGGTGGACTTGCCAAGTAGCACCAGTAGTACTTGCTGGTGAATTTAATATGGGGGATGACTGAAAGAGGAATCAAGAGTGACCTCTACATTTTTGGTTCAAGCAACTGGATAAATGGTGATGCCGTTTACTGGGGTGGAGGTGGGGGAGGAGAGAGAGGGTTGTGGATGGGGAGAGGAGCTCAAAATCACCAAATATTTGGAAACTAAATAATACACTTCCAAATAACACATGGTCTAAGAAAAATTAAAACTGAGAAATTTTCAAAAGTATTTATTAACTCCTTTAAAAGCAACAGTAAATCCTTTACATGTTGACATAAATAATAAATAACTTGTTTTGGTAAAACAAAACAAAACAAAACAAAAAACAAAAAAACTTTCCCTAACACACCAAAAATTTAAATAAATGGAGATTTCTGCTCCTAACCCAGAGGGAATAACCAAGACTTTACTTTCCTCCACTGAAAGCTGGAAAATCAGGTGAAACGTATAGAACAATGGGTTTTCAAATATTGAAAAAAGGTAGGACTGTTCTCCCTGAGAGAAAGAGAGTAAATCAGGTGATAAGCTCTACAGTTGCAGCAGCTTGCAGGCAGTATCAAGGCCCGGGATGGGGGAACCCCAAAATAATCTGATGGTATCTCTGAATAGGTACAACAGAAATCAGAGCTGTGGAGGCCAAGGTGACTAGGATAGAGTTTCAGAAGAGAGGGACCCGCAGAGAGAAGAGAGCTTTAAGGATCTGCAGAAGGATCTGGTCAAATCTTTGGCTGCCTAGCGACCTGCCCATGAACGAGAGGAATTACCTGAGACCAGGGAAAGAACTGCTTAAAAGGATTAGTTCCAGAACAATTTCTGGCAGGGAACAGTTTGTATTCATCACCAGCTGCTGTAGAAAAAATGTCTTAGTATATAAAGCATCAGGCAGAAGCCTCAAAAAGGTATTAGGAGGGCTAAATTATTTAGAGCCAGATGATAAGTAGTTTAGGGTTTGCAGGATGCATATGATCTCTATCAGATATTCTTGTTTGTTTGTTTCTAGTTGTTTATCAAATATCAAAAGCATTCTTAGCTAGAGGGCCATGCAAAAATAGGCCATAGATTGAATTTGACCCTTGGACTATTATTTGCTAATCTCTGCTCTAGGCTAATGACTGCTCTATTTTCCCTAATAAAAAGTTGTTTTTTTGTTTTTAATTTACTGTTTTTTAGAGCAGTTTCAGGTTCACAGCAAAATTGAGTGGAAAATACTGAGGGTGCTTATATTTCTCCCAGTCCCACACGTGTACTGTATCTCCCACAATCAGCACCCCACACTAGAGTGGTACGTTTGTTACAATTGATGAACTTTCATTGACATGTTGTTATCACCCAGAGTCCACAGTTACCTTAGGGTTCACCCTTGGTGTTATATAGTCTATGGGTTTTGACAAATATATAATGCTATGCTTCTGCCATACAGGATAGCTAGTTACACTGCCCTAAAATACTCTTTGCTCCACATCTTCGTCCTTCCTTCCTCCCTAACCTCTAGCAACCACCTATCTTTTTACTGTTTTCATAGTTTTGTCTTTTCCAAAATGTCATACAGTTGGAATCATACCATATATAGTCTTCTCATTCTTTTACTTAGTAATACATTTGAGCTTCCTCTAAGTCTTTTTGTGGCTTTATAGCTTGTTTCTTTTTAGTGCTGAATAATAGTCCATTTTCTGGATGTACCGCAGCTGATTTATAAGTTCACTTACTCAAGGATATCTTAGTTGCTTCTTTTAGCAAGTATGAAAAAATGTGCTATAAACATTCATGTGCAGGTTTTTGTGTGGACATAAATTTTAGTTCATTTGGGTAAATAGTAAGGAGTGTGATTGCTGGATCATAAGGTATCTTTACTTTTATAAGAAACTGCCAAATTATCTTCCAAAGTGTCTGTACCATTTTGCATTCCCACCAGCTATGAGTGAGTTCTCATTGCTCCATATCCTCACCAGCATATGGTATTGTTAGTGTTTTTGATTTTTGCCATTCTAATAGGTGTATAGTGGTATCTCATTGTTTTAATGTGCAGTTCTCTAATGACTTATAATGTTGAGCATCTTTTCATATGTTTACTTGTCATCTGTATGTCTTTGCTGAAGTGCCTGTTCATGTCTTTTGCCCATCTTTAAATTGGGTTGTTCATTTTCATATTGAGTCTTAAAAGGTACTTTGTATATTTTGGATAAGTCATTTACTTATCCGTTTGCACATATTTTCTCCCACTCTGTGGCTTGTGTTCTCATTCTCTTTTCTTGGTAATCTGCCCTGATAATATTTGAAAGCAAAGCTGAAATGATTTAGTTGGTTCCAAGTAGCTTGATGTGCTCCAGAATTTAAAGATAGAATAAAATTAGCAACCAACAATATAAATTAATAGTATCCTATTTAAATTACCAGAAATTCAAAGAAGCAAAAAATAAGGTCCTAGAAAAAAGAGAAAAATCAATTAGTAGAACCAGACCCAGGAATGACAGAGATACGAAGCTAGTAGAATAAAAGTGTTAAAACAAAATTTACAAATTTGCTTCTTAAGTGAAGAAGGAAAAATCAAGGAGGGCCCTGCTGAGGTGAGAAATGGATGATGTTAAAAAGACCCAAATGGGATTCCTTAGATGACAAGCATACTTGAACTGAAAAATAAACTGAATGAGGTAAAAACAGATTAGGGAATAAATTGAACTGAATGAAAATGCATTTTATCAATGTGAGTTGCAGCTAAAGCAGTACTTAGAGGGAAATGTGTAGCATTAAAAGATTATAGTAGAAAAGAGAAGAGATCTGGTTTTAAATTAGTCATCTATGCTTTCATCTTAAACTAGAAAAAGAAGAGCAAATTCTACCCAAAGTAAGCGGAAGGAAAATAATAGTTAAGATAAGAGCAGAAATCAATGAAATTGACAGAGGAAATCTGTGAAACCACAAGCCGGTTGTTAGTAAAAATGAACAAAATTGAGAAACCTTAGCAAGCCTGATTAGGACAAAAAGAGAGGAACACAAATTGCCAGTATCAGGAATAAAAGGGGAAATTACTAAGCATTGTGTTGATATTAACACGTTGATTTCCACGTCACCCAAATCTGGGTAACAGTTGTGTTTCCTCAGGAGCACCCAATCCACAGTGGGTGATCAATGTGTTAAAAGAATAATAAGGGAATATTATGAATGATTTCATACCAATAAATTTGAGAACATACATGAAATGGACAAATTTCTTGCAAGACACAAATCACTAAGCCTTACTCAAGAAGAAACTGATAAACTTGAATAGCCCTGTATCTATGAAATAAATTGAATTTGCATTCCCAGGAGGAAAATTCCAGATGCAGATGGCTTCCTCTGAAACACATAACGAAGGAAATAATACCAATTCTATGGAAATTCTTCTTAAAAAATTGAAAAGACTAAACTACTTCCTACCTCATTTTATAAAGCTAAGATTTCCATGAAGCTAAAAACCAGACAACAATAGTATAATAAAAAGTTCTGACCAATATTCCTCATGAACATAGATGCAAAAATCTTTAACAAAATTTTAGTAAGTCAAATTCAGCAATATATTAAAAGGATAATACATTATAACTCAGTGGGATTTATCCTAAGAATGCAAGATTGGTTTAATGTTTGAAAATTAGTCAATATAATTCATTGTATTAACAGACCACTACATGATTTTATAAGTAGATGCAGAATAAGCATTTGCCAAAATTGAACACCCATTAGTAATAAAAACTCTCCCTAAACGGAAATTTCTTTTACCTGGTATAAGATAAATGAAAAACCTACAACTAACATATTTAATGGTGAAATATTGAATGCTTCTGATTGGGAACAAGGTAGACATGTCTATTTTTACCACTTTTGTTCACATTGTACTGGCGTCCTCGCCAGTGTGATAAGGCAAGAAAGAGAAATAACATTCAGATTTGAGAGAAAGAAATAAAACTTTTTATTCACAGTCAACATGATCATCTTTCACAAATAGTACGAATCATAAAAAAAGATAAAGGAAACTTGATAAATTATTTTTCATTAAAATTAAAAACTTTTACTCTTCAGAAGACAAATATGACAATGACAAAGCAAGTCACAGACTGTGAGAAGATTGTAAAAATTTGTATTTAACAAAGTACTAGTATCTATATTATATAAAGAACTTTCACAATTCAATGATAAGGACATATTTTTTAAAAGGGCAAAAAATTTAAACAGATTCTTCAGAAAAGGAGATACTCAAACACCAAATAATCACTTCAAAAGATATGGTTAGTCTTGTTAGTCATTAGTCATGAATCTTCAGGAAAATAGAAATTAAAATGACGGTGAAATAATAACTACACACTTATTTTGATGGCAAAAGAAACAGGAAAAAAAGAAAGGACATACCAAGTGACAGCCAAGGTGTAAAGCAAATGGAATTCTTACACATTGCTGGTGAGAATGCAAAGTGAGATGGCCACTTAGGTAAACAGCTTAGTAGTTTGTTATAAATTCGAACATATATCTACCATACAACCCAGTAATTCTACTCCTAGCCATTTACCCAAGAGAAATGGAAACATATGTCTACACCTAGATTTTTTAAATCAGATTTATTAAGGTATAATTTACAAAAAATAAAATTAAGCAGTTGTAAATGAACAGTATGATGAATGTTACAGACAAATGTTATAGCAGGTTATTCTTATTATCCTAAACTGAAAACAACCTACATAGCCATGAACACTTTGCGATGCATTCATACAGTGGAGCAATCCTTAGCTGTAAAACATCCGAAACAACTTGGATGAATCTCTGAAACGTTATGCTATGAGAAAAGCCGAACTAAAAAGGTAGCACTTCGCATGACTCCATTTATATTAAATTCTAGAAGGGGCAAGAATATAGTAACAGAAAGCAGATTGGTACCGCCAGGGGGCTGTGGGTGGGAAAAGGGGAGTGGGGGAGACTGACTACAAAGGAACTCTTTTGGGTGATTTAAATCTTCTGTTTCATGGCTGTGTTGGTAACCACATAACTCTACGTTTCTTTTTAATGTATCAGATTATTCACTTCAATTTTTTGTGTGTGCAAATTATTTCTCAGTAAGTCTGATTTTAAAAATTTAATGAGAAGAATGTTTCTATTTTTGCAAATCTCTTTAATGACTTACTCCATAGAAACTATCTGGATTCTCACATTAGCTTCTGCATTTAAATTGTTGCCATGTGTTGATTTGATAAAGGTATATGAAAAGTATCCAGCCTGTGAGATGGGTAATTGAGGAGAGGGGCAGTGCTTTAATAGATTTTTAGATATTTGTGGCTGTTCTTTGATACTACACTAAAACTTGGCAAGCGTTATTTCAGAAAGCTTAGTTATAGTGGAATTTGAAGATATATTAATGAAGTTTTTGTACTACTTTATTACATTAAAAATCACTCGTCTGTTGTGTACTTCAAATGGATCTTTTACTTAGGGATTATTTTGTAACATTATTTGTTCGTTATTTGAAAAATACTGATTTTTTGAGTTACAAATGTTTGCATATTTCATTTAAATTATATAATGCTAAAAAATAACAGTCATTAACATCATCAGAAAAATTAAGTGGGAAACTCTCAAGCTCTTAGTGGTGGATATAAGTTATCTAAAATTCTGACTTTCTGTTGAAAGCTCTCATTTTTATCTTTGGCAGCAAATACTGTCACTTGCTTACCCTCAAGTGACAACTCAACTCATTCATTTTTGAGAAAATAGATTATCTAAGTCTGTATAATCATACTTTGCTGTTGTTTCAAGTAAAAGGCGTGTTCATTTAGAAAGTGACGAGCTCACAACTCAGTCACACAGATGCCTCCTCAGCATAGGTGCTTCCGGTGACTGAATGGTTTCAGCAGAGAGGAGCAATAGAAGCACTTAGAGTTGACTGAGACCAAATCTGAGGTGAGTAGGGACCTTGAGGCAGGCAGCTCTTGGGGGAAGTTTTACTGTGTCAGAGAGAGCAGAGAAATGAGGTTGTAGCTGGAGGTGGGTGTTGGGTCCAGGGACGGTTTAATTTCTTTGTTATTTTAAGTATTCTTTTAAGTTGGGAGATACTTAACCCAGTGGTTTTCAGATCTCTTTTGATTGCAACCCACAGTGAGAAATATATTTTTTATCACTACTAACTGTATGCACACACATTAAGACTGAAGTAAGTTTCGCAAAACAATTTTTACCCATTCCATTTTTTTAAAGGTTGTGTTCAGATATTTTCAAATGATGTTCATATTCCCCCTCCTTGACTTTAAAAGTCTCCAACGTCAGAAAAAATCCCCCCCCCCAATTTTTTTTTAATTTTTAAAAAGAAAATACTGTTTTCCATCATTTTTTCTCAAAATTTCTTTAGTGACTTTGAAAAAATAAAAGGAGTGGGATAATTGACTTCCCAAACCACTTGGTTATACATATCCAGACCGTAATGCATAATGCATTCTACTCTTTTTTTTTTTAAGTGAGGTCAAGTTACAGAGAGTTCCCATATATTCCCTGCTCTTGCACGTGCATAACCTCCCCAGGTGTCAGCATCCCCACCAGGGAGGTGCATTTGTTACAGCTGATGAACCTCCATTGGCACATCATAATCCTGCTAAGTCCATAGCTTATTTTTAGGGTTCACTCCTCGTGTTGTACTTTCTGTGGGTTTTGACAGACGTGAGGTGACATGTTATCTACCACTACAGCATCTTACAAAGTATTTTCACTGCCCTAAAAGTCTGCTGTGCTCCACCTGTTCACGTTCCTTCTCCCCCACCCCCACGCTGGGCGACCACTGATCTTTTTACTGTCTCCATTGTTTTGCTCTTTCCAGAATGTCACATAGTTGGAATCATGCAGTGTGTCACCTTTTCAGATTGTCTTCTTTCACTTAGTAATGTACATTTAAGGTTCCTCCATGTCTTTTCATGGCTTGATAGCTCATTTCTTTTTAGAGCTGAATGATACTCCATTTTCTGGATGTACCACAGTTTATTGATCCATTAACCTACTGAAGGACACCTTGGCTGTTCCCTCTTTCCAATTTTAGTGCACTCTGACACTTTTCATTCTATTCTTATATTTTATTTAAGAAAAATCTGGACCTAAGTTGTTTCCGCAATCGACACTCTCAGTTTGTAAACCTCAGTCCTGTCCCAGCCTCGTTTAGATGCCAGTGGGAAAGAATCAGAAGAAGAGAGGGAGAACCTGATGATACAGCAAATGATAATTACATGTATCATATCACTGAGAAGTCCTTAGTGCTGGGATCCAGGGTGTAAGTTAGGGATTGTCCTTTAATTGCAGCAAGGAAAGTTGTTTCATTTTAGCTTCGAGGAAGATGGATCATGTGCACAGTGAAGTAACAGTAGTTGGGAAGATGACAGACTGACTGTTAGAACTTCTCTGTGTTTTCAAAGTAGTGTAAGGCCAGCTGAGGAGGGGCTGAGAGGGAGTGTTGGAGGTTTGGAGAAAGTGTGAAGTTGTCCTTTTAGAGACGTAAAGCAGAGTTTGCTAGAGAAAGGTGGAAGCTGTACGGTGGTGTTGAGTGCTCATTTGAGGGTTAGACCATGGGTTTAAAGTGAGGAGAGTTCAGGGTTAAATGAATAAGCCCTTAGTGAATGTTAGTCATTACTGTTAATCCATTCTTCTTCCATGCTTAGCTGCCTGCGTGTCATAGGTGGTTGATGAAAAAACATGAGATTTTTGGGAGACACTGACTTCAGACGCACACCATGACTTAAAGTAGTTGAGTAAGTTTCTCAGTGGCATCACTTTAGAGGCTCGAGTCTGTCCCACTGTTGGGCGCCTGGTTTTGGGCTTGTGCACCCCAGGTTTATGGGCAGACCCAGAGACTCTGTCTGTGAAAGCCGGTCTGAGGGAATTAAGGTGGTCGGGGCATGAAGGGCTTGACTTGGCTCTAGAGAAAATTGTGACATTTCAGCTTGGAGAGGCAGAAAGGGTGGTATGATTCAAGTATTAAAAATCTTAAGAAGGAGTGTGACCTGGTTGAATGTGGGCTTATTCATCAGAACTGACAACTCTCTGAGCCATTTCAGGCTTGTAAGAGGTAAACTCTGGGCATCTAACCAGCAGAACTGAGATTTTAAACTCTAAAGTTCTCCTTGCCAAATGGCAGAACTCCTAAAATGAGGTGAAGAAATGAGTGGGAACAATTTTATTAGTCATAATCTCTTGGCACTGTTCATCTTTTGAGCAGGGGTTATTGGACCTCTGGGGCCAAAGGCAGAGCAGTGGTTGCCATTTACTTTTTGGTTTCCAGCCTAGCTGTAGGGGTAATTAGATTTAAAAAGAAAATCTCCTTTAAACCTGGGACTTTATTACTTGAGAAGATAAAGTCATTAAGCCTCTTTAACTGTTAATGAGATTACTTTAGCAAGTTTCCTGAGTAATTCTTAAGTCCACAATCCGTAAGTGCACAATAGAGGAGCCTTTACTAGGAAAACAAGCCTAGGCCAGGTCTGATTAGATGATACAGACCCCATACTTCTGTGTCACCCCTGTGCCTATTACAACCTGCATAATGATGTCATTAGCCCATTGATTCTGGGGAGCTGAAGAAGTACAAAGTACTCATTCTCACATGTGTAGAGTCAAATAGGACTTAAGAGAAATCACTTAGTTTGTATCCTGCATAGAATCTCACCTGTTTCTGAAGAGTGAATTTTTTCCAGTAATCTTTATGACCAGCTTATATTTTGCTGAAATTTTAACCAGTAACTTAGTTATAATTTACCGAACACTTTACAACCCAACTCTTTAGTTTCACTGGGAGTTTTCATACACGTACCATACGTATAAATATATTCAAATCAGGAGTAGTCTCTCCCTGATGTCCAAAGAGCAGTCACGTGTATGGATCTCCTTGCTAAACTGAAATGAATATGCAAATAGAAGCAAAGCTAGCTTCTTCCACAGTGGGGGGGGGGGGGAGGGGAAGTCCATTGAAATTTCACCAGACAGGATTTTGCTTGTCTAGAGACGAGCATTATTTTCCATTGCCATCAGATGTCTACAATTTACAGAGCTGTAACATAGCTCAAAGGCAGTGGATGGCTGGAATCCTGGAAGGTTAGCTCTAGAAAATGGATGGTTTTCAACTGAAGCACAAATTTCTCCCTGAACCCAGTTATCCTTGGTATTGTGCTCTCGGGAAAATGATGGTTACTGGATGAAAACAGTCTCAAAACTTTGTTTTAACTACTTGCAGTGTGATTCTTTCTAAAATGTATTTTTCAGGATTTACAACATCATTTTGAACCATGACTTGAGTGTTTAAGGTTGCTAGATAAGTAAGTGCAGCCTCAGCTCTTTGAACCGTGGTTCACGATCACACGTAGATGTCTTAAAGTCCACGCTCTAACAGTGAGCAGCTACTCTTTATTGAGTAGATTAATGTACATTAATAATTGTGACCTAGAGGTCAGCCTTCAGTTATCTTCAGAGGTGTTTTAGTGGTAGTAAATGAAAACTGGTGTCATTATAATATCCTTGGATAAGGTGGATTGGTGGTGGTGGTGGGTTCTTAGATTGTTAAATGGATTCTGATGGGAAACAGGCAAGAAACGTGAAGGAAAAGGAGGGAATTGAAATGGATATCGTTTCTTTCTGTAACCCAACTTTCCTAAAAGCTTCTGCTTCTACACTCCATTAATACTCTTGATCTTAGTACTCTGTTGTGTCTTGGAAATTAAAATGTTGTCTTTTGGATATATTTAAGACAACAGCATCTTTCATGCTCTATATCAAAAGCCTTTTATGAAAAAGAGTGTGGGATTTGGGAAGAAACCTACAGTTGCAAACTAGGAATATCATGTTTCCACGTTTGTATCTGAGGAAGGGAGATGATATAAAAGCAGTCTTCGCAGCCCTCCTGCCCTTGTAAATTCACGCAGGTGGGCCCCGGGCGCTGTCCTTGAACAAGCTCATGTGCTTCCTGATGCTCAGCTTGTCCGTTGTAGACGTATAGCTTGTGTAGTCCTTGCTTTACTGAGAAGGTCTTTTAAATTTCAGGTAAAAAACATCAGAATGAATTCCAGCTCCTGGTGGATCAGGCCAAACAAGGATACAAGAAAACTGTTGGAACGTCCAAAAAAAAAGTAACAAGAAAAGAAGATGAATGTACAGAAAAGCTATTATCTGTATGCGTGGGTAAGAGACTTTAATTAAAAACAGAAATATATTGAAATTTACTGTTTTTAATTTAAAAGGATAATAAAACCAAGGGAATTTATTTTGGGCTTATTAGGTATTTGAAATGGGAAAAGGTATTTTTAGACATATAGCAGTTGTTGAATATAAACTAGGTTTATACCTCTGGGAAAAATGGTTGGGAGATGTCCTGAAGACACAGTTTCTAAAATCTGTCTTCCTTGCCATTAATGATAAATCAGAAGTTTCTTAGTTATTTAAGCTTGAGGATGTTTTCCAGGTGTAGGACTTACTGCTGCAGATCCGCAGATATCCTACAAAGGGAATAAATTATTTTTATTGTAGGCCACTGGTGTTTACTTTGAATAGAATGCTCTGCTAAAATATCTAAAGCTGATACATAATTAATTTCAACCATTTTTTTTTAAGCTCTTAGTTCTTAAGTTCTTAGTTCTTCCTTTATCAATCTTAGTTTTATTTTATTTTGAGATGAGGTGGAGGTAATTAAGTTTAGTTTTTTTGGAGGAGGTACTGGGGATTGAACCCAGGACCTCAGGCATAGTAAACATGTGCTCTGCCACTTGAGCTATACCCTCCCACTTCAACCAATTTTAAAATTTGAGATTTTAATCATTCATAAATATACAATTCAGTGGCATTAAATACATTCACAGTTTTGGGTCACCATCACCACTCTACACCCAAAACTTTTTCATCCTCTCCAGCAAAAACTCTGTACTGATGTAATAATAACTCTCTCTTCCACTTCCCCCACCAGCCCTTGGTAATCTCTGGTCTACCTTCTGTGGCTATGAATTTGCTTATTCTAAATACCTCATCTAAGTGAAATCATGGATTATTTGTCCTTCTGTGTCAGCTGATTTCATTAAGTATAATGTTTTCAAGATTCCCATGAAATCAAAATTTCATTCCTTTTTTTGGCTGAATAATATTCCATTGTATGTATATACCACATTTTGTTTATCTGTTTATCTGTAATGGGTTATTTTCACCTTTTGGCTTTTGTGAACAATGCTGCTCTGTGCATTGGTGTTCAAGTATCGGTTCAAGTCTTGGCTTCCCATTCTTTTGGATGTATATGTATATACCTAAGAGTGGAATTTCTGGCTTATATGGTAATTATTTACATTCCCACCAGCAATGCTTAAGGATTCCAGTTTCTCTGTATGTGTGTCAACACTTGTTATTTTCATTTTTTTCTTATTCTTTTTACTGTCACCGTCTTGGTAGAGGTGAAATGGTATCTCATTGTGGTTTTGATTTGTATTTTTCTAATGACTAATGATGTTGAGCATCTTTTTGTATGGTTTTGGCCATTCATTTTTCTTCTTTGGAGAAATGTCTCTTCAAGTCCTTCACCCATTTTTTAATTGGCTTATTTGTTTTTGGTTGTTTAGAGTTTTAGGAGTGCTTTAAATATTCTGGATATTAATCCCTTATGTATGTGATTTGCAAACATCTTTAAACATTTTCTGGATTGCCTGTTTGTTTTCATGATAGTATCTTTTGATGCACAAAGTGCTTTATTTTGATGAAGTCTAATTTATCCTTTTTTTTCCTTGTTGCCTGTGCTTTTGCTGTTACATTCATGAAGTTGTTGCAAAATCTGTGTCGTGAAGATTTTCCTCTGTTTTCTGCCAAGAATTGTGTAGTTTTAGCTCTTAAGTTTAAGTCTATGACCATTTGGAGTTAATTTTTGTATATGGTGCAAGTAAGAGTCCAGCTTTGTGCTTTTACATGTAGCGTATCCAGTTTTCTCAGTACTATTTGTTAAAAAGACCATCCTTTCCCCATTGAATGTTTCTGATATCCTTGTGGGTTGACTGTGTGTGAGGGTTTATTTCTGTGCCCTTCTTCTGTTCTGTATGTCTGTCCTTATGCTGGTACTATACTGTTTTTATTACTGTAGCTTTGTAATTTCATTGTTGGGAAGTATGAGTCCTCCAACTTTATTCTTCCTTTTCAAGATTGTTTTGGCTGTTTGGTTCCCTTGAGATTCCACATGAATGTTAGGATAGATTTTCTTTTCTATTTCTGCAAAAAGTGCCATTGGGATTGCATTGAATCTATAGATGGCTTTGGTTAGTTGACATCTTAACAATGTTAAGTCTTCCAATTCATGAACATAGGATGTCTTTAATTTATTTTTATCTTCTTTAATTTCTTTCAACAGTGTTTTGTAGTTTTCAGCATATAAGTCAAGTCTTTTACCTCCTTGGTTAGATTTATTTCTAAGTATTTTATTCTTTTAGTGCTATTGCATTTTTTATTTTGTGCTAAGTTCTCCTAGTGTCATTTAGCAGGTTGCTGCCTGAGGATATGCATATGCCTCATGGTCTTTGTGAACAACTGAAATTTGTTTATACATTTGTTACAGGTTTTGTCAGAAAGTAGTGTAGCTCCTGAGAAAATCCAGTGTGATATCTTGGATTAGGAGAACATTTTTGTTTTTTGGTTGAGTCTCTTTTGAAAATGATTAATCACTTGTACTCAGGGGCTGTGTATTCTCTTTGTACGTGCACAAATATTGCTGTCCCTGGGATTCAGAGAGGAGTGCTGCTGGTAGGTTGCTGTGTGTGAAAGCGTGTGTCTGAGGGGTGGAGAGCGCGAGAGAAAGGAAGGCAGACTGAAGGTTTGGGTTTCGTATAGCATCATACAACCAGTGTAATCTTTGCTCTTTAGAATAAACCTGTTCATTAAAGTGCTGGTATAAGTAAACAAGATGTGTGTCCTCCATCTGTTTTTGTTGCATGTCTTTGGGGAGGTTTCTTGTCAGGGCCTCATATTTTTAGGCTTTATTTGAAATTCTGTTCTGAAATCCATAAACAGATGAAGGATAACTGGCTTTCATTGCCCACAATTTTTGAGTGATATTTGTCCACACCAGAGAATTTATCCTGTAGAAACTTACCTAAGCGGGGGTGAGGGAAGTAAGGAGAAGAATATAAATCAGGTACAAAAGTAAAAGATAGTTTTAAATTGAATTCCTGTTCCCTTGTTTGCCAACTTGATTGCATCCTCCCATCCAGTTGAGTGGTAGTTGCCTGGGTTCACTGAGTTTACTGAGAGCTTGATTTCTCTTAATGTGATCCTGGGTGTCTGTTGACCAGAGAAGATCCCAGAGATCCTCGATGGTCATCCTAATTAGCTGCTTTTTCCCTTTCCCAGATAAACAGTGGAGGGTACATTTTTGTTTCAGTAGTAATCAGGCTTATCGAAAGCTGGGCAACATCAGGAACTTATTTTTAGAAATTATTCTTTTGTGTGATGTATGCTGCTCTCTAGTGTAACAAAAACTTATAATTATTACTGGTAAAATCTTGACTGTATTGAGTTGGAAAGGTTTTTTTGATTTGTTTTGTTTGAAGAATTTGTCATATTTTTTCTCCATAAATTTTTTCTTTATAATGAAACCTTGACAGTTCTTTTTAGTGTCCTTTGTTAAAGGTCACTTCCCTCCTCAAGTAAAAGCTCATCTCTGTGATCAAAAGCATGAAAGGGGGCTCTGCTCTGTTAGCACACACGGCTTGCGTGTCAGGTGCTCGGTCAGTCCCTGAATCTTAGCACAGCTGAAATGCCAGCAGAGCCCTGGAACACATCGTGAAGAGGAGGCCTGGACATAGAGGAATCCTGCGCAGTGTTTTCTGCGTGCATATTGGCAAATACCTGTTCATCCTTGCATGTCACGTTCCTGCAAACACTGCGTGTGCATCACTCCAGCTTTCCTGAGCCTTTATCTTATCTGCGCTGAGAGACCTCAGAAATTGAGAATGTGACATGGGATGTGTAGAAATGTGACATGTATTGGATCAAGCAGAAATCCTGGTTATGTCTGATTAGTTTTCCTTTTCCCCAGTGAATATTAGATTCTTTGTAACAATTAGAAAAATATTCGGATAGCTTGACTACCCTATAGCAGTCAGTGACAAATATTGTGGTTCTCTTATTAATTGACTCTCTGATCTTTATTTGTTTTGTCTCTTATGTATATCAGTGTTCTCTGATCTCTGAAATATGTAGGAATTCTTTAGTAATACTGGAAATAGAAGCCTCATTAGAATTACAAGTTCCTTTCCACCCCTGGTTTTAAAGAAAATTTTATATTTAAATTAATTAATCTGGAAATACATAGAGTGGACAGTATAATTAGATGACACCATTGTAGTGTTAATTCTTAATCTCTGGCTGTTGGTAGACTTTTGGAATCAATGATACATAAACTTCTATTTTACCAAGTACAAATAGCAATATTAAATGTTGTGGAAATAATAAACACAGAGAGGTTGTAAACTTTAAGTTACTCTTAAATATTTCTTTTTTTCTTTTCTTTTTCTTTCTTTCATTTATTTTTTCCTTTTTAGGACAGGAAAATAATAAAATGAAGTTCTTGGATATGCCCCCCATAACAAACCACTTCCCTCAATCAAAGCCGGACTCCCCAGGGAAATTAGAGCCTGAGAGACGAGATGATTCTCCCAGCTGTGCGGATATTCCAGAAGAAGCCCTGTCCTCACCAGAATCAGAGTCCTGCAATAGGTGAGGAACTTGTAGTAGCTGATTATTTTAAATTTCTATTTCCTGTGCATGCTTAGACAGGTGAAAATAACTAAAAAATAGCTTTGAGGCCTGGTGCTGTCCCTCCTTCCCTCCCCGCAGTCTCTGTCCACTGCTTTGCAGGGTTCCTGATGGGAGCAAGGCAGGATCTGGAGACCAGTGCTGCAGCTCCAAGGGGCTTTGTTTTCTGCTCTGTGGCCTTTATATAGATATTTTTCGTAGAGTCAGAGCATGATTGACAGTGATATTTTTACCAAGAGAATGAGTGAAGGAGATAAAGATAACTATACTGGAAAACAGAAATGACCAGGAAGACAAAAAAGAAAAATTTAACTGAGCAAATAGAATGGATGGAGAAACTTTAAAAGTGAGAGATTTGGAGGTAGGTCATTTTTCCAAGTGATTTTTTTTTTTTTAAAGACATGATGTATTTTTAAAAGACCGAGTTAAATTATATCCTTATCTGTAACATCATTTTGACCCCGGGAGCTGTTATCATTGCCTTCTGAATGAATTAGACCGATTTCAAATGCCAACAGCATCATATGAATGTGTCTTGGAAATTATTTAACCTTTGATAATTGTTCATTTAAAAAATTGTTAACAGTACTCTAGAGTGAGAGCTGATGTCTAATCTAAAACATCAAAGTAAGAAAACTTTTTTGTAAGAAGAGTATATCCAAAGACCCTCTGCTTTCCTAGGGTTCTTGGGAAATAGTTTCAAATTATTCAGAACCAAGTATTAGGAAGAGTAAATCTTCTCACTTTACCCCTAATATTTTCAATGTACAGAAACATCGTATCTCAAGTTGGAGAAGAAAAAACCCATGGGAGCCGAGTTTTCTCCAAGAGTGTGATACCACTGCCCAGTTTCCTAGGATCAAGCCGTTCTTGCAAGTCCAGGGGGCAGTGTTTGTTTTTAAACACAAGTCTTATAGGAATACAGGGTAGACATGGAGGAAAAAATAGAGTCCAGGGAAGTAAGAGTTGGTTTTTAAGCATGGTTGTGAGATGCCTGAATGTTCCAGTATGCTGATGAAAAAGGACATTTTTATAAATTTGGAGTGGGGAGAATGAAGGAAGGTGAAAGGAGAGACACATGGCAGCCAGATGTGTGTTTATCTGGTGGGGAGGGTGTGGGAAACAGAATCAGTTTGATGGGGGTCTTGGCCGCAGACACACTGGCATCACTGAGGATTTAATTGTAGAGGATTATTAAACCATTCATTTTTTTTTAAAGTGAGCCCTTATATTCTTCCACATTTTAGTTACACATATATACATGTCTGTGCACCCCCTCCCCCCATACATTCATGACCAGTGGAACTACCTACTGATGGCAAATTTTTAAGTTTTATTTAGATATAATTTACATGCCATACAATTCATTCATTTAAGTTACAATTCGGTAATTTTTAGTATGTTCCCAGAGTTGTATACCCATCACCACAATTTAGGACATTTTCATTACCCTAGGAAGAAACCTCATACCATTAGCAGTCACTCCCCAGTTCTTCCCCAGTCTGCCAGCCCCTGGCAATCACCAGTCTTATTTCTGTCTCTGTAGATTTGCCTCTTCTGGATATTTCATGTAAATGGAATCATACACTCTGTGGTCTTTGTGACTGGTTTCTTTTGCTTAGCATAATGTCTTTAAGATTCACCCATTATGTATCATGTTTCAGTACTATATCCCTCTTTATTTCCAAGCAATATTCCTTTGTATAAATATGCATTTTGTTTATTCATTTATTAGTTGATGGGCATTTGGGTTGTTTCTCATTGCAGTTTTGACAAGGACAAAACCATTGAGTTTGCTCGCACACTTTGGAGGCTTAGCTTTAGAGTCCATAAATGAGGCTGTGCCTGGCTTGCCTTGAGGAAGTGGCCAGTGACTATTACTCATATCTCAAGCATGAATAAAAAATGTTGTACACATTATAAATATTAAGTATGTTCATCTTTAACATTTTAACTTTATTTAGGTTCTTTTTTATACCTTCCTTTTCATTTGCTCTGTTGTTTTATCAGTCTAAGATTTTTAAATTTAAAAGGTTGAGGCTGTTCCTTCTACAAGATCTAGGAACTCAGGAAGGCTAAAGGAAGAGTGGGAACAAAGTAGTGGTTGGTCTGATACCAGGGCTTCCAGAGCAGACTGTTGAGTCCGTGTGCAGGGGTAGCAGCCACAGGGGAGCAGGAGAGCTGCTCGAATGACTTCAGCTCAGGATCTGCTGGGGGATCTGAGAGTCAGTCTTTTGAAGTCTGTTTCCAGCTGTGAAAAGCATATGTGAATATCTGATTTCTCAGATGTGTTGGGAAGATGAAGTGAGATAATAGAATGTGGGAGTCTTTGATAAATATCTGATTCTAGTTTTATAAAGACCAAATCAGTTGAATTTTCGTCAGTAATACTGTAAAACTTGGGACTCCATGACCGCGTATTTCAGAAATGCCTTCTTAGTCCTTGATCATTTTGTTCCTACTTCTGATCTTTAGAAAGTTGTGAGCTGGGCTGATTAGCTCCATTCACAATTCGTTTAAGTTGGCCTTGGTGGGGCGCTCACCACACCACTGAGGCGCAGGCTTCTCGGGTTTCCCAGCACCCCTTCCAAACCGTGCTTCCTCGCTTAGAGTGAACACCTCGTCTCCCAGTTCACCATGGCAGCTAATCTGACCTGTTTCCAGGTCCTTTCCATTTTAAGGTTTCTTGTAATTTCTGACCTCTTCTTTCTTGTTAATTGTAAGAGAAAAATTTCTTAAGACATTTCTAGAGACCTTTCTTAAGACAGATTCACCCACCTCCTTTAAGACACTGTTCCATCACTGGTTCCTTAAGTTTGCCCTTGGATGGCCCTTCTTCTCTGCCCTTCCTCCAATCTGTCTTCTCTTATTCTTCCCACTAAGCAGGAAGTAATTTCAACTTCCTCCGTGAATTCCTATAGCAGTGTCTCTGAATTCCAAAGCACTTTATCTAAATCAAATCTTACCATGTATTACAGTTATTTGATTATCTTTGTCATTCCTGTTATTACTCATCAAACTCCTGAAGAATTGAATCTGTCGCTCATTAAAAAAAAAAACCTCCTGTCTAGTGTCTCTGCAAGACCTTTATTAAGTAAAGGATTGATTGATTCTAAGGTGTACATTTTCTGTTACACATTTTAATGTCTGAAGTTGTGATGTGTACTGTAATCATTGGTGCCTTACAGTTGCTGCCAGCCAGGTTATGTCCTGATGTACTTGCCAGTGCGTGAGTTTCAGTTCAGTTACACATATTGGTAACATTACATTGGTTTGTCATTTAAAATGTCTTCAGCAAGATAATGAGAAAAAAGGTTATCATGGATGAAGAAAGTAAGAAAAAGGATAGCAGGGTGTAAGTTTGATGTTAGCAAGGTAGTGTTTACTCTTGGATGAAGACTGCAATTCCATGTTTTCTTGCAAGAACAGTCAAGTGATTCACAGGACCTAAAGATACTGCACAAGTATCTGAAGACTAGTTATGTTTTCTTAGTGAGCTGTGTACAAAGGATTGCTTGTTTGTTCCATGACCTACTGAAGGCCAGAGAGATGGTCAAATCCCTTGGAATAGATGGAAAAAATTTCAAAGTAGTCAACAGCCTGACTGATTCATCTGTTGCGAAAGACTATTGTTAGGGTGTCAAATATCAATTAGTCAGACATTTCTTACTGACTTTGAACATAAGCTGCTTATCTTCCAGTCATGAGATGTGCCTGAGAAAGAAACAAAATTAAGAGTTCGGTTTGCAGAATGGGTATCAGTGCCTTAGATGAAATTCCTGGAGACAATGGTCAAGTAATTTTAAGAAATACTTTGTCTTCAGTGCTTTTGGTAGTACGGAGGATGACTTTGTGAGGGGGAACTCAGACATCAGAGATATTGAGTCCAAACATTATGAACAAGAGTGGGGCTCTGAGTCTGAAGGCATTTTAGGAACACTTTAACCAATTTATTTCAAATTTTTTTATATATATGCACATCAGTGGTAGAAGATGAAAACGTATGTCCACATATGTTTAAAAGAACTCTCTGGGTATGTAAAAATTAAAAATAATGGCTCATCTTACTTAAATTTTTGAAATGCAGTATCTGAATATGAATACGGTCCCTGGCTCACTTCAAGCATAACTTCATCACTTAGTTGGAAACTCATAAAGTTGTTGGAAACTCATAAAGTTGTTGGTAACTTGGCAGAAGGCTATTGCAAAGTATACTGATCCATGGGTTAGTGCCAGTGTCATTCAGTAACTCTAAAACCTGCAGAATCAAAAGAGATGCCAAGTTGATTAGAGTAGTAACACCATAGAAATCAGGAAAACAATTTACCCATCACAACCAAATGCCTTTACTAGAATCAAAGCATTTTAGAGATAAGTGGTCTTTATTTGTCTGGTCTAACTTTTATTTTCCATAATATTCAGCCATCAGATGGAAGAGAGATAGGGCACTACACTGTAGTCCTGTCATTTGTGGCAAGTGTAGTAGTTGGTAAATTATCTGTGTTCTTTGACCACTTGTCCATTGCAGACCCTGAGTCAGCCTTCTAGAATCATACTTATTCTTTGTATATTAAAGTGTTCCTTGCTTTATCCCTTTCATTTTCAAAAATTTTCTCATTGTTTTTCCTATGATAGTTTTATTGCTTTCATTGTGGAACCCTAAATTTTTTGAAGTACTTTTAATTTAGATGTTATGCATGTTTGTGGTGACAGATGGAAAATTTAGGTAACCAAAAAGTAAAATTTCGTAATTTTATCAGCCAGAAATAACATTAACACTTTCATATGTATATCTTTCTAAAGATAGTGGGGTGGATGCATGGGTAGATAGAGGAACATTTTTAAAACAGTAGTATCATAGTGCTTTTTTTTTTTTCTTAATGCTTTTTTTCTTTTCTTTTTTCTCTTTTTAAGAGACAAGTCATGCTGTTTTAGGTCTACTGTGAGTGCAAATATATTGTGGATTGTTATTTAATTAATGCAGTCATACTGTAATACAGAACATAGATATTACTTTTATATTGTTGAATAACACTATTGGTTTTCTTTATATTAGAGCAGTATTTAAAGTTACGCAGGCTGACAGCTAAGAATAATCTTATTTTAAAGATCCAATCCAAATAATTATTAGGATGAAATTGTTGCTAATTTTGATTCTTAACTCTTAGGATGAAATTGTTGCTAATTTTGATTCTTAACTCTTAAGTAAGGACTTCTTTTAGAGTTTGAACCATTAATCTTTCATTGATTCTTTCTTGTCAATCTGAAGACAGATGATAAACAAATTGATAAGAATTTTAGATTTTTGTACACCTCCTAGATGATTTCCGGGAGTTCCAGAGACTTGTCCAAATTTCTGTAAATTAACTTATTGTTCTTCTTAATTAAGAAAAGAGAGCTTTTGTTCCCTGAGTTTTGGCAAGTAGAGAAAATTGCATTTTTATTGAGTGCTAAGTTATAAGAAAAGATGGTTTTGATTATGACCCTAGAGAGGAAGCTTTGTCTTCATCTTGAGATGGATAGTGGTCATGCTATTCTTGGGAAGAACTTTTAGATCATTATTTAAAAAAAAATTTTGTGCACTTTAGTTCTAGGCAATATAAGTTGAAAGGAGCCTTTTTAAAATGTAACTGGAAAAATTTGAGTAAGGTCATAGATTAGATAATATTTTATTAATATTCAATTTCCTGATTTTGATAATTTTATTATGGTCGTGTAAGTGAATGTACTTGTTAAGAAATGCACACTGAAGGGTTAAAGGGACATGAGGGCTGCAACTTAATCTTAGTGGTTTAAAAAAAATCACATGTGTGTGAGAACACACACACGCACACACATGTACAGAGAGAGAAAGCAAATGTGGCAGAATGTTAGCAATTGGGAAATCTGGGTGATTTGGGAGTCATTTTTTTTATAGGTCTGAGATTGTTAAAATTAAAAAAATTATTGAAAAGAGTGATTGTCCATAATCAAAGAAGTCTGTTTACTCTAGGAGATTTTCTAAAGGAAAGATTTATACTTACGATTTATTGGCTAAAAGAAGTTGTAGCCAGGGGTCTGCGTGGTTGGTGAATGTGGTTTCCAGTCAATGAAACCATGTTAATTTCAGTCACTCTGTCCAGGACCAGCCTGACATGGTTGTCTCTGCTTTGGGACGTCAGAGAGAACGTGGGCTAACGAAGTCGAGATGTGGTTTCAGTACTTAACAAAGGGGATCACGAAGACAGCTCATGTCACTGCTTGGTACCCAGTAACCTACGTGAACCTTCTTGCAGATGTCAAATGTTGGTCATAAAAGAAGTTGGGTCAGAGAAGGTCTGAATGCATACATTTTTAACTTTTCACAGTTCCTGGCATAAACGATCACCTCTTCTGTGATACTAAGTTAGTAGCAGCATCTTTGTGTAGGAAGTCCAACACTGACACAGGCCCAGCCATGCCATGCGTTTGATACATTTTGGTACAAGGTTTCCTCACCTTTTGTTCCTTTCTGAAAGAGCTCTCTGTCCAGAATTCTTAAAGAGCGAGAGAGAAAAAAAAAAAAAAAAAAAAACAAACCCAAAAGCATGTGAAGAAATCTTGATTATCATTTGTTGGAAAATTTAAGGAGTGATTAAATTTCAGCCTTTCTTAAATTCTAAGTAAATTGGGGGATAATGGGGAAAGCTTAAGAGAAAAAGTGCCATTGTGACATTCATTGAAGGAATGTGGAATACGGGCGCCGTGAGCCTGTTGATAAGTTCAAGCTGAGTTTATTGCTTACTGAAGGGAACAGAAACACTACTTCCATCATCAAAGTGGCCCCCCAGCCAGAGGGCCAAAGTCGAGGTGTGCACTGGGATTGATTTTGGTTTCAGGAAGTTCTTTGAATGCCGGTCATGTTGGGACTGGGTGACCCTAATAGTTCAGAATTGGTGAGTACAGCAAGATGAGGATTTTGAAAGGAGGGATTCAAAGAGATGTTAGGGTTATGTCTTCAATGCTCTCTGTTGTAAAGCTGAGGGGTTTTATGGGAGGTTTTGGAGCTCAATAATAAAGTTACTTGCAACTTTTATCTTTTTGTACAAGAGTCTCTTGAAACAGTCAAGTTATCTTGATGAAACAGTAGTAGATGGCAAAATGTTGATAATGTAGGCAGGATGGTTTCTACAAATGTTATTTGAGTGCTAGGAGTGCTAGGCAGACCCATCATAGAGATGCAGAAATGAACGGTCAAAGGACTTAATAAGCTGCTAAGAGTTGGGCGCATGGTCTGTGGCAGCATTGGGCTGTGAACCCAGGCCTGGCTGACCTGAGCGCCCACGTTCTCTGTGATAATGCTTGTGGCCAGCCGGCTCGCTCTTCACTTTGTTGAGAGTGTGCACATGCCGTTGTTGAAGTTATTGAGCTTCCTGAGAAGCAGACCCCGAGACAAGGGTTTGCGTGGAGGTGGTTAACTCGGAAGGGGAAGCAGCCACTACAGGGACAGGGGAAGTGAGACAGGAAAGGAGAACCACCTTTAAGGGGCATGTTATCAAACTAGATGTCACTGTGAGCAACTGGAGTTTCATCCTCCTGGGAACTGGGGCTGGTTTAAAACTCTCACCTGAGGCGTCCCCCACCCCCAGCCCCCACCCCAAGGCAAGGGCAGGGGTCCGCGTCATTGCCCTGGGAGCTGCTCCCTGCTGCTTGCGGCCTTCCACGCTGGTGATGCAGCCACTCTAGCAGTGAGAGGGCAGGGGCGCTGACCATCCGAAGTCAAGTCAGGTACCTCCAGGGAAAGGGGCAGGGCACCAATGGGATCTGCCGAGGCGGTGGTTCCGACTGAAGGTAGGGAGACGGTTTGGTTTTCCTCAGGCTTTGTTGAGAGAAATGGGATGCTGTAGACTTTGGCCTGTATCTCTAACCCTAGAGAGCCTGGCGCGGGGTGGGCCCCATGGCTCACTGCCCTCTGTGCACCTGTTTGCCGTGCTCACTTGCATGTTGCTGCCAGGAAGGGAAGGGTTGAGGATGCCGGGGGCTGTTGAACACGTGGTCGACAAGCACATGTCAGGGGGAGAAAGGGACAGATTATCTAGAAAGCTCTGAGGTAACTGAGTCCACGAACTGGTGGGAGAGAATGTGTTGATAAGAAACAATTTACTTATTCATCATATGTGATAGATAATGAACTGAAGTACGAAATAATCTTTTACCAAACAAGTTCACCAGCAGGCTAGATAGAAATCTCTGGGTCTTAGGCAGAAGAATCACAGGCACCGAGCCGGTTTTTATTCTGATAGGTTTCTCCTTGGTGGAGACTTCAGCGCTGTTGGTGGCCCTGTGGTGCGTGGAGACATCCTCTCCACCCCGACAAGGCTCCGGGGTGTGGCAGAAGCAGCCTGCTGGTCTTTTGGGGGAAAGTTTTTAGAAGTACCTCACTGATATGTGACAGTATTGTGTGCCTTTGAACCCTCCTTGGACATAAAGAAAAAAAGCCAACCCTTTATTTAGCACATTTAGTGGTAATTGTTTAAAAAAATTTTTTTTTGCACAGAATTGCTTCTTCATGCTTAAGAATTAGAAAGTAGTATTTCGAAGTGTGCTTCTCTGTACTATTTGATTTGCACTGATGTGTGAACCGTAAATATTTGTCTCATATATACATGCCAGAGTTTCTCCCTGCCTTATTTCAGAAGACACTGTCTAATATTCTCCATCTGTAGTTTCACGTAACATTGTTTGTCTGCCATGTTAGTTTTGTGTCCGGGTCTTCAAATGGATGGCAGGCGGGGGTCGGTTCCTCACTGCTGGAGGGGAGACTACAGACAGGTAAGGCTAAAACTATCCATGTGTGCTGGATTAGAGCTGGGACCTTCACATGAACTCATGTTTGGCTTCATATAGACTCAGACGGATACTCTGGAAATACTTACAGGTCTGTGTGTGCAAGTGGGCTAGTATACACACATGCGTTTCCTTTTGCTGTCAGCTCCAGGGCCCAGAAGCAGGGGCACCACAGTTGCAGGGGGCACACCTGGTGCCCTGATCGTGGTTTCTAGTAACATTCTCCAAAAGAAGGAACCATGGTTCTTAGAGAAATGGCTGATTCCAGGACTGGGGCAGAAAGTGCTTGAAAGAGGGAGAGAGAGAAGAGGGGAGAGGGAAGGGGAAAGGAAGAGAAAAGAGAAGACAAAAACCTGACGGACACTGCCTGGGCCAAGAGATCAAGGTCAGCATCAGCGGCGGTGTGATGCTGGCGGCGTGTCCTCCTGGGTGATGTGATGGGGCTGACGCGGCCCCCGGGCTCTTCCTCCCCAGACTCAGTAACTCAGTCAGGTTGTGAGGGAAACATCAGACTCTCGTTGAGGGTCTTTCTGCAGAGTAACTTGTTAGCACGCCTCTCAACTGTCAGGGTCATCAAAAACAAGGGAAGTCTGAGAAACTGTCACAGTCTGGTGGCACCTAAGGAGACACGACAACTGAATGTAGTGTGGTGTCCTGTCTGGGATCCTGGAGCCAAAATAAGGACATTAAGTAAGGACTAAAGACATACAGGTAAAGTGTGGGCTTTAGTTAATAGTGTATTAATATTGCTTCATTGGTTGTAACTAATGTATCAGACCTAATGTAGGATGTTTACCAAAGAAGAAGCTGAGTGTGGAGCACATGGGAACTCTCTGTACCATCTCTGCAACTTTTCTGTACATATAAAACTACTGTGAAATTAAAAGTTTATTTTTTAAGAAGTACATTACAACATCAAAATAAAGAGGGATTTTGGTATGAAAATATTCAAAGAATGTTTTGAATATTGGAAAACCAAAATCTTGGAAACGTTATTTTCGTCAGTGGCAAATTGGACAGTTTCTGGGTTGTAGTAAGTTTGGTTATTGAATTATTCTTTTTTTCCTTTCATTTAATATTGGGGAGTGGTGGGTATAGCTCAGTGGTAGAGCATACGCTTGGCATACATGAGATCCTGGGTTCAATCCCCATTGCCTCCATTAAGGGAGGAAAAAGAGAAAAAAGAAAAAAAAATTTTAATTACATGTTACATTTAGTCATATAAATTAATTAATAAAGCCCTGTTTTAATGCATTTTATAAAATGCATTATTTTGTGCTAGGTTAAAATTTGATCCATGAGTGAAGCATGAAGGAAGAATTCTGTTTTCCTCTCCATCGTCTTACTTGTTTGATCAGTTTTGCTTTCTTGTGCTAATATTTTTACTTTATAGAGTGATCGCACCTCAGAGGATGTAGCCCACCCAGGCCTTCCATATCATCAGAAGGAGAACATGCACGAGTTACAGTTTGCCTCATCTTCTTCAGTTCTCGTGTTTTTATTAGTGAAGACATGCTTGTAAAAGTGACCTGAATACTGATTCTCCAAGAACAATGTGAAAGTACAGAGAGTTTTTATCTTTTCTCCAGTTCTCATTGGCGAAGGCTATTCACTGTTAAATAATGAGGTTTTCTTCTACTCTTTGATGGTTCATGTTGGTGCCTTTTGAGGGGTTTTTATTATGCATTTTCATTGGGTAATCTGATGGGCTTCTTTATAGTAGCCTTGTTATTGTTGTTTTAGAATAAATTCATGATTTTTCAGCATGCTGAGTTAATCCTAGGTGGCAAGTAGTTTTGTTTGCTTCTGCCAAATTTGTGAACTGCCATGATACACAGGTCCTCTGTGAAATTACGTTGAACCCTTCAGTTTTCTGTATCAGGAGAGAGTGTTACAATTCCATAGTGGGTGATACTTGTGTGTCTAAAATGCTTCTAGAAATTGGCAGTTTCTTCCAGGTTCCACACTTGCCATAGCTTGTGGCAGTGTCTGATCGTCCCCCAAGGTTTGGTATGATGACCATAGTGTTGAGAGTTTGGGTTGGCATGACGTAGTAATACTTGCTATTTGCATAAGGTTAAAATCTTCAAAGTGTGTTTCCCTTAGTTTTTCAGACATTTGTAAACTATAGAAATTCTTGTCTCGTGTGCTTCTGCATGTTTGGCTTGATTCGTAAGACTGAAGTATAATCTTGACTGGTTCAGAATTTAGTTCTTCATTTAAAGAAAAGAAAAAGAAAAAAGAATAGCCGAGAATGTGTATGTCAGAATGCTCTGAGAAGAGGCAGTGTGGGCCCTTGAAGCAACCACGAGTCCCTTCTAGATGTTAGATGTACCGTCAGTGGCTGTTTTGGATCAGCATTCCCAGACCCTCAGACGTTGGCAGCCAGTTAAGAGCTTTCTGTAGTTTAAAACAGAATGTCAGAATCAGAATCCTTTGGCCTTGTTCTGGTGAATGAAATTGGGTGGACTAGAAATGAAATGTAACTTATATATCATCTATTGGAATTTTGTCTTTTTAGTGAATTGATCAAGTTTATAGTTTGTTACAGTCCACTTGGAATTTAAAATCAGCTTTTTTTCTGCCTTCTCACTTTTTATACTATCTTTGCTTTTAAATCAGAGGAACAGATTTTATGAGATCTCCTTAGAGACCTTCAGAGCCTGCGTAAAGACATATTGGGACAGAATACCAACATTTTCAAGTTCAAGGGTACCTCGAGAAATCACTAAATATAGTAACCTCGTATCACAGGTAGGGAAATGGAGGCCTAGAGCGGTGACGTGACTTACCTACAGTTGTTCACTGAACAGGATTGAAGCCAGTCATTCTCAGCCCAGGTTTTTCCCCATTGCAGCATGAGTTGCATCAGAATTTTTGTCTTGGGCACCATTGCTTCCTCGTCAGTAGAGTAGCATTTTAATGGAGTTGTTCAAAATGTCAGTTGGACATAGTGTGACCACATGTTCTGGTTTCCCTGAGATCAGGTTGGCTTCCACTTCTTGCCTTGGCATCATTGTTAGCAGCACCCTGTCACTCTCCCAAGTGTCTGGGTGTAGACGGTAGGTGATACGGTTGCCTTATTAGAAGGACATGCGGTATTAATTTGCACGTCTTTTCTGTTCTCTTTACTCTCGCGTAAATAGTTACATTCTGGAACACGGGATGTATTAGATCGCTGATTTTGCTCACTCTTGTTGATTTCACCACATCAGCAGTGCACATTGTTCTTGTATTGCAGAGAGATTCAAACATTGCAACGTGCATCTTACTTTTAATTCTGAGTGCAGTTCACAATCAAATTGGTCTGATTCTTTCTAGTAAACCCTACTACCTCTCTGTAATCAATGCAGGAACCTGGCTAACCCCTTAACTACCTACTCTGAGCTGTGCACCAGCAGTTAAGCACGCTGGGGAAAAAAACAAAACCAGAAACAACCATCTATTCATCTGACTTTATCTGCTGACTAATCCCCAGATGCAGAGTCGTGTTATATTTTTACGTAATTCTGCAGAAGTCAGTTATGGATGCCATGATTTCCTCAGTGTGTGCTTCACTCCGCTTCCCTTGCCCTAGCAAGCACGATTTGTTAGAGCCGTTTATCACTTGTTATTGGAGTGTGGGTAATAGTGCAAATAAAAAATTTAAAATGTGTCAGTGTTAAAATCTGGGGTATATATAGTTTTAGAGGGATAATTCTCATACACTAGATCATTTAGTCTGATGCTTCATTTTATGTGGGACTGAGTCACAGGGCAGTTCAGTGTCCACTGCCTGAAACCCAGCGGTACAGGGTAGTGTTAAAATTTTCCTCCTGCTTGAACAGGCTGTGAGACTGGAGTTTTACAGCCTGACTTTGGCCTGATACTGGGTTTCTGCGGTTTGGTGGTTGGTGCTGGCCAGGCATCCCACATTTGCACAGAAGGATGTGCGTTCCCGGGACGGGCAGCTGGGTAGAGTGTATAGAGGTTGGCCCGGCTGAGTGGGAGATGCGCTAGTTTCATCACAAGCCTCGTACCTGCCTCTGGGTCTCTGTTATCAGAGAAACCTGTAATCAGATGAACGCTGCTTAAGTGGTAGTGGGAATTTTCATCTTTGGAATGTTGCTTGTCTTTTAATTCGTTTCTCCTTACGGGGCTGAATACTGTAACCTGGTAACCAAGACCTCAGTGTCGTCTCGTGTTTAGGTTTTGTTTGTGCTGGGTCACAGTCACGTGTACTGACGACAGCTGAGTGAATAAGAACATTGAGGCATCATGATTTGTCCCGCCGCCCACTTACCTTGAGACCTTGCTTCAGTATCTAGTTGTGGCAGTGAAAATTGTGCTAATTAAAAAGATTTTCCCTTACATTAGACACTCAGAGTTGATGCCTGTTTTCCCCCCTGAAGTTTATAAGTTTAACTTAAGCACAAATGTTCGATTGTATTTGGAAATTAAATTTTTTCCAGAGGGCCAAGAGGGCTCCAATGTTTACAGTTAACCTAATGTCCTTTTATTTATCTTCCTTAAAAAAATACATAGTACTTTTCTTCACTTTTTATCAGAATTTAAAGTAATTGACCTAAAAGGTATGATACTCTTTTTAATACAGTATCCCCTAACTTTTTCTTGGCACATGAAGAATGGTAGTGTTTGTGTGTCAGTTTCATCAAAGGGATGGTTGATGTTAGTGGCCAGAGGGGCCTGCCATGGGCTTAAAAATTGTTTCGATTATTCGAGATCCTTTGCATTTCCATATAAACTTTAAAATCAACTTGTCAGTTGCTAAAAAAGAAAGTCTGCTCAAATTTTGGATGCGATTACATTGAATTTATAGATTAATTTGAGGACCAACTGACTTATCAATATTGATCTGATACAGTCTGGTCTGGTTTATATGTTAAAGTTCTCACTCCACATGCTGTGAAGAAGGGGTGGGGGCCTAGAGGTGAAGCAGGAGTGGCGGCAGGGAGACCGTTAGGCTTCTGTACAGTCCCTTCTAGGGTTTATGGTCGAGTGGATCAGGACAGTCATAGTGAAGATAGGAATGGGTGGATTTGGGGATAAATTTGGTTGTAGGGCTGACAGAACTTGCAGGCGGTTTGGATACGGTAAGGCAGGGAAAGGTCAGTTTTGAGGATGAATCCTGCATTTTGACTTTAGCAACTGGGTGAGTGGTGGTACTGCTTACTCAGTAAGATGGGGAAATTTGAGAAAGACAATGGAAAGTTGGGCCAGGGTTTCGGGGAGCAGGTTGTATTGGTGATCGAGGGCTTTGTTCTGGGTCTGTGAGCTAACCAAGCAGAGATAGCAGACAAAGTGGTGCAGGTAAGGGGAGAGGTCGGGGCCTTAGATACATGGAAAGGCATGGTGTTGGCTGGGATCCTGTAGCGGGGACATGGAGAAGAAGAAAAGGCACCAAGGACTGAATCCTCTCTCACCCCAGCGTTTAGAAAGAAGAAACACAAGAGACTGAGCAAAGGAGATCCAGGAAGAGTAAAACCAGTAGAGGATGAGGAAAACTAAGACATTGTGATGCCATGGAAGCAGACAGAAGACAGATTGAGAGGTCAGATAAGACTCGAGGAAGGATGTGGATGTGGGCAGCACAGAGGTCTTGCTTAGCAAGTGTGGTCTTGAGTGAAGGGGTTCCCGTGGAAGAGCAACTCGTGTCCTGAAACGGGATCTAGGGGATGAAGGAGGGAGAGCAGCTCTTGACAGCTCTTGGCGACTGGCTGTGAAGGATGGTGGAGATCAGAACCGTATTGGGGGAGCCCAAGGGAGTCGAGGGGGGATTAGCTGGGGCTGTGGGGTAGAGAAGGAGGCACTGATGTGGGGAATGTGTGGAATAAGTGAAGTTCTGAGGAGGCAGCGAGGTGGGCTCAGGGGAAGGGTTGACCTTTGCCAGGAGCAGGGTTGGTCCATCCATAGAAACAGCAAGGAAGCCAGAGGATCTTGGTACAGGTGAGTGCAGGTGGGTGATCTGATCCAGGCATGACCAGTAAGTTCCTGCCTGATTGCTTTTATCTTCTTAATGTAGTAAAGGCAGGTTCATCAGCTGAGGTGGGGGTCGGGTGGCGGGTGGGCAGTTTGAGGTGTGAGTCTGAGAGTGGGAGACAGAACATGCCAGGTGAGTATTGTAGGATTGCCCGGGAGTAAGGATTGCCCATGTGAGATTTGTGATCAGAGATTTTAAGTGAGATTAGTCAGCAGATAAAGTCAGATGAATAGATGGTTGTTTCTGGTTTTGTTTTTTTCCCCAGCGTGCTTAACTGCTGGTGCACAGCTCAGAGTAGGTAGTTAAGGGGTTAGCCAGGTTCCTGCATTGATTACAGAGAGGTAGTAGGGTTTACTAGAAAGAATCAGACCAATTTGATTGTGAACTGCACTCAGAATTAAAAGTAAGATAAATGTAATAGACAGTTGCTTTGGAATTCTTTCTCATCAACCAAGAAACACTTCAAATATGTAGCTTTAAAAAATAATGTTTGGTTTTCAGATATAACTTAGAAATGTCTTTGACAATGAAAGAAGATTTGCTAATATGTTTTCTTATCATTTAGAGGGGTTTAATAGAACCATTTTTAAAACATTCAAGATTTGATACTCTTTTTGAGCACCTAGAGTCTGAGAAGGAAAGGACCCACAAACCCATGAGTAAAATGGGCAGAAGTCATGAACAGATGGTTTGCCCAAAGAGAAATGCAAATTAAATCCATTTCTCACCTGTTAGGTTGACAAACATCTTAACATTTGCTAATATACTCTGCAGTAAGGCTGTGAGGCAACAGACACTCTCATTTATTTCTGGTTGAAGTGCTACATAATACAGTCCCTAAGGAGAGGAATCTGGTGAGATCAACTAAAAGTGTTGTACGCCGGAACATCCGCACGAGATCCGACATGATTGTTCAGAAAGGAAGATCTCTACGTGCTGATATGGAGAGATCTCCAGGATATGTTTATAAGTGAAGAGACCAAAATTCAGAACAGCATAGATAGCATTCTGTTTTTTCTAGAAGGGGAAGAAATGATGTATGCTTATATTTATTTAGTTTTGTATAAAGAAACACCAGAAGAATAAACAACAAACTAATAAGTAGTTACTTGCTGGAGACAAGGGGAACAGGTTGGCTGGGGACAGAGTAGGAAGAGAGACTTCTCAGTGTGTATCTTCTTGCGTCAATTTCATTTTGAAGCATGTAACTATATTAATCTACTTTAAGCAATAAAGAATAGTACTTCAAAGTAAAGTTTTGGACATCTTCGTCATCTTCATCAATGTCATTATTAAAAATTGGTTAATGAAATTTGGTCATGCAGGCAGTAGGGTAAGACAAATACATTAATGGGATTTTGTAATTTAGAGGGCATTGGGATTATTAGGAAAATAGCTAAATGTTTATATTTCTGTCAAATTAAGAGAAAACAGTATCTAAAGGAAACATTATCAAAGTAACTGAACCTAAGGTATAAGTATCTTACTATAATTCAGTGGTAGCTTTGTTATTTTTAAATATCTTCATAATTGCTTTTGGAAGGTTAACATACTACACATTTGATTTTTCAACTGTTAGGAATGTGTCATTGAAGGAATTTAATGTTGCAGCAAAATCTTTTTCTACTGATATACATTACTGTTTTGTATTTTATTATAGCCTTTTTCCTGGGAACATTTATGAACTTCAGAATACCGTGAAAGCTAAATTGTTCGTCTTATTTTTGGTGGTGAATTTTGATTGTTCAAAGTTGCTAGAGAAAATGTGAGAACACGGAATAATTTTTCCATATCTTTTATATTTTTAAAAGAGCTTAAACTAGATAGTACATGTGATCTGCTGTCCTTTGGATGAATGGGACATTGCTCTGAGGGAATGTATCTTCCCTTAAGATACTATGACATCAAGTCCTTGAAATATATGTGTTCACGAGAGCCTGGTGCCTAGCCATCCATCTTCGTTGTTCCTTTTGTGGGAGTTCAGCTCAGCCTGGCTTTGTGCCTCTAGCAGGGTGCCTGGCACGTGGTAGATTATGGAACTAATTTCCCTGGGCTTCAATTTCCTTGTTGATAAAATGGAATAATAGTGTTTTTGCCCTGGAAACCTCCCTGGGTGATTATAAAAAGCAAATGAGATGAAAATATATTGTGAATTCTTTGTAAATTGAACATAAACTTAGTTATGCTTTGGCTTCATCTCTTATTAAGGATTTACCATGTATTACTTGATAAATAAGTTCTTTCTGGTATTATCTTTTTCTAAAATCTGAATCTGAAGCTTTCTTCATTTTATCTTTTTCTAGATCTAGTGGAAAGCATGACAACATCCTTGCTTTCCCTTGAATTTCTCTGAGCCTCTGTCCGTCTGTCAAATGGGGATAAAACTGGGATGCGTGTATGAATTAAAGCTACTGTGTCTAGAGAGATCATTGTGATGATCTCTGTAGAAGTAGTTGCTCACAAAATGGTAATTTTTGTTATTGTCAACAAGTGATTTTTTTTAACCTAGGGTGTTTAGTGTTCTAAATGCATTATTGTCAGCCAACTGCTGAAGTATTTGTCATATAAGCTGTTGCTCACCCTACAGAACAGATTACTAAAAATAGGGGTCTGGGGAAGGGTTCATGGGAGCTGGCGGCGTTTACTTTACTGTTGTCTGGTGGGTATTGTGTGCTGTCCATCAGTCCTCCAGTGATCTGCCCTTAAAGAGGTTTTGTTTGTTTTTTTAAGTTGAATATACTCAGCCATGCTCAATTTAATGCCAGTTATGAGAAGCGATTTGGGAGTTGGGGAGGGATTGGCAGGAAGTAACTACTAGATAATAGAAAAATTCCACTCATAAGTCACCTTTAGTCCACAGGATTTTTATAGCAGGTGTTTGCATTTTGCCTACCCCAGAGTACCCTGTGTACCTGCCATGCTGGATAAATAGCAGGTTCTGATGAACTTGCACCCTGGTGTCATAGAAACAGCAGAAATCAAAGATTAAAGCAGAGCACATGGTGATCTGGTCTCCTAGGGCTCACTGAAGCATGGTGCTGAGGCAGTTATTCAGGTAATTCAGACCCAAATTGGGTTTATGAAAATGGAAGCAACATTTATTGAACACTTACGGTGTGCCAAGCTCTATGCTAAACATTCTATGTATTATATTGATTAACCTTTTAATTATTCCTATGAACTACATGTGTTATAATCCTAACTTTCCAGGTGAGGAAGTTGAGACTTGGAAAGATTAAGTAACTTGCCCAGGGTTACTTACATACCTAGTGACAGAAACAGGAATGAAACCTTAACTTTGTCTGACACTAAAATCTGTGATTTTGTTTTTTCCTCTGGGTAGTATGACCAGTCATGCCTTTGCCAGAGGTATTTGGTATGTTACTGTTCAGTTTTGATGGTAAAATTTGACTGTTAGAATAAATAAAAGGCTACAAAAGAAATAAGCAAAGAGTTTTCCTTCACCTGGTAAGATGTTATGCTGCTACTTTTGATCAGGAATGACAGGAGTAAAATTATATAGGAAAGGCCAAAGACCAACCAACCAGCAAGCAAACAAAAAACAGTTGAGTGTACACTTCTGAAAGTTTGAGCTAAAAACAAAGTCTAAATTACATGAAAAATCAAGTGTGAGTGTTCCAAATACATCTACTAGAATCTTCCTGAATAAGGGCTGGGAATCCGATAGAACTCAAGAATCATATTTTGTGCCTATGAACCTTTGTCTCTTGTATTTAATTTGTATAATTATATCCACTCTAGCCTTGTCTGGATGGTAACATCAGAGCACAATTTGAATACCCTTCCATGGGGAGCTGTAACTTTCATGTACCAGACTTCACATTCATCTGGCTTCTTAAATCATGGTCCACCAGAGTGTTTCAAACCCAAATAGTTGGGTGTCTGAAGTCTACTCTGAAAAAATTTCTTGTCTGAGAATTTAAAGCTACAGCTGTGTAGGTCTGTTTGTGCCCTGACCCTGGGTATACTGGAGTGAGTAATTTATTTTCTCCTGTGGAGGATTGTTTAGATATCTTGAAAGTGTGTGAAAAGAATTTTTGATCTCCAAGGCATATTAAAATGACTAAGATTTCAAAAATATTAGTTACCGCTATCCACAAGGAAGAGCTCTGAGAGTGATCATTTTAGTAACACTGTGTCATGCCGAATCATCTCTTTCTAAAATCCTATTATGAAACTGTGTGTTCAATTTCAGAAATGCGGCTTTTGAGTAGAATATAGCGAGTACATTACCTTAGAAAGGAATGGACGTTTCTGTCTGCTGTTTTAGTTGTGTTAGCATCATCTTGCAGTGTCTTGGGGTAACTGGAATTGGAGCAGCAAATGTAGCACTATATGCTGAAATTTCACTTTAGGTAAGCTTTAAACGTCCCAAACTTTGAATCACTCGGTTTAGTGATTGGTTTTCATCAGGTTAGCAGCGGGGCTGGAGTTGGAGTAGAAAGAAAGGTGATGAGAACTGAGGAAATCGGGGAGCCACGCATCGTGCTGGCCAGTGGTGGTGACGTGTGGAGGAAGAGGAGATTGCAGACCACTTCTGAGACGTGTTTTTTGTAAACCTCCTCTGCCGTCTGTTCTCACTGGGGTAGCATAGCAAACACCGCTTAGGTTTGTGTCGTTAGTGCACCGCAAATATTTTCCTTTAACAAATCAGCGATTTGTACTGGTGATTTAAAAGCCCATAGGTAAATTGATCCCAGACCACTAGGTTATTTGACAGGCTTGGCCGTCCTGCTTACTTAGCTGGAATAGTGGGGATGCTTTGTAACCTTGCTGGTTTTTTTTTTTTTTTTAAATTGCATGTATGGATTTGGGGAGGGTGGTGTCAGCAAGAAGCTGACCTTGCTATTTCTCTAGCTGTGTGACACCTGCCAGGACCCAGCGTCACTTGAGCACCGCCTTTCCCCCATTCCCTGACCTCATGCGTTCCCAATAGGAGTGATTTCGCCCCCTAAGGGGTGGGAATTGGTTGAGGGGGAGGTGCTGAATGGTGAAAAAATCCTACTCCATCTTAAAGCATGTGTGTGTGTGTGTGTGTGTGTGTGTGTATGCTACATGTATTATATGTATGTATGTATATATACGTATATATGCTACATGTATTATATGTAAACAGATACACATTATATTTGTGGTATTAAAATTTCATTGAGGGGCAATTAGGGGAAAAAAATGTCTGAAAATGCTTAGGTATGGAGGGTGAGGACAATAATGAAAAATGATTGGAAAAACACTGCCGTGGCTCTATTAGGTAAAGAAGGGTGGATGATGGCATCAGTATAACTTGGAGTAGAGAGAAGGAAATGGAGAAGTTACATAAACAGCTTCAGTTTTCCTTATAAAGTTGGAGTAGTTATCACTAAAATGAGGAATAACAAAGCCTGGGATTTTGTGAGCGGAGAGGTTTAGAGCTCTTCTCTAGAAACAGGAGTGGCAGTGGATATTAGCCCTCCCCAGCGGGTGGCTGTGTGGGTCTGTCTCTTAGGAAGATAGAGTTGATGAAGTCTGCCTTGCATCTCCTTAAGGGTTTTCCGCTTTTCCCTCTTCCCTCTTAATGAGAACTATGTTTAACTAGGTGTTTAATGGGAAAGCTTGTTATAGGCTTGTTTATACTAAAGTGAAAATGACTGGTGATAAATTAATGTGTTACTATTTTCAGGGACACTTGCATTTGAGCAGGGGACCATCCTCAGTGTAAAAGAGTAGTAGGTGCTGAGGTACCCTGACAGCTTAGATCAGTGGTTCCCAGCCCAGCGACCTGAAGGCATGGTTGCAGTGGGTCTGCAAAAGTACATGCACATCAAGAATTGTCTGTAGATATAGTAGTCTCACAAATGCATGTCCACTATTTTTTAAATGTATACATGTGCTGCTCTAAAGGATAAAATATAAATTAACAGTATTACTATGTCTATAATAATTCATTATTGATACGTGTTTTCTCAAGCCACAAATCCTAAAAGTATTGCTCCTACCACATGCAGATCCTCATCCCGAAATGTCTGGGAACTGTTGCGCTCACTGGACTGGAGTCACTACACTTGAGTGCAAATGGAATCCCCACACATCGCCCAGTATACTTACAAACCACAGACTAAGGGTGCCCTGCTTGTAGCTCCTTGAGGGTCTTGGGAATCTGGGGGTTGGGGGGCAGGGAAATCCCTCAAGTAAAACATTTGGTACAAAACTATTTTTTGTCTGTTGTTGCCCTTTTCCTATTCAGGCATCACAGGCAAACACTGCTTCAGAGCGATTTGTCGGAAGTGGTTGAGAATGATTCACTGGCATTTGAAATCTTCATAATTTTTAAACTTTTGTTATCTATTAGAATATCATTAGAAATATGATTGGCACTAACATCTGCAAACCTGTTGTCTCTTGCCTGAGAGTTGTTCCTTTGTTTTAGCCTCCTCTACCCTGGGGGTAGTGACTCCCTTTTTCTGAGTTGTCCCTAACACTGCCCACGACATTCTGTGTATTGGATGTCTAAAGAAATGCTTTTTTTATATGATGTACATCTTTAAAAAACCTATTTGTATATGTTTGGTAGGAATGTAGTTGGGTAAGGACATGATGCTAAAAGCCTTAAAACAGCTTTTTTTTTTTTAAGAAATAGTATATGTCCTCTCTAACCTGTTCACTCTGCTGCCCTGCACAGATAGGCCAAAGATTACACAGCACATTAAGCTAGGTTGTGTTATAACAAATCCCATTATTAACACAGTTTCCAATTAATTACATTTTACTTTACTTTGGTTACAAAGGGACTAACCGCCACTTAGGAACTTAGTATCTCTTGTGACTCTCTTTACTAGAGTGCAATTTTTAAAACACGACTTGGTCTTTGGTTGCCATCAGTTGAAATTGAAAAGGTGCGTCATTTTTTTTTCTTGGAGTATTTTTAATGCATTTTTTTATTATTATTATTATTATTATTATTATTATTATTATTATTATTATTATTGAAGTGTAGTCAGTTACAATGTGTCGGTTTCTGGTGTACAGCATGATGTTTCAGTCATACATATACATACGTATATTTGTTTTCATATTCTTTTTCATTATAGGTTATTAGAAAAGGCTCGCGATTGTATTGCATTTTGATTTGAGTCCAGGTTTTATGTTGAGGGATTTATTTAAGCTTTAGTGATTTTTAAAAAATTATTATTGCTAATTAATTAAGGTTTTTTTTTTACAGCTTTATTGAAATTGAGGTATAATAAACTGCAAGTATTTAAAGCGCACAATTTAATGAGTTTTGTCCTTTGTGTACCATGAAAGCAGCCCCACAATAAAGATGGTGACCTGTCCACGGCTCCCAAAGTTTCCTTGCACCACTTTGTCGTCCCTCCTTGCCCAGCCCGCCCCCTGCAGGCAACCACTGGTCTGCTGGTTTGCTTCCTGTCACTGTAGATTAGCTTGCATTTTCCAGAATTTTATATAAATGGAACGAACCATGCAGTCTTTTTATTGTCTGGCAATACTGACATACATATCCTTTTAGTTCCAGTTCAGACATCATAAGAGACCTCCTAGAAGAAGAGGAAGCCTGGGAAGCGTCACATAAGTGAGTCCTCATGATCAAGAAATAAGCGTGTACTTGACCTGAGAAATTATAACTCTGTACAGTTAATTTTCAAGCCAAAGACTCTGTGCTTACTGATTTAAGAACGTGATAGTTCACACGTATCAAGGTAACGATGTCCAGTTTACTGCTAGTTTCTATATGTTTCTGCTTAGAAATGGAATCTCAGCTGCCATAACTCCAGTTACTTGTCAGAAGTTGTTTGTCTAAAGATAAACTGTTCAGATGGGCAATTAGCAGTCGGGCTTTAAGCACTGGCTCAGAGTCTTTAGAAAGCCTTTTCATCCTTTCCTAGATGTTCCCAGTCATAAGATTGCGGTACAGCAGGGCGGATGTGTGCCACTGTGATTTCATGAAGGTCACACACTCAGGTGTGCCTCAGAACTGCCTAGCTGTCTTACTGTTTCTGTGATTAGTCCTTTGTCTTGTTCTTCACAAGGATTATTTGAACCCTTCTCAGTTCTTTTCAGTGGTTCCAGCTGAGCTGAAGACCTTTCCTCTTCCTTTATAGAGAAAATAGAAGCCATTATATGAGAACCGTCATCTTTCCAATACCAGATGTATAATCCACCTGTATGTGTATCTATTTCATCCCTCCTTTTATAATTCCTAACTTTTGTAATCGAGGGCTGTCCCTCCTCCTTTCTCAGTCTCATTTCTCCTACCTCCTTCCTACCCTCTTGTCAGGCATGTTATTCCTTCTCCCTTCTCTCATTTAGACCCCTCTCCCTCCCCACTCTCTCTCTCTTTCTCATTGAGTTCTCATTGTGCCCAAATCTTTCCCATCTTGAAACCAGCCAACACCCCACTCAGTCTCTCCTCTCACTCGGCCTCACCAAGCAGCTGCTATCGTGCCCTTCTTCCTGGACGGCCTCTGCTTCACTTTCCATTTCCTCATCTCCCGCTTACTCTTCTGCATTCTCAACCAGGCCCATCATTCCGAAATAGCTTTCACTGGAGTCACTGACGGAATCCTTGTTGCTATATCCAAAGGATAGTTTTTTAGCCTCATCTTCTTTGATTTCTTTGCATTTGATAAGTCAGCTATACCACTCCTACTTAAAATTTTAGAAATAAATTAAAAGCTTGGTAAGAAAATTAAGAAATAGTAATTTTATAGAAGTCAATTGTAAGGGGGAATATTACAATAAAACTTGAAAACAAGCAAACAAACAAGAAAACAAACAAGCCAAATAAATAAATGGCAATAAAATGTTAAGATGAAAAAATTTGATATGTGAAAGTTTAGAGGTATCAAGACCAGGTGCTAAAAGCTGGAAGAAAATAAAAAGATAAGAGTGGCATCAGGAAAAATGGTGAAACAAGGACTTCTGCAAATTCTCTCCATAAAAGCAATTGATGAAACTTGTCAGAATCAACTTTTTTAGAGCTCTGAAAATTAACCATAGGCAGTAGCAATCCAAGGAGCATTTCTTCAAGAAAAATGCCTGAGTCTTGGTAAGAAGAGCTTTGTGGTAATTTGACTTGCGCTGTTCCCCTCCCCACCTCTCCAGCTCCACAGTGGCCTTGGAAGCCAGTAGCGTGCAATTTTGATGAGGACCAGCAGCTTGGCAGCCCAAGAGAAGGCAGAACAGACTTGGAGCTCCTTCACAGCCTCACTCCCAGAGAATTCTTATTATGTGCCTTCTCTAGTGGTTCCCTTGAAGACCCCCACTTGCAAGACTGTCATTACCTGGCTTGGAGCTCACTCAGTGTGAAAAGCCTTCTTTCCTCCTAGGGTGTTTGTTTAAAATAGAGATGATTGATTAACTTTGTGTAGCCGTCTGAGGTGGTGGTTAACAGTTGGGGCAAACAATATGCTAACCAAAAAGCTTAAAGGAAAGGCTGGAAAATGAGATTTCTCTGGGGGCTTTGAACAGCTCTGACATATTTTTGTGGATCTAAAAGGTCACATTCATGCATAGGACTCTGTGCATGCTTAGGAGAGACCTGAGAAGGTCCTGAAGCTCTCACCTCTAGCAAACCATGAGGCTCTGTGCAAGCAGAAAGTAGAAGCTAAGGCAGAATTGTTGATGAAGTGCTTAACGCATGCCCCAACACACATGCAGAATCCCTTGGCAAAAACTGATTTTGACAAGGGGTTTGTTGTTACATTGGTTTTAGGTGTTTAGAGAAACTTCTACCCAATCATTAGCTGACAACTAAGCTCATTTAGCAGACATGTCAGTGGTCACACACAACAAAGAATGTGATTTTCAGAATTAGTTTAGAAAGTCACATAAGAACAGCAAACACCACCAACAACAAACCCTGAAGAAGGATACAAATCTAATTTCCAGAGTTACCACAGTATATTGGTAAAAATGTTCAGTTTGCAACAAAAAATTAGGAGACATACAAAGAAATAAGAAACTGTGGCCTGTACACTGGATGAGGGGGCAACTGATAAACTGTTTTGACTATATTCATGAATTAAAGGGAAGTATGTCTCACCAAATAGAGAATACCAATGAAGAAATAGAAATTTTTTTTTAAAGAAATTCTGGAGTTGAAAAACATAATAGCTGATGTGAAAAATTCACTAAGCAGATTTGAGCAGGTGTAAGAAAATATTGAGATTACAGTCATCCCTCAGTATCCATGGGGAATTGGTTCCAGGACCACCTCCACCCCACCTTGCCCCATACATACCAAAATCCACAGATACTTAAGTCCCTTTTATAAAATGGTATAGTATTTGCATATAACCTGTGCACATCCTCCGTATACTTTAAATCATCTCTAACTACTTATAATACCTAACGTAGTGTAAATGACACATAAATAGTTGTAAATACAATGTAAATGCTCTGTAAATAGTCGCCAGCATGCAGCAAATTCAAGTTTTGCTTTTTGGAACATTCTGGAACATTTTTTCCAAATATTTTTGATCTGCTAATACAGAACCTGAGCATATGGAGAGCTGACTGTATTCAGTCTCGGGAACAGAAAGAAAAAAGGATGAATAATGAACAGCCTAAGAGACCTGTAGGACACCATCAAGCATACCAACATACATATAATGAGAGGAGAAAGAAAAATAGGCAGAAATAATATGTAAATAAATAATGGCTGACTACCTACATTTGACAAAAAACATTATTCTACACGTGCAAGAAGTTCAAGGGATTCTGTCAAAGACAGAATGATTTGAAAGTATCAAGGAAGAAAGCATTCTTCACTTAAAAGGAATTTGGTGATTTCTCATCAGAAACTGTGGAGGCCAGAGACAGTGAGATGACATATTCAAAATGTTAAGACAAAAAGACTGTCAGCCAAGAATTCTGTATCTAACAAAACTATACTTCAAAAACGAGGGAGAAATTAAGACCTTCCCAGAGAAATAAAACCTGAGAAAATTGGTCACTAGGAAATGTGCTCTATAAGAAATACTAAAGAGAGTCTTTTGGCTAAAATGATAAGACACTAGATAGTAACTTGAATCCATGTGAAAAATTAAAAAGTCACAGTAAAAGCAAGTTTAAAAGTATAGGTAAATACAAAAGACAGTATAGACATGTTTTCTGTTGTAACTCTTTCCCCCCCACCTGATTTTAAAAAAGACCTGTATAAAGCAATAGTTACAAATCTATGTTGATGGGCACATGATATATAAAGGATGTAATTTGTATGACAATAACAGCAGAAAGGTGGGAGGAAGAAACAGACCTATACAGAAGCAAAGTTTTGGGATTCTCTTGAAATTAAGATGACATTAAGCTGAACTAGATTGTTATAAGTTAATATGTTAATTGAAATCTACAGGGCAACCACCAAGAAAATAAATTTTAAAATACAGTAAAAGAAATGACGGGAATTAAAATAGTACTCAAAGAATAACACAAAAGAAGACAGTGATGGAAGAATGGAGGAACAAAAACCACCCCAAAACCAGAAAACAAATAGCAAAATGTCACACATAGATCCTACCTTATCAGTAAGTACATTAAGTATAAATGGATTAAACACCAATTAAAAGGCAGAGATTGGTAGAACAGATATTTTTAAACACACGATTCTAGTATATACTGTCTTTAAGAGACTCTAGATTCAAAGACACAAAGTAAAAGGATAGAAAAAGATATCACCATGCAAACGGTAACCAAAAGAGAGCTGATGTGGCTATAGTAGTATCAGACAAACTAAACCTGAGGACCAAATTATTACTAGAGACAAAGAAAGACATTTTATAATGATGGAAACATCAATCCATCAAGAAGATGTAATAATTACAGGCATCTATGCACGTAACAACAGAGCCCCAAAATATGTGAAGCAAAGGAGATAAAAACAAAAGGCCCATCAAAAAATTACTGTGGATGGGCCTGGCCCCAGCTTGTTTACAGTCCTTTGTGTATGAAGATTCTGCGGTCTAAAGGCAGAGTGAGCCTGTGGACTTGTCTCCACGCAGCGATCGTATTCATCGGTGGTCTTGCCTGGAGTGGGAAGAAGAATGGCCTCTTAAGACAAGAGAACCTGGGAAGCTCCTTGGCCCTGCAAATCCCAAGCCCGTTCTACAGCCGCTAATCTGTCTGTCCATGTTCCTTTTGAAGTGTTATGCTAAGAACTACATTCAGCGCAAAACTTGTCCGGGGCTATCACTGCTTGCTTTTGTATTTCTTATTTGACTTTCCAAGATCTTAAATTTAATCTTGTCTGCTTATTAACATCTCTCACTATTCATTCCTTTTGAACCTAGTATTCCTGTTCTGACAGTAAACCGTGGCTTCCCATCCTGAATTTGGGAAATGATTTCTGGACTGAAGTACAAGTCCTTACTACATTTATCATCCTTTGTACTTTTCCTCTGGTGAGTGTCAGTCCTTGACACCAGCCTATAAATTTTTGGATGCCAATTCTGCCATATAGCATATTGATTCTCCCTTTTCTTTTAATATTGCCTATCAAAGAGTTTTCTGTCATCTGGTGAAAAAAAATCAGAGACCCACCCCTCTTAAGAGGTTTTTATCTAGAAACAAAAATTGTTTTATCCCAAGAAAGGCTGCATGTTAGCTGATATTTTTTTTTTCTTGTATGCCTTTATTTTTTTGGAAGTGAATACTAATAAATTAGCAAAAGTTATTTCTGGGTATTGAAGAAGACAAATTTAACATCTATCATATTCCTAATATGTGCTGATCACCTAAGGAACAAGTACTTTGATACTCATTGTATCATTTAATCCTTGTGTTTACAGTGGAAGGAAGGAATTCTGTCCACTTTGTTTTATGAGAAATCTGAGCCCAGGGGGATAGTGACTTGTCCCGAACGTCCTAAGCCAAGTCTAGTGCTTTCCCACTGTGCACAGCTATTCTCTGAACTGAGTTCTTCATCAGTGTACACCTGAAATAGAGTCTGATCCCATGTTTGTGATGTTTGCTGACAGCTTTTAAGTCTCAGTCCTGCCTCTTGCCCTCCCACACCTGGGCAGGCTGACAAGAAACCCTGGGTGCTCCCAGTTCGGAGCTGGCAAACCTCTGCATGTGTGGCAGCCCTCATTCTGACCGCCCCACCCAATTACCCACCATAAAACCCCAAGCTGATTTCCTTCCCTTGCTCTCTCAAGCCTTTTTCAGACCAGCTTGGGAAGCCTGCCCTGCTCTCCCCAGAGAGCCTCTGTATGCAAGTAATAAACCTTTTCATACACCCTTTCTGTGTGTCTGTGTGTCTGAGTGTGTGTGAGCACTTGCTATTATCAGTTTCAACATCCAAACCAAATTTTGTGTGAGAGTCCCTGTTGACTTTGTGGGGTCACTGCAAACACACTCTGACTCATTTGCTGTATTTTATTTCTGTCTCTATGTTTTTCTGATGGAGCATTCCTCAAACAAATGTACGTACTGTGTGCAGTCACTTGTACTGCCATCTGCTCTTAAGGGAAAAATAAGTTGCCCTTGTGAGCTCTGGTAGAGTCCAGTTATGACTTCGTTAGACTTGCCCAAAGATGTCCTAAATTTTTATTATCTCATAAAGGCAAGTGTATCAAATTTACCGAGGGAGAAATAAGATTAAAATAATGTAGAAGTAATTGGTATACTTATGTGATATCTTCCTAAAACTACAGTAAAGATGTTTGGTTTTCTATCAGGTTTATTGAGGTTTGATAATAAAAGTCACCTGTTTTAAGTGTTTCATTTTATGAGTTTTGGTAAACATAGACAGTGATGTAGCCACTCTTAAAATTAATATATAAAACATTTCCATCATACCAGACAGTCATCTGGGGCTCTTTTGTATTGAGTCCCCTTCTCCCACCACTAGTTCCTGGCAACCGCTGATTTGTTTTTCTGTCCCTACAGTTAATCATTCTTTCCCACAGTGTTAAATATATGGAATCATATAATAATGTAGGCTTTTGTGTCTGGTCCTTTCCATTAGCATGCTTTTGAGAGCCACCCATGTTATTGCGTGTATCAGTAGTTCGTTCCTTCTTATTACTGACTGGTGTTCTGTTATGTGAACGTGCCACAATTTGCTTATCCATTTAGCAGTTGATGGGCATTTGTGTTGTTTCCAGGAGTAGTGTTTTGTGTGGACATAAGTTGTCATTTCTCTTGGGTAAACACTAGGGGTAGCTTTGCTAGATTGTATGATAAGTGTATGTTCCGCCTACAAGAAACTGCCACACGTTTTCCACCAGCAATGTATGAGAGTCCTAGTTTCTCCATATTTTGACCAATATGTTCTCGGTTATTGCCTTTTTTTTTTTAAGCCATTCTAATAGATACATAGTAGCATTTCATTGTCATTTTAGTTTGCATTTCCCTAAGGATTGGTGACATTGAACGTTTTTCATTTGCATTTTGCCATCCCTATGTCTTGATGAAATGTCTCTTGAAACCTTTTGACCATTTTGTAAATTGGGTTTTTCCTTTAATTATTGAGATTTGAGAGTTCTTTATCAGGTATGTGTTTTGCAAAGAGCGGTTTTAAATTGTGATGAAATCTAATTTATCAGTTTTTTCTTTTGTACTTTTTGTGCTCTACCTAGGCAGTCACTTATCTCAAGGTCACAAAGATTCTTCTCATACGTTCCAGAAGTTTCAGGTTTTACGTTTAGATCTATGTCCTATTTCAAGTTAGTTTTTGTAAATGGTGCAAGATATGGACTGACGTTCAGTTCTTCTTTTTCACACATGGGTCTCCAGTTGTTCTGACGCTGTTTAATGATGAAATTATTCTTTCTCCATGTAGTAACTTTGTTACTTCTGTTGAAAATTTATTGAATAGGTATGTGTGGGTCCATTTCTGGAATCATTGTTCTGTCCCATTGATCTATATATGTCTGTCTTCACCAGTAACACACTGCCTTCATTACTGCAGCTATATAATGAGCCTTGAAATCAGCTAGTGTGAGGCCTAAACTTTTTTTTCCAGTTTACATTAGAGTTCATTCTTTGTGTTGTATATTCTGTGGGTTTTGACAAACGTTTATTGGCACGTGTCCACCATTATAGCATCAGACAGAATAGTTTCCCTGCTCTGGAACTCCTTTGTGCTCTGTCTCTTCACCCCATCTTCTCCCCAACCCCCTGGCAACCACTGATTTCTTACTGTCCCATAGTTTTGCCTTTTCCAAAATGTTGCCTAGTTGTGATCTTTTCCAAGTGTAGCCTTTTCAGTTGTAACCTTTTCAGATGGGCTTCTCGCACTTAGTAATATTTATTTAAGATTGCCTCATATCTTTTCGTGGCTTGATGGCTCGTTTTTTTTCAGTGCTGAATAATATTTCATTGTATGGATTGCTGCTGTTCATTTATCCATTCACCTATTGAAGGACATCTGGGTTGCTTCCAAATTTTGGCAATTATGCTTTGTAAAGTGCTACATATAACTATATTATTATAATTATGAATAAAGTAGAGGGTTTGCAGTAAACACAGTTTTCATTTCATTTGGGTAAATACCAAGGAATATGGTTGCTGGATCATATGGTAAGAGTTGTTTAATTTGGTAAGAAACTGCCAAACTTTCTTCCAAAACGACTGTGCCATTTTGCATTCCCACCAGCGATGAATGGGAATGCTTCTTGCTCCACATCTTCAGCGTCTTCAGATAACTGGTGTTATAATTTTTTCTTTTTCAGAATTGTTTTGGCCCTTCTAGCTTTGCTGTTTAGTTGTGGGGCTGGGGTCTCCCCATTCCCTAAGGGAGATAAAAGGCCAACCACACGAACCCAGGAGTGAACATTGGGCAGGGGAGGGACTCAGATTTTACCGTGCTGGACAGAGGTAGCAGATGCGTCATCCTGCTTTGTTCTGTGGGGAAAGGAAGCACCAGGATTGATTTCCGTGGGGTTTGACGAGCCTTACAGTGGGGAAGGGAAGCACTGTGGCCTTATAGGTGGCGCCCTTTGGGCTAATTCAGTGTGCTGTCTTTGTTGCCTCTACATCTGAGTATATACAGGAGATGATGTGTTCCGGATTTTAATTCCCCGTCCAGTAAGCACCAGAGCAGATTCTCTGATAGAGAAGAGCCACTGTAGAGAAGCCCAGATACCCGTGAGTTCCCACAACCCACATAACCCCTTTGAGCTACAAGTCTTTATGGCGAATGATTTTACTGATTGGAGCCTCTGGCAAAGGGAGGCAGCGTCCACCTAGAGGCACCCCTTGGGATTCTGGGCTTGTCTCCAGCCTAGCCTAGCTACCAGTTATGTCCCTTTCGAAAAGTGGATGTTAGCTTGCTACTAGGATCTTGTCAAAACTGAATGTCTGACCCATGAAGGCTGTCAAGGCCAAATCATGTCTCCCTAAAATTCATACATTGAAGTCCTAACCTCCAATGTACTTGTGTTTGGAGATGAAGCCTTTAAGGAGGTAATTAAGGTTAAATCAGGTCATAAGACTTGTCATGAAGGTCACAGATTGGCAAAATAAAGACACCCCTCCCCTTTGGGGCTGCAAAACCTGGAAGGCATCGATCAAACCATCTGGGTCACTCCTGTAGGTAGGAAGGGCCTATTCTCTGAAGAGACTGACTGGAATCAACAGTGGGCTGATGGTTAAGGATCTTGCTGAACTTTCTGTCCTCCCTGCAATCCACAGGCATTTGATATTACTGAATGTTAGAATGGCCTCCTTGAGAAAAAGCAACTCCCTCACCTCCTCCTGGTCCACACACCTCAGCAAGGCAGTTTGCTCACTGAGTGCTGCTGTGCTCAGAAAGGAATCATCTCCTTTTGGCCACCTTCTGGGTAATGATCAGGACAAAAAGGGTGTTGGGGTTATATCAACCTGTTCCAAAAACTCAGGATTCTTTCTTCACTATTCCTCGGCATGATACAGCATTCTCTCCCTAAGAGCAATGCCACATTGGCCAGATGGGTACACCCTCTGAGTGGCAGCTTGGCCAAGAGAGGTGCTAGAGGATTCAGACTTGACTCTGGTTCAGCCACCTGGATTCACTTGTTGGACTGACATGATCTGAGTCAGAGGTTGGCAGACTATGGCCCAGGGGCCGCATCTGCTCTAGTGTTTTGTTAATAAAGTTTTATTGGAACACAGACACACACATTTGTTTATCTAGTGTCTGTGGCTCCTTTCACATTACAACAGAATTGAGTACATGTGATGGAGACTGGCCCACAAAGCCCAAATACCTGTCCCTTTACAGAAATTTTCCAGCCCCTGTCCTAGGTCAAAAGCCTGGTGACCACTTGGTTGAGTACAGTGCTTACTGAGTCCCTTACCACGGCCCAGATGAGTCAAGGTGGGGACCATAACGAGGCTCTGAGCGTTTTATAAAAATGCCCTTATCCCTCTCACACCTCACCTTTCTGGGTAAAAGGACTGGATGTGAATGGGGAAGATTACAAAAAAGGTAAAGTTATGGTTAATAGGAAAGAGGCACACTGATTCTGTGTGGAGGTGGAGAAAGAACAACAAGAAGGCCACCTGCGGCGGGAACCTTAGGCTCCGGCGGATGTGGAGGGGGAGGGCGGTAATGACCTTCGTCTCTCAGAGCCGCCCCTGGAGCATCTGGTCATGCACGTTGTCCAGCTTTTCCCTGGAGCCTTAACATTAGTCATAGTTATTTAAGGTACTGACCTGATGGTTCCAACATGTGGTCATTTCATCTGTATCTGATGGCTACTTTATCTCTTGCCAATGGATTTTTTTGTTTTTTTTTCTTCTCTGTGTAGCGTACATTTTGCCTAAATGAATGCCCATAGAGACTGAGGTAAATAACATTTATGGCTGGAAATAGGCAGCCCTCTTCTTCTGTCGGGCCGTTAGTGTGGGGCGTTGACCTAGGTTGGAGTTTCCTTGTTACGAACGTGACCTTCGCTGCATCAGAGGGGCCAACTTCCTCTAGCAGTGGGTGCTTAGTGTCGAGGCAGGGTGGCCGGAGGTTTGCTCACTAATTTTGCTCAATTTCCTTCCAGTGGGTTCTGCACCCCTAGTCCCCTCAAGGGCCATCTCTTCTCCCTGTGGGTACCTCCCCCTCAGCCATTTCCTGCAGTTGCTTATTACTTGGTGCCAGGCTGGTGGTGGGCCAGGCCGGTCTAAAGCCCTGTGGCCTGGGTCTCGGTGCTCTCCCCCGCCTCCCAGGCGGTCGGACTGCCCGGACCCACCCTCTGCTTGGTATTGTTTGAGCGTGTCAGCCCAAAGAGTCTGCTGCCTCTCTTCTGGAGGTGGAGGTTTGTCTCTGCCATTTCCCAGCAGCAGTGAATCTTTGCCTGGGGTCTTGCAAATGATTTCCTGGCCTCCCCACTCAGGCAGACTGATTTTACTCCCACTCCTCCCAGAGGCTTTGGGCTCTGCCCGAGCCTGTGGACCAGTGAGTTTCCTGCTCTTCCCTCAGCAACTCAGAGCTGTTGCTTCATCGGACAGAAGGGTCCAGGAAGAGGCAGGGCTTCTGCCTGACCCAGGCGCCCCGTCCCCTGCTTTACCCCTGTGCCACGGGCTTCTGCCTGTATCCCAGAAAGCAGTAGAGCATCAGCTTCCGCCTTCCCCCGTCTGTCCCGCGGCTGCCCCTGCCCCGGCCCCATGCTCCGCCTGAAGCGAGGGGACGTACGTGCCCAGCTCTCTTGGGAGGGAGTTTTGTTTTCTTGGTTCCCTTGCAGCCTCAGCTCTTCGACAGGATAGGGGCAAGTTGTGATTTTGTTAGACGCTCTTGCTTCGTCCTGTCAGGGTGTTTTCGCAGCTTTCTACATGTGAAGCAAAAGTGTAAAATGGCTAGATTTTGATTCAGAAGAAAGGGGTTCAGCTCCTCGCTCTGTCCCCGAAGATCTGTGCCCAGTCACTGTTTTCTCAGTTGTGAAGTGGGTGCCGCATCATCAGAGTAGATTTGTCAGTGGAGTGGAGGGCTGTTTGGAGGATTAAATGAAAATGCATGGAAAGTTGCTTGCGAACTAGAAACTGCTGTGGAATAATCATGACCATTACTTTCTAAGCAGCGTTTTCTTTTTTCCATTTTCAGAAATGATCTTCAAGGCGCAGAAATGAGCCCAAGACAGAATCGTCGTGTGAGATCAGCTGAGAGCGCTGAGCTGGAGCCAAGCAACAAGCGGAACAGGAACGAGTCCGGGCGTGCGGACTGTTCCCATGAGTGACCAGAATGTGGTACCCTTTGTTGCCGTATAGATTTCATATTCATAAATGCCCAAGTGAAGAGGTTAAATTCTAAATACTATGTTCAACCAATTTTCAGTCTTTTCTACCTTCCAGGGAAAAAAAGTTACAAAACATCCTCACTTGGTCAGTTACCTCCTGCCTCTAAAACATCTCTCTCTAAAGATACCGACCTCACTCGTTCACCACCTTTGCAGAGGACACAGACTTTTTGGCAAAGGGGTTTTGTTTGATTTTGTTTCTAAATTCCAGAATGTCCTTAAGCCCCTCTCCTTCTCTTCCATGGAGAAACTAGCTTCAGAAAAGGATCCTCCAGCCCCCCTCCACCAGGAGTAGTCGAGGTGTTCAGAGCCACTGTGTTTTTGGAAAGGCAGGATGTCCTAACTCGGGTCCTCCGTGTGTGTGAGCTCAGGGTGCCTGGGTGTCGGCGTGCGTGTCACAGCAGTTGCAGGATAGTGGCTGCCCGAGTTTGATGTGGTCGGTAGTTAGACCGTGTCTTACACTTGACTTGGGGTAGGAGGTTAGCACTGTAACCTAAAGGCACAAACAATAACTTTGAAACGTTTTGGCATATTCTTTAGAAATGGCACTTACAAAGGATTCCTTCATCTTTTTTTTTTTCCACTGGGCCAAATTGAATCTTTAACACTTTAAATCCCAGCTATTAAATGGAAAGAATGCAATAAATGAATTTTGTAATAGCATCTATATCAATTTAAAATAAAGTCCTTGAAACAGTCTCCTGTGAATACTTGAGTTCAAGCTACAGATCATTGAATGGGGTTCATCAGAAATTTTTATCTCTGTGTAAAATGTCCCCCGAGTTCCCAGTTCTTTCTAGAGTTTCTAATGCCTGTCTTTGGCATTTCAGAGCCAGTCCCCCCAACTCCAACCCCCTGCCACCTCCCAACCCAAACCGGCTTTTAAATACTACGACAGCAAACAGCAGCGGTAAGACAACAAATTTATGAATGTGCTGGGGCGTTTGTGACTTCCCCTTTCCAAAGAACGTCTCCATTGACTTTGGCTTTTTGGTATGCTTTCGGGTTTCTTGGTAATGTGTGGAGTCTCATTATGACTTGGAGTTCAGCATTTTCACACTTTAGTGGCCTTTTGTTTTCTTTATGAGTTCCCTGAGCTTCAAATGGTTAAGAATTTGTCATAGTCATTTCATCCGCTAAAAATCATAAGTGGTGACATTAAGGCAGCTAAAAGCACCACCACTCACTGAATGTATCAAACGATCTGATGTGAGGTAAGTGAACCATATCGAACAGAATAGGGTTTAACATTGATGTGATACTTACATCACTGAGTTACCAGAAATTATGCTAAAATGAAAACTACTTGTTTCATTAAAAATTACACAGCCTGCTGTAAATTAAACTGGAAGTAATTTCTACTTGAATTGCAGCAAAAGGAGTTTGCAACGGAGCGGTGAGGCCCAAGAGAGGGACCCAGGCGAGTGAATTCATTCGGGAAACATCTGATTAACTACTTAGGTAGGCAGCAGTCCCTGTGCAGAGCACCAGGGATACAGAGGTGGCCAGAGGCCATCTGAAACGCTGGTTCTCAGGAGGCTGGAGAGGAAGATTCTGCCCTTCAGGGAACACCTGCCCACGTGTGGGGACCTTATAGCTGTCACAGCAGTGGGTGGGGCACTGCTGCTGCTCTCATTGGGTAGAGTGAGGTCAGGGGTGCCGCGGAGCATCCCACACGGCCCCCGTCAGCCCCCTGGGGCATGTGCTCGGGTTACCTTAAAGCACCACGGACAGGCGAGGGGGTGCTTCACCAAGAGAAATTTGGTGTTTTTTCCACAACTCTGGAGGGTGGCAGTCCCAGATCAAGTTGTCAGTAGCATTGGTTTCTTCTGAGTTCTCTTCCCTTGGCTTGTGGATGGCCACCTTCTCCCTGTGTCCTCACGTGGTCCTTCGTCTTTGCTCGCACGTGTCTGTGTCCTAATCTCTCTCATCAGGGCACCTGTAGTATTGGATCAGGGTCCATCCACATGACCTCGCTTTACCTAATTACTACTTTAAAGATCCTGCCTCCAATCCACTCATGTTCTGAAGTACTGGGGATTAAGACTTCAGTAGATGAATGGCAAAGTTGGGGGGTCACAACTTAGCCCGCAACACCTCACAGCAAATAACTATCCTGTTCAAAATGTCAGCGGTGTTAGATTGAGAAGCCCCCAGTATTAAGGAAGTCCCAAGTCCTTTTGAAAAATAAAGCCTCATAGGCATTTACTGGGCTCTGTTTGTTGCACCTTGCATACTTAATATTCATACACTGAAAGAAAGGCGTTATTATACCCACTTGAGAATCAAGACATAAGGTGTTAGATCCAGGATTGAAACCAATAAGCTTCTGATTCCAAAATTCACTTTTTAGTGAAAACATGACCGTCATTATTCATTCTTTTTACCGCCCAGCTCCTCTCCAGGGTGTAGCAGCTCCCGTGGGGGTGTCATCTCCCCTCCGCAGCGATGCTGCAGGAGGGCAGCTGTGTGTAACTCACAGACGCGCTTCCAGATGGCTCTGCTGGGTCCGGCCATCCTCCGCGCCTCATGCCTTCTCTGTCTTTGGTGCTCCTCACTGAGAATCGCTGGCCTGGTTGGAAAGGCGGTGCGTACGTGTAAGACAGTGCAGGTCATGTAGGGAGGGGGGTACGCATTTAAAAACGGCCTCATATGGTAAAGATTCATGGCAACAGGTAGAATCATGAGAGAAGGCTTTGTGGAGGATTTTCTTCCTTGTGGCCTTGGCTCTGTAGAATGAGAAGCAACCCCCTAGATGGCCACACAAATGTGGTTACTGGGGCTGAATATGAAATCTGACTCCAGTTTTCTTAGAACCTGGAAAAGGCAGAAACAGTGGATTACAAAATTCTTACCATCTGATAAAAGAAAATCACAATTCTTCAACGAAGACATGTTTTTCCCTTTTTTTTTTAAATTGTAAGAGTAGTTCCTAATGAGCATGAGAGGGGGGTAATCATGACAGCCATTAAATTCATTACTGTTTTGATACCTTTCTCTGGTTTTAGTTTTTGGGTGTTTCCGGTGTCCTTCACGGTGATTATCTGAGGCTGTGAGAGGTCACATGGGCCCTGCCCCGCCGTGTTGCTGGCTTTGGGTCCCCACGCACACTTAGGCTTCTGGCAGCGTTTCCCCATCCCTTTCCCCGGACTACTGAGGATACAGGACAGTCCACGCCTGAATGTCACTGCTCTCCTGGCCGATGCCTGCTGGGCGTCTGCCACCCTCCCCAGTGCCCCGCCACAGGCACCAATGCCGGTCCTGCCGGAGGATCCTGTCTTGCCTGGGATGCTGTCTCCCAGCGCACCCGAGGCGCGAACCTGCACGGTGTCAGGCATCCCTGCCACCCTGTTGGTTTTCTTGGTTCTTGGCCTTGCCGTGTTCAGAGTGGGAGCAGTGAGACTGCACTCCCAGGTCCATAGTGTGCTGTCCCCTGGGACCATGGCGTCCTCAGTAGGAAATTTGCTGCTTCTCTTTTTCCTTCCCCTTTTCCCCGCTCCCTTCCCCCTTTTCCTTCCTCTCTCCCTCCCCTGCCTTCCCTCCGCTCCCATGACAACATGTTCAATAGTGTGCAGGACAGACAGACCCTGCCCTGTGGAACTTGTGGACCAGATCAGATCGTCACACAGGTTACAGCTGTGGTGAGTGCAGCGACGCAGAGGTGCCCGGCCTCATGAAAGCGCGTGAGAGAGGGGTTTCCGTTTGGCCCATGAGCTCTGTCTATAGGAAGCTTGAAAATCAGTCCAAGGGGGTGATGTTAATCACCGTATTCCCTCCTTGTCCTCTGTGTCCCCATCCCTAGGATCTGTGCATGTATCTTCTGACTCCTTTGGTCCAAAATACAAAATATGAAAATATTCATGGAAGTCGACTCATGCAAATACATGTCTATGTATTCACTAATTTCACAGTTATGTCAGACAAGCCGGACAAGTTAGGATTTCACATGACTTAGCCAGGACCAGCGCCACACACACACACGCACACACGCACGCACACACACACACACACACACACACAGTGCTCTTACCATTTTATCACAAAGCACTTTGGCAGGGCGTTCCGACTGTTCTTGAATCACTGCATCATGAACTCATCTGGATCTTCTGCCACCTTCGCACACAGTCTCCTGTTCTTGGGTATTTAAGTTCCTTACAGTTTTTCCCTGTCATAAATAATAAGAGAATTATTTCCTTAGGTTAGAGTCTCAAATGGAATTGTTGAAACATTAGCTCTTAATAAAATCTATGGACAGGCTGTTTGCAAAACAGGGGCCATCAGGATATTACATTCTAAAGGGAGTTTGTTCGTGGGTTTTAAAAAAAAATGGTTATTGGGAAATAGACTGGGGCCCTTCCTGGGAATTTCACAGCATGCAAAAGCTTTCGTGTGGCTGCTGCTACTGTTAACTGTCAACGCTGACAGTCTAAAATGGAAGGGGACTCAGAAAAGACAGTTCTAGAGGTTTTAAGCAAGCAGACCAAAAGTACCTTGGGGGTTCTCATGTGATAGTATCTAGGATCTCTGAGGGGAGTGGACAGACAAATTTTTATAGTGCTTCACACCCCAGCTGGATACATCTCCTGGCAAGATTCTAGAGCTGTTATTTTTTCAGTACTGGCCAGAGAAGGGTCCACTGCTTTGAGTGCCAGATGAAGAGGTGGCAAATTTGATATACTCTTAAGAATATCTTTACTTGAGTGGGGGGCTGGGTGGGCTCAGGAACACCAGCAGGATTTTGTTTTGTTTTTGTTTGGGGAGGGTTTTTTGGTCCCTGTACAGCTTTTCTATAGCTTTGAAACTACAGGTTTCATAATTGAAACCCCAGACTTCCACATGGCATTTTTTTTTTTACTGACGTATATTCAGTTTACAATGATGTGTCACTTTCTCATGTACAGCATAATGTTTCAGTCATACATAGACATGCATATGTCCCTTTCCATTTCACTACAAGATACTGAATATTCTTCCCTGTGCTATACAGTATAAACTTACTTATCTAGTATTTTATATATAGTAGTTAGTGTCTTCAAATCTCGAACTCCCATTTTATTCCTTTCCACCCCCTTTCCCCACTGGTAACCATGAGTTTGTATTCCGTGTCTGTGAGTCTGGTTCATACATAAGTTCATTTGTGTCTTTTTTTTCCTCTTTAAGATTCCGCATATAAGTGATATCATAAGGTATTTTTCTTTCTTTTTCCGACTTACTTCACTTAGATTGATGATCTCTAGGTCCATCCATGTTGCTGCAAATGGCATTATTTTATTCTTCTTACTGCAGAGTAGCATTCCATTGTATAAATATGCCACAACTTGTTTATTTAGTCATCTGTCGATAGACATTTAGATTGTTTCCATGTTTTGGCTGTTGTAAATAGTGCTGCTATGAACATTGGAGTGCATGTGTCTTTTTGAATTAGAGTTCCCTTTGTATATATGCCCAGGAGTGGGATTGCTGGATCATCTGGTAAGTCTATTTTTAGTTTTTTGAGGAATGTCCATACTGTTTTCCATAACAGCTCCACCAAACTACATTCCCACCAGCAGTGTAGGAGGGTTCCCTTTTCTACACACCCTTTCCAGCATTTATTGTTTGTGGACTTTTGAATGATGGCCATTCTGGCTGGTGTGCACATGGCATTTTTTATTACTCCCATTTAGATTGCAAAAGAACTGTGTCACATGACAGTCACCAGGACCCCGGCTTCCTGGGGTACAGGAGGGTGAGCTGGAGTCCTCCAGAGTTCTTGGAGCCAGTCGCCAAAGTCCTCCCCATTCTGGCCCTGAGGGTCCCCTGCCATGGGGATGCTTCCGGTGGAGGAAGGGCCAGTGAGGGGCGTGGTCGGGGAGGCTGGACCTGAGCTGGACCTGCACTGGCTTCTCAGAAACAGTCATTTAACTTGTTGATTTACAGGCAAAAGTCCCTCATAATTTCCCCTTTTGTGTACAAGTTTTTGTGAGAGCCTTTCTCACCGTTCTCATTTCTGCTATTGGTAATTGGGGTTTTCTTTTTTTTCCTCCTCAGACTGTTTAGAGGTTTATTAATTTTATTGGTCATCTCAGAGAACTAGTTTCATTGAATTTCTCTAATGTTTTGCTCTTTTCTATTAGATTGTTTGCCACTCTGATCTTTATTATTTTCTTTATGCTGCCTACTTTGGATTTAATTGTTGTTCTTTTTGTTGTTTCTTAAGGTAGAGGCTTAGGCCATTGATTTGAGTCCTTTCTTTTTTTCTAATTAATTTTATAACATTTCCCCTAAGTACTGCTTTTAACAATAGTCCATAAATACTTAATATGCTGTGTTTTAATTTTCACTCAGTTCAAAACACCTTCTAATTTCCCTTTTGATTTCTTTTCTGACACATAAGTTATATATAAATGTTACTTAATTTGCAAATATTTGAAGATTTCCCAGAGAGCTTTGTTTTATTGATTTCTAATTTCATTTCATAACTTTATGACTTGAACCCTTTCACGTGCAGTGAGACTTTTATTTTTAATGCCCTAGAAGACGGACTATCTTGGTAAAAAATGTTCAATATGCACTTGAAGAGAATATGTACTCTGTGGTTGGGTGGTGTGTTTGATAAATGTCAGCTACATCAAGTTGTTTGGCAGTGATGTTCAAGTCTGCTCTAGCCTTGCTGATTTTGTCTGCTTGTTCTATCATTTGTTGAGAGAGTTGCTGAAATTTCTGAATATAACTGTGGGTTTGTCAATTTCTCCTTACATTTCTTCAGTTTTTGCTTCATTTATATTGAAGCTCTGTTTTTAGGGGCATAAACATTTAGGGTTGTTAATGTCCTTTTGACGAATTCACCTCTTTATTCTTCATAAAGTAGAGCTTCTTTATCTGTAGTAATAGTCTTCACTCTTAAATCTACCTAGTCTGGTATTAGAATACCCCCTCCAGGTCTCTTTTGGTTAGTGCATTTTCCATCTTTTACTTTTTAAAATTATTTTTAATTTATTTTTACTTTTTATTGAAGTATAGTTGGTTTACAACTATACTATGTTATATTAGTTTTAGGTACACAACATTTTTATAGATAATACTCCATTTAAAGTTAAAATGAACTATGGCTGTATTCTCTGTGCTGTGCAATATATCCTTGTAGCTTATTTATTTTATTCATATTAGTTTTTACCTCTTAATTTCTTCCCCCGTCTTGTCCCTCGCCTGTTTCCTCTCCTTCTTGGTAACCACTACTTTGTTCTCTATATCCATGAGTCTGTTTCTGTTTGTGCCTTTATGTTTAAAGTACATTTCTTATAGGTAGCATGTGTAGTTGGGTCTTGTTTTGTTATTCTACCTGACAATCACAATTTCTGCCTTTAAATTGGTGTGCTTAGAACTTTTACATTTAATGTGATTATTGCCTTGGTTATGTTTAATTCTATCATTGTATTATTTGTTTTCTATTTTCTCCCATCTATTCTTTATTCCCTTTTTTCTCTTTTTCTTTTGTATTTGGATTAAGTATTTTTTATTTCATTTTACCTCCTTTGGTGATTTATTAGCTATAGCTCATTTTGTTATTTTAGTGGTTGAATTAGGGTGTATGGTAGTCATCTTTGAGTTATCACAGCCTGCTTTCAAGTGTTACTAGACTACTTCATGTGTAATACAATCATCTTCTGATACTTCCGTTTATCCCCCCTTTATGTTATTGCTGTTATACATTTTGCTTTTACTTATGTTATAAACCATACATTGCTATTGTTGTTTAGACAGTAAATTATCTTTTAAAGGGATTTATATAATAAGAAGAAAAAAGTCATGTCTGTTCATCCACGTAGCCACCATTTTTGGGGCTCATTTTTCCTTATCCATGTTTCTGCCTACAGTCATTTTCCTTCCACTTGAAGGACTTTCTTTAACATTTCTGCTGCTGCTGCTGCTGCTGCTGCTGCTGCTGCTGCTGCTGCTGCTGCTGCTGCTGCTGCTGCTGCTGCTGATTTTTTCAGCTTTTGTTTGTCTTCATTTCACTTTCAATTTTGAAAGAACTCTTAGTTAGGTATAGAATTGTGGGTTGACATTTTTGTCCAGGACTTTGAGATGTTGCCCCATTGTCTTCTTACTGCTTTGTTTCCTGTAAGGGTTCTGTCATCCTTATCTTTGTTCTTCTCTTTGTAACATGTCTTTTTATCCTCTGGTTGCTTTTAAGATTTTTCTCTTACTAGATTTGAACAATTTAATAATAATATGCATTGGTGTCATTTTCTTCATGTTTCTTGTGCTTCGGGTTTGTTGAGCTCTTTGGATCTGTGGAATTACCATTTTCATCAGATTTGGAAAATTTTGACCTTCATTTTCTTCAGTCCTTCCCTCTCGCTTCTCTCCTTTGAAGATTCATTCCAGTTACATTTGTATTAGGCCACTGAAGTTGTCCCATAGTTCACTGCTGCTCTTTTTATTTTTAAAAATTCTGTTTTTCTGTCTTTCATTTTGAATACTTTCTATTGCTATAGATGAAGTTATTTCATCTTTTTTTCTGAAAAGTCCAACTTGCCTTTAATTGAATCCACTGTACTTTTTTATTTCACACATTGCAGTTTTCACCTCTAGAAGTTTGATTTGGAACTTTTTTACATCTTCTAAGTCTCAATTTTCTGAACACCTGGAATGCAGCTAGAATAACTGTTTGAATGTCCTTATCTGCTAATTCTTACATCTGTATTAGATCTGGGTCAGTTTTACCCAATTAATTTATTTCCACATTATGGGTTGTGTTTTCTTGGTTCTTTGCCTGCTCGGTAATTTTTTATTGAATGCTAGTCATTGTGAATTTTACCTTGTTGGGCCCAGAATATTTTTCTTTCCTTATAAGTAATCTTGATCATTGTTCTGGGACACAGAACAATGTGTGGAGCTATGTGGAAACAATTTGATTCTCTTGGTTCTTGCTTTTAAGATATTTTTGGTGGGCTCAGAACAGTGCTCTGAGCTATGTGGAAACAATTTGATTCTCTTGGTTCTTGCTTTTAAGATATTTTTGGTGGGCTCAGAACAGTGCTCAGTCTAGGGCTAATTTTTCCCTACTGTTGAGGTAAGATTTCCCTGACTACTCAAGTGAATGTCCTGTGAATTATGAGTTTTGCAGGCTGACTGGTGAGAACAGGCTGTGTCCAGCTGCAAAAATAAACCGTTTCCACAGTATGTGAATGCTGGGCACTCCTACCTCTAATCCTTCTGAAAAGTTCTTTCCCAGTCTCTAGCAGTTTCTTTATAATGCTAATCAATATTATCCTGAAAACTCAAGACGCACCCTCTGCGGGTCTCCAGCTTTGCTCCCTATGCAGAAATCTCTCTGCGTCTTTGTCCAGCTGGTGTCCCTGGACTCCCAGTTCTGTCTTCTCAACTCAGGGGGTTCATCAAGCTTTACCTGGGTCTCCCATCCCTGCAGCCCCTGGAGATTCTCCCAAGGCAGTGAGCGGGACAGCTGAAGGGCTCTCTCGCCTGGTGGTTTCCCATCTCTCAGGGGTCACCATCCTTCATTGCCTGATGGCAGGTTTCTTGAAAATTGCTGTTTTTACAAACTATTTTTGCTTGTGTTGTCTGTTTTCAAAATGTTTTGTATGTTTTTAAAACTTTTTTTATCAGGAGAGAGAGTAAATCTGGAAGTTAAAGTTGCCCAAATTGCCTTGCTATTTAAATTGGAAAAGAATAAACATAATCTCCAGATCATCCAGAGGGGGATAGTTAAATAAATGTGGTACATGTGTGTGATGTATCTGAAAGCTATTAAATATGTGGGAAGAATATTTGTAGACATAACTTGATGATATAGTGAGTAGACAAATCCATATCTATAATAAACAGCAATGCTTCAACATGTATAACCATGTATTATTCATGTGTTACGTGTATGCAGAGAGAAGACGAAAGATAATACCCCAACATGTAATTTCTGAACTTTGGTATTTTGGGAAGAATTTTAATTTTCTTGTTTTTCTACATTTTCTAAATTGACCCTAATACATTCATTGAGAATCCTACATATGTGTGTATATCGTGTGTGTGTGTGTACGTGCACACACACGCACACGCGTTGTGAGGTGGGGTAAGGAGGAAATACAGAAGTCTTGATCACAGGAGGCAGAGGAGACTTGGGCCTTAAGCCAGGCTCTCCTACAGCTCCCCTGCATGATTCAGGGCAGCTCATTTTCCTTCTCTAGGGTCTCAGGCTTCTCAGTGGCAAAATGATCTGCAGACCACCCCCACTCCTGCTAGAACATTCTAGGAGCTTGTGACTGATTTAAAGTGCACATGGCCTTGTTCTGCCCTTTTCATCTCCCCTCTCATGGCTTCCTGAAGCACTGGAGGAAGTGGGATGTTTCCCAGTGCACTGTGTGACTCCAGATGGGGCAACCATTCTCTGCTGGGCTGTTTTTCTAGGTCAAAGAGGCCTGGAGTAGGGAATTGCAGGGAGTTCATAATTTTGAAGGAACATCTCCCTCCGCTGCTTACTGCCAGTCCGAAGGGAGCTGGGAGCACTGGGCGGGGCAGTGGCCAAGGCATCACCCACGGTCTGCAGTGAAGCGAATGCAGATCCCTGCCTACCCCCCGCCCCCCACCATCTGGTGCCATCTCCCTGCTCACTTCCCGGACAGCTATTCTCAGCTTCCCGGTCACCTGTTTCTGCCAGATGTGAAAGCACAGCTTATTCCTGCTGCACAGCCCTGCCAGTTTCTGTATCTAAGCAGCCAAGGGGTTAGTTGGCCCTGAAAAGTAGAGGATGACAGCAGGACAGGGCAGGCAGCAGGTGAAGGAAGTCCCATCAGAGGGGCGATGGTCACCCAGAGCATGTTCTGCACCTGCAGTCCAGGATGCTGAGGGGCCTGAGAATTATGGATGCTTAACCTAAGAAAGCTAGCATCTACGGGGTGCTCAGTATGTACCAGGCATACTGTGCTACATTACGTACTTTCTTTTTCAAATTACATACTTTTTCAAATTCTCCCACATTCCACTAACAGATGGTGAAACTGAAGCACAGGTTAAAAAAAAAATCACCATTAGTCTACCACGGTACTAATTCCCACAGTTGAGATCCACCAATGGAGGCTAAAATGGGTGAGCAGAGAGCTAAGCTGCAGAGCTAAGAGTGGCACAGCCAGGATCTGAACCAGAGTTTCTCTGACTCCAGTTCCTGCAGTCTTAACCACATCTGGGGAATTCAGTTTTTCCTGTGGGACCTGGGGGTAAAATTTGGACCAACAGGTAAAACCTACAGGGAGACAGACTTCAATTCAATATAAATAATATCTTTCTGTTCCCACTATTCTGTATACACACACATGCATGCACACACATACACAGGAATACTACTCAGCCATAAAAAAGAATAATACCAATTGCTGCAACATGGATGGACCTAGACATTATCATACTAAGTGAAGTAAATCAAAGACAAATATCATATGATATCACTTATATGTGGAATCCTAAAAAATGATTTTAAAAATGAACTTATTTACAAAACAGAAACAGACTCACAGACATAGAAAGCAAACTTATGGTTACCAAAGGGGAAGAAGGAGGGATAAATTAGGAGTTTGGGATTAACAGATACACACTACTATGTAGAAAATAGATAAACATGTTGGTTTTTCATATATACTCTTAAAATCTCTTTCTCTGACTTCTTCATGATTACTTGATGTTTTTCTTTATTTCCAGCATCTGACACATGGAAGGTCCAGGATATGTGTCCTTCTGTAAGAGGGAAGGATGACTATATCAAAGAGCAGGTTTAGGGGAGGGTTTAGGGGCTCTAGGAAGAGCAGGGAGCAGGGTGAGGATGTGAATGAGCAGAGTGTATCTGTGGGTGCCAAGGACAGGCTTTGCCTCCAGCACGTCTCTCAGGTCAGGTCACAGGCCACTCCCAGCCTGTGGTTGCTGTGGCTGCCACAAACGAGCTGTTTACGCTGACCCCACCTGAGCATCTGGAGAGTATGCTGGAAGAGCTGCTCCAGAAGCAAGGGGAGGAGGGGAAGCCTGGGGTGCCTGCCCAATTAGCTAGGTGACCTCTCTGGTATCCTCTCATTCTGCTGTTCCCCTGAGGGACCTGGTGGGACAGACCTGCAAATGCAATTCAGAAATCCCGGTTGATGTGCCTTCTGCAATTCAGGGCTCCAGCTGTGAATACTCCAGCCAAGTGGGAGCCCTGCACCAGGGCAGAGGGAGGGAAAAGACAACAGGACTGGTGTGAGGGATTGGGGCACCTGAATGAGCAGGTGGAAGGGGGTTCTGTACTCATGTTTGCTCATACCCTTCCCCTGAAGCCCAGGTGCAGGCTCAACTCCCCCGTGAAGCTTTCCCCCATCACCCTACATGACAGCAGCCTGTGCCTTTCTTCTTGTTCATGGGCAGTGGACCAGGGGTCAGGTTGCCAGAATCCCACTGTGTCAACTAACCTGCTGTGTGAACGTGGGCATGTTAGTTACCACCTCTGGGAATCAGGTTTTCCTACCCTTTAAATGAGGAGGCTGGAGCAGAAGGTCTCTAGGGTACCTGTCATGTTTCCATTCAGAGATCCTTCAATTCCAAGACCTTATTTTATTTTATTTTGATTTTTTGCTGTTGACCCTTCTACGGCCTTGAGGTTACGGCTTGTGTAGCCCCAGTGCTTCCACGTGGGCTAAAACACAGCTGGAGCCCATAGCATAAACGTCTGCCCAGTGAACAGCACGTCTGGCCCCATTTTTAGGAGTGTGTCCTGAATTCCCAAGCAGACCGTGAGTTTCTTAAAGTTAGGGATTGGAGTGTCCCCCTTTCAGAACACAGGGCTGAGAAAGGACCTAGAAGGGGTCTTGGGGTTGGGGTGGGGGTAAAGTTCCCACAAGCCAACATCAAGGAAAAACTAACCTTTTGCCATAGCTCCTGGCAGCGCGCTAGCTACCCCAGAGCCAATCAGACGCCCAGCCCATGAGTCTCGACTAAACTCAGCCAATCAGCTTCACTCGCGAGACTCCTAACACTCAGCCAATCAGCAACAGCTTCACTCCAGAGTCGCCTAACACTCAGCCAGTCAGCATCAGCTTCACTCCGGGGCCCCACGCTGCGCACGTGAGGATTCCGACCCGGCGAGGGTCACGCGCCTGTAACTTCGTTTCCTCAGCTGAAGAGGAAGGAATTCCTAAGCACGTCCACTTCTGAGAGTCTGCAGCCCTGAACTCCGCGCTGCCCCGAGCCCTGTAGAGCAGCTGTCGTTTGTCCAGTGTGTGCTCTCGGAGTACGGCTCTCCCTTGTGCAGCAAATGCTTGGGCTGAGGGAGGCTCCTCCTGTGACCGGGTTAGAGGCTGACTTGGGAAAGGAGCTGTTTTCCCGCCAGAGTGATGGCACCGTGAGGGCAGCCACCATCTCGGCTCCCTCGCTGTGGGGACGCCGTTTCTAGCGTGGCCCAGAGTAGGTGCTGAATTGTTGAATGACTAGCTCTTTAATTTTTGAATGTTTTTTTGGGGGGGCTCCCCCAACTCGTGCTGGGGCTGAGGCAGGAGATAAGGCCCCAGAGGGTGGTGATGTTGGGTAGGAAACAGCCAATAGGAGAAAGCGCCTTCTTCCCGGGAGAGCAGCACACCCTGGACGTCAGGGAGCCTGACGCTGACGTAAGAAGGCTCATCATTCAGGCAGTGGTGAGTCGCTTCTATGTTCCTGCCTCCCCCCCCCCCCCCCGGAATGTGCCCCATCCGTCTTAACCATCTCTCCCCATCGTGCAAACCCTTTGAGGCCTTGTCCTGTCTGCACTGAAGAGGACTGGGTGAGGATATGAAGACAGGTCAATCATATGTGTTGCCTGGAAGGGACCTTGACATAGGCTGATAAAATCAGAGTTCCCAGGATAGTCCGAGATAAGAAATGCTGGACTGATGCCGCAGTATCACATTGGAAAAGACCAGTGGGAAATCACACTTCACCTTTCTGGGCTTCACGTCCTCCCCTATAAAGTGAGGAGACTGGTCCAAGAAAACACAGCCCGCACCTTGTCCCCAGAGATCCTGATTTCATTGGTCTGCGTTGGCCATGTCAGATGGTATTTTCTGAAAGCGCCCAGATGCTTCAGCCAGGGGTGGAGAATGACTGAGCTAGTAATTGATATCTGAGAGCAGTTGCAGCTCTGACATTCTGTGACCCTTATACTCACCAGTGGTGTCATTAGTACGGGAAGGGGCACAAAGTGGAAGAACAACTTAGGGGTTAATGTTTTTATGGGTTACAGGAGTCGTGGCTCCTGTGTATTGGGCTCATAGCCTGTGTTCGGTTCTTTGAGTGCATTCTCTTTTAATTGTCACAGCGACCCTGTGAGATCAGTATCATTATTGCCATTTGAGAGGCGAGCTGACTGATGCTCAGGTGATTGGATCTGCTCGAGGTCACACAGCAGACGGATCGGTAGCTGAGCTGGGATTTGAACACACCTCTGACTGACTGCAAAGCTGGTGCACTTTCCAAACTGGGTAGTTCAACATAAGTGGCCATTTAAATAGTTGTTTGGACAAATAATGCAATTTGGGATTCTTTTAGCATCTTACTGAGGAAGAGGAAGTCCCCCTCTTTTCTGCTCTGGGTGCACACCATCACTAGAGTGTCAGGTTTTGCTCTCTCGTCTTTGGAGGATACTGACAAGCTTGAGTGCTTTGGGATGAGTGAGGCCAGCAGGCAGCTGAGAGTATCCCGTCTCGTGGAAAGTCATGCAGGAGTTTCAGGCCTTAGCTTCAGAAGCAGGGGCAGGAGAGAGGAGTTCTGTCTGGAGTTCCATCACGGGCTGATGTGTGCCCGGAGGGAGAGTTGTTCTGAAGCAGAGGGTATGGCCATCCTGAGGACTGGTAGGGCAGCACTCACCAAGTAGGAGTGACCAGTAACTTGGTTGGAACTTAGTTTTTCAGAGGAAGTCATGAGGAATTGGCCTGTTTCTGGCCTGCTCTGTGTGTTTCCGAGACATTTGCTTTGGGGGTGATGCTGGTCCTCTCTGGGCTGGAGACTGGGGGGAGAGACTGCAGGGGACGCTCACTAAGGCCCAGGTGACTCCATCTGCTGCTGTGTAATGTCTCAAGGACTCATGTGTGCACAAAACTAGCCAGCAGGTGGAGGGCCGCAGCCTCCTGCCTAGCTTCACATTCACCTAGACTGTTTTTAACTAGGAACATAAGCATGGGTGTGCTAGGTGGGTGCTTGGATGTCAGCTACTTGATGCAAAGCTCTTGTGGTTGCAAGTGGACAAATGGAGAATATGAAGTAGACAGCTTGACACTGCAGGGACCACCACATGAACCCGACAGAGTGTCTGTACCCGGGAAGCTCATGGTCTAGTTTGCGAAATACAGAAAACACTGAACTGATTAGTGTAAGAGACAGACAGTGGAGAGTATAAGGACAATGATGCAGGACTTAGGAGAGGAAGTTCTGACTGAGGCAGGAGTTCCCAGCGAGCTCCACAGAAACCATGATGGTCTCCAGTAAGACTTGTCTAGGAAGAGTATTTCTGATCCCTGGGTAGACTGGACCACAGGCCCAAGAAAAGGAGACAGTAGGAGAGGTCAGGGAGTTGTCTTTCTGTCGTGGGGGAGGGGTAATGTCAAGAGCACGGGGTACCTGGGGTGTAGCAGCGCTTTGGTTTGTCCCGGGACATCCCCCTCCCTTTTTCTCATGGAATTCCGCTTCCATCTGCTGCATCTGCCCTTCCTGGGACCGTGCCCTTCCCTGCGTCTGGCTCCCATCGCTGGTCATTGGTTTGGGCACTTGCACTTGGTGCAGTTCTGGTCGAGGAGATGTGAGAGGTACATGGTCGCGGCTTCTGGGAAAGGCTTCCTTTGTCAGGAGGAAGATCGTCTTCATCTGGATGTTTCTGCGTCTGGATGTGGTGCTGCCCTGGGGTCCACCAGCTTGCACCCAGGAAGGGAGTGAGTCCAAGGACAAAGCCCAGGCTAAAGGTAGGGGAACAGGGAGACTGAGAGAATCCTCAGCCTCAAAGCTGTCTTTGGGCAGCCGCGTTTCATGTCCAGGTCTGGACTCCATATGTTAAGTGATGTGTGTCTCTAATGTCTTTAGAGATGGGGTTGCAGCTGGTAGCATCCTACTCAAAAAAGAAAGAAGTGGGGACACCCGAGAGATGTCACCTGTCCAGAGCTTTCCCGAATGCGGTCCTCCCTCCTGAGAACGGGTTATTGTTGCCGGTGTGAGCAGCATTTTCTATTTCTCAGGCCTTTCTCAAGCCTTGGTCCACATGGGGCAACCAACTGGGACAAACCCCCTTTAATTCTGAGACCAGCGGGACTTAATAATATATGTAAAAATCTGCCGCTCCTCACCCTGGGCTCTCGCTACAGAGAGTTGCCCTGGTGAGAATCGACGTCTAAGAGCAGAGAGCCTGCCCTCGAGACTTCAGTCTCAGCGTCGGTGTTTGAAACCCATTTGTCTCTCTGAGTAGCACTCAGGCCTCAGACTTGGTTACTTAGGAGAATCCACACCATCCTTTTCCAGTTCCCTCTGGGGTTTTCAAGACTAAATTCGAGGTGGACTAAGTAGCCTGTATTTAGTGTCCAGCTGCTCACCCACAGCATACACACCCTTCACACCTCATTGAAATCCATCAATCCATCAGGCTTTTTTGTTTGTTCAAAACAAACTGTAGTTAAAAGACAAACTTAATTTTATTTCGAGAGATACCCAGATACTCGGAATTTCACCTTGAGATGAATCATTCCCTCCAATACAGCACCTGGCTCTCAGAAGGGCCCCTCTGAACCCTGACCCAGGCTGGAGTAGCCACCCACCCCGCTTGATTTCAATATCTCGATCACAGTTAAAGCTGTTTTTGTTTTATTAATGATTCACATTATTACAGCTATTAATGAACATTTTCTAACACTACAAGATGTTTGGGAAATTGACAGATGAAGTCTGCCTCATTCCCTATGTTGCACATGTCAATGAGCTGGTTTCATTCTGGCACGCCGTCTTCCAGAATTGTCCACTGGCAGACACATTTGTACATGGCAAACCTTGCACACGTACATTTCTGCCTCCTGATTTTTACATCTTGTTAAATGATAAGACTTGACCACGCTGCCCCATCATTTTTATGATTATTTTAATGGTTGTGTAACAGCATCAGCAAGTAGTGGAATAATTTAACTTTGTGAGAAACACTTGAGGCGATTTAAGGAACCGTTTTCCTGTCCTCCTCCTCGTCGTCTTTTGCTTCTTTGTCTACCTCTCCCCCCACCCCCTGGGGATGAGGATTCAGAATGAGTCAGCCTATCCCCAGCTCCGGGGACGAATTCTGAATGGGCTGAGACCATCATGGTGGCCCTGTTTCTCTTACCGGAGACTGGTTTGGGGACCCGCCTGCTGTGCTGTTCTGTGAGAGGACATCTGCTGGGGAGCCTCTAGGAAACAGTTTCATGCTTGTAGAAAGACGCATCCAGGACGAGATGTCCTTCCCTCCCCCTGGATGTCGTTGTATCTGTCGGTGATACCCACAAACGTAGCAGGAAATCTGTCCCAGTTGGGCCAAACTTTGTCTCCCACTGGTAAACACTGAAGCCTATTCTTAGGAGACAGGCTCTATTACTAGAGCCTATGTGTTATTAGAGCCTATGATCACCTGTTTGTTGTCAGGACTCTGATAGGCATTTGGAGTTGCAGACCTGGGAGTGTCTCCCAGGCAGCCGATTTCTCCCTGTAAGTAGTATCTTCCCCAAACTCTGGGCCTCTCCCCGGCATCTTACGCTTAATGTCCTGCTCCTCACTGGTGTGAAAGGATGGAGACTAAACCAGGTCAGCCAGGTTCTCTCCTTTTGCCTTGTCCCAAGTGAGTCAGGGCACAGACAGCTGACAGAGCCAGTCTGATCGCTGGGAACAAGCTGACAAGCGGGACTCAGAGCTGTAGACAGGGCAGGAGGAGGCAGGATACTGGGCTCTGAAAGATGCCGGAGAAAGAGCTTCCCCCTTCAAGGACAAGAGCTCACAGGACATGGCTCACTTGGCTCTTCTCAGAGAAAGGATCTTTGCTGGAGACCGAGGCCTGCAGACTTGGACTCCTGTCTCTCTCTGGTGGCCTGGACCTTTGGAGAGGCTCCATTTAGACTGTCCACAATGTGTAGGCTTTTGCAAAAGTATAGGATTTAGACTAAGAAGACTTGGGTTAAGATACTGATTCTGTTCCTGGTCTGTTTTAGGCTAATTGTAACTTGTGGGCATCCTCTACCCTATCTGATTCTCCCTTTCCATTAACTCCAAAATGAAGTTGATGGCTGTATCTCTGTCATAGAGTCATTGGAGTTTGAAGTGACATATATGAAATGGAGGGAAACAGCAGCAGTTTATGCGCCATCTACTATGGGATAGACTCTGGAAATAAAGACATAAATAAGTTTATGTCTTCTCAACAAGTTTACAATCTAATGTAGAAGATGGTTAGTAAAGTATTGAAGTATTGGTTATTTTCTCTACTACCTGGGATCCATGTTTGAGTTTCAAGTAAGAAATTTTCTAAGTGTACGTTGTGTGGTCCTCCATTGCCGCCACAGTCGGGAAACAGGAATGTAGCAGGCTGGGGAGACCTCTGTGGGCCTGGACCTTATCTGCAATTCTGTCAGGGCAGGTCGTCCTTGACATTTTTCATGACTAATCTTGGGGCACTTTCAGCTGAGAAGTGATAGCATCACGTTTCTTACTCCCAGAGCCTCATATCAGAGTTGACAAGAGCAGGAATTGATGAGGATGGAGGAATCTGGAGAGAGGTCTTGGGCCCTTTTCCTTCTGGGACTGCGGGACAGGTAGCACCAAACAGAAGCATCCCTCTGGTTGGTATCTCGCTCTGGATGGTACCTCAGGTATCAGCCCCTCTGCTTCCCCTCCAGCTGGAGGCCACACACTTGGCCTTGATGAAGGAAGTATAAAGACTCACTTGTTTAGCAATTAAGGTTGTTTCAAACATTTTTTAAAAAAGCAAAAAATCCTTCCTTTCAGTGGAAACTTACTTGGCGCCGAGTACATAAAACAAGTAACCGTGGTGTGCTCTTGGTTGACGTTAGTTTTTAGGGCAGGGTGTCCTGCCTGTTCAGCCCCACCCTTTCCACGGAGGCCTGAGAGGATTGTGGGGGAAGCCAGAGGGCTCTGCAGAGCACAGCTTGAAGCCCACAGATTAGACCGACTCCAGCTACACGTTGTAGGTAAATACCCACAGGCCACACACACACACTCCCCTGCACCCAGGAGCTGGGGGCCTCTGTGTCCTTACTGGCTCCCCAGGGGATTCTGAGACGCACCAAGGTTGGAGAACCAGTGGGTAAGAGGATGGGAGGTTAGGGAGTGGAGGGATGAGTGACCAGGACACCCACACCATTATATATAGGGAATTTGTGTGTGTATATGGAACATATATACCATTCCTGCGGTGACTCGATCTCTCTTTAGAGTCCCAGCCCTAAGGAATCTCCCTGGCCAGCCACCTCTTAGATACCTGGAGTTCTATCTCTTGGGGCCTTTGGAAGTTTTCAGTCTTTCCAGAATGCCGCATAGAAATACAGGTGTTCTCGGAAAGGGTACGGTAAGTCTGTGACCCATTCCTGGTCACATTCTCTCATTCATCCATTTATTCAGCTAATATCTGTTGTTCTATAGACCGGGAATACAATTCTGAACACACAGATGAAACCCCTACTTTCTTGCAGCCTGTATTCCAGTAGCAGGTATGGGGGAGGATAGCCAACCGCCAGACCCCAGAGGTTCAGGGTACAGCACTGGGGGCCAGACTGCCCATAATATAAGATAGTCTTGCTGTTCTCACCTCCGTCCTGCTGGCCCGTGCTTAGACGGGGCTGAATGATGGAGAGTCAGACCAACTTGGTGGGGCATTTCTGCCAGACGTGAAGTCAGTTGATTTGCATGCTATCCTCTTGGAGTCTTGGGGTCTGGTGGCAGTGCCTTGGGGTGGAGAAGCGGGGAGAGGTGGGAGGTGGCAAGGAGAGGCCACTGAACTTGGATCTAACTCAGTGCTTGTCAAACTTTGCTGCACAATAGAACCTCCGAGGAGCTATAAAAAAGTGCGGCTTCCTGGCTGCCCCACAGAGCTGTCACATCAGATTCTGGGGCGGGGGTCTCTAGCCTCAGGAGTGTAAAAACTCCTTGGGTGAGTGCAGTGTCCAGCCACGTCTGAGAACCACTGACCTCACTTAGGTGATCGTCTCTGTAAGATTTTTCTTGTTGACAGGTGTCCTGAGCTTTAAATACATCTCGACAGTGTTCTCCACCTTTGGATGGTATCAGAATCGCCTGGGGAACTTGGTTAAATACCCACAGGCCACACACACACTCTCCTGCACCCACGAGCTGGGGGCCTCTGTGTCCTTGCTGGCTGTCTGGGGGACTCCGAGATGCACCAAGGTTGCAGAACCAGTGGGTACGGGGATGCATGGGATCGGTGGAGAGATTGGTGACCAGGGGTGGCTCACAAATCCAGAAAGGAAATCAGGCACCCCTGTCTAGGTTTATGACTTTGGTGCTCTACCTGCTGCAGTACTGTCTACATGCACGGTCATTGTCATGGATAATGAGCATTAATTACCTCGCTCAGTGCCTGGCTCTTAGTAAGTATTGATATTACACCACTGGCGGGCACATGGTGAGGCCCTATCACATCAGTGTAAGTGACTTTGCTAGTTGGTTCCTTGAACAGATATTTATTGAAAGACCCACTCTGTGCCAGGCACCATTCTAGGCACTGGGACCAGCGTCCTGAGTAAGTCAGCTGTGGTTCCTGCCTTTCTGGATGTACAGTCCAGTGGGGGCAGAGAGATGGAAGGGAAGTAGACAGCCCATCACATGATGATAAATTGTGAGGACCCCAAGATGGAAGCAAGGTTAGGGGGCTGAGACGTGGCGGCAGGGAGCCCTGCTGTCTTGGGAGAGCAAGGAGAGGGAAGAGTGATGGGGAAGCTGGGAAGGGAGGCTGAGGACCGCCCCGTCCCTCCCCCACAGTTTTGCCTGATGACTGCAGAAAGGACACTTTAGTTCAAATAAACAGATAAATCTAAAGAAATAGGATCTGTCATAGCAAACTCAACACCATTATTCATGATTTCCTCAAGCACTGAGGAAAGCGGGTGTCAGGAGCCCTGAGCTCTAATGCCAGTGTAGCCCTCAACCGCTGTGTATCCTTGGCAAGACCCTGCCCCTCCTGGGCCTCTGGATCCTGGAGTCTCTCCTGCCGGGTGGGGCTCGGTGCTTCTGAGCACCCGTGGCTTCATGAAATGACCAGCACTTTCCATGGGAGTTTGGGTCAGCCCCAGGAAGGCAGACGGCCGATGGCCAACCAGTTCGCAATTGTCACGTTTCCCCCTCCTGTGCCCACATGTGCCATGTCCCCGCCTCGCTTCCCTGGGCTCCAGCTCCAGGCCGTCTTTTGTTTTAAGTGTTTAGTCATAGTCCAAACAGTTGGCAAATCACAGTGCCCCGGGGGGCAGTGACTGCCAGATTGTGTGTTGTTCCAGAAAGTCATTGCTCACTCTTGGTTCAACCCCAGTGCTTGGGGTGGGGGTGGGGGGCGCCTGCCATGTTCTGTGCTCTTAAAACTTCCCCTCTCCAAGAGTAAGAGCAGATAATAACAATAAATATCACCACAAGAGCCTGTTTATCTTGTACCTACTGTGCCCCAGTGACCAGGATCACAGCGTTTATTCTGCGCATCAAGCCTGCGAAATGGGCACCATTGCCACAGTTTTCATAGGTGAGGGAACTGAAGCTTAGGAAGGTCAAGACACGGTCTGACAGGGGAAGTGTGGTCCTAATCCCTGAACATCTGACTCTGGAAGACGGGTAGTAGGTGAAGTGATAGATATGAGTGTGATCAACCCAGGAGACGAAGTAAAAAGGGAGGAGATAGACAGAGAAAGAGGCCTTTTTATGGGAGACTGAGAGGTATCACTCTTGAGGTGGGAGAAGAAGCCTGAGGGCTTAGAGCTTAATACTCCGTGTTTGCTTGGGATCTTTGCATTTTAAAGAGAGTGATTGGGAAAAAGGGATAATACTCACACCAAAAGAATAGCTTTCTAATGGTGAATTTGGGGACTCTGTGGGAGGAAGATTTGGAGTGAGGCAGCTCTCAAGTCATGCATTTAGATAGGTACCTTCTGTGCCTCTTTGCTGGTCCAGCCATGGCTATAGGCAGCCTCTGATACCTGATTGCCTGTTTTTGACCCAGGGAGGCCCCAGGTAGCACCAGCATTTGTTGTTGAGTCTTTTTCTTAAAATCAATTATTTTTAAAAAGTTGAAGTATAGTCAGTTTATAATGGTGTGTTAATTTCTGGTGTACAACATAATGTTTAATCATACATATGCATACATATATTCCTTTTCATACTCTTTTTCATTATAGATTACTACAAGATACTGACTATAGTTCCCTGTGTTATGCAGTGTATATACCGTAGGCCCTCGTTGGTTATCTGTTTTATATGTAGTAGTTAGTATCTGCACATCCCGAACTCCCAGTTTACCCCTTCCCCCCGTTTCCCCCTGGTAACTGTAAGTTTGTAATCTGTGTCTATGAGTCTGTTTCTGTTTTGTAAATGAGTTCATTTCTGTCTTTTTTTAGATTCCACATGTAAGCGACGTCATATGGTATTTTTCTGTCTTTTTCTGGCTTCTTAAAACACATTATGAGCCAACAACATGGCTGAAGTAGAGGCCAGGGGTGCGGAATGGGCCCGGGGGAGCCGTCTCAGAGGTCCTGTTACTCTTGGCCCGGTGAGGTCAGCAGCTCTCCGGAGTCATTTGGTGTTTCTGCCCTTCCTTCTCCCCCTAGAAGTTTTGAGAAATTCTGAGGCTCGGATTGTTAGAGCTGATACCTGGGTGAGGACTCTGAGGCCCAGAGGGAAGTTCTTCCTCTCGGATGAGCTGGGGCAGATGCCAGGCCTCTGAAAGCTCTGTCCACCAGCCTCACGTCCCCCCATCAGACCCCACCGCTGTCTTCTCCAGGGTCCGTGATGACCACAACTGTCAACAATAATGTCATTTTACAGTCTTAGGCAGTTATTTTCACATTTGTTATTTGCTCGCTCCCCAAATCCATCAGGTAAGTGTGAAAAACTATTAATAGCTGAGAAAGCAGGATCAGAGAGAATCAAGGATTTTCCGAGAGGCAGGAACAGAACCCAGGTCTCCTGGACTCCAAATCACATGACCTTCTGCCTCCTCGTGCTGCTCCCTGGAAGCCCGGCACCAGCAACACCTGACTGCCTGTGGAGACTCCAGGGCCCAGGCCGCTGGCCATTGAAAGTGGGCACTTGGCCAGGTGGCCCTTTTGCAAAGGAGGACAAATCTTCTGGAAGAGCTGGGAAGGAGCCACCAACACAGATGACTTCCTGGTTTCGCTCTGGGCTGACCCTCACCTTCTGAAGAGCAGGATGTTGTGATACAGCTGAGTACATCTTTCTTGACCTTGAGAAACAAGCTTTCAGCTTCAAGAAAGAGAAGATCAAGTAATGCATGCAGCAGACATCACCATCACTGAGGCCTGCCCTGTCCATCCTGGAGCCTCAGACTGTGCCTCTGAGCCTCTCCCGGGGCCTGACCATCCCTTGCCCAAATCCCTCGCCTCAGCCTGGTGCTCTACGGCCTTGTACAAACTGTTCTCTCGTCCCTGTCCAGAGATTGAAACTCACTTGTCTTGAGTTGTCCCCTATCCTTCATCCCAGCCCTGTTCTGTCTCCCTCCCAGTCCCTGAGCCTTATCCTCCCCTTAATGCTGTCTCCATCCTTCACCAGATACGCCATTTTGGCCCCCATCCCATCCCTTACCCCATTCTCAAGCCTACCACCTGCCCCAGCACCAACAATCCACCCAAACCCAAATACCAAACATCACCCACCCCAGCCCACATCCTTCACTTCATCCTTGAGCCCAGGGCTAGAAGCGAGGGTACCTGTTGGACACATCACCAGGAAATGTCATCAGTGCTTCTTTTTCAAGCTAACAGAGCAAGTGTGGCTGTCATTTTGTACACCCAGATCAGATGGAGTAAAATTTCACAAAGCTGAGTGGTCATGTATGTGCTACACGTGGAGCCTGAGAAAAGGGTGGTAATGACTTCATGCGACGACATGACAATGAGTCTGACACGGGGAAGGCAGGCACAGACTGTCTGTCTCTTCAAGCCTACGAGCAAGGTTCATTTTTCAGATTGGTAGGGTTCATTAGAACTAAGTATTGTTGGTTTTTAATGGAGGTACTGGGAATTGAACCCAGGACCTTGTGCATGCTAAGCATGTGCTCTGCCGCTGGGCTATGCCCCCACACCCCCAGAACTCAGTATTTTCTGTCATCCCAATTGCTCATTGGTTTGTCTTCCCCGTGACTTGCTGACTGATTGACTTTCCAAAGCACTTTGGCTCTAGTGGGAGCAGGGGGATAAAAGGAGATCTGGAAATGCCAGTTGTACTGTAATTACCCTGGCAGCGCCATTGGGTGGGCCACCCCATTCTTGTCTCAGTTGACTAGAGATGGCTCCCACAGTGGATTGAAATGTAGAATAGATAAACAAGATTATACTGTATAGCACAGGGAAATATATACAAGATCTTGTGGTTGCTCACAGTGAACAAAAAATGTGACAATGAATATATGTATGTTCATGTATAACTGAAAAATTGTACTCTATACTGGAATTTGACACAACGTTGTAAAAGGACTATTAATAAAAAAAGTTAAAAACCCCCAAAATAGTGTTTTTTTACTCTTTTTTTAAGAATTTTTTTAAATTTATTTTTTCATTGAAGTATAGTTGATTTGCAATGTTGTGTTAGTTTCTGGTGTATAGCATAGTGATTCAGTTATAATATATATTATATATATATTATATACATATATATATAATATATATGTATATATATTCTTTTTCATTGTAGGTTATTACAAGCTATTGAATACAATTCCCTGGGCTATACAGTAGGACCTTGTTGTTTATTTATTCTGTATATAGTAGTTTGTACCTGAGTTGCAGTATTTTTTTAACGAGATTCTTTTTTTCTTGCTTCAGTTGTAAGTTAGGTTTTTAATTTGCAGAAGCTCCCAAGAACCTTCAGCCAGTATTGGAGTCAGACCAAAGCTTGATTGAGGTTGGCCCTGTTTCTGAAGTCCTCTGTACTTTCCATCATCCTTGCCATCTTTTCCCAGTATCTCTGTGTGGAAGGCATTATTACTGGCATTTCACAGGTGAGGAAGTGGAGGTCCTGCAGGGGTTAAGCTATTTGTCCAGATGGTGGAACTTTTCTGAACCCCATCTCCTGAGCCCTGCCTGGCAGTATTGCCACCAAGGTGTTGACAGCCCAGGGAGGGCACCTGAGGCCAGGAAGTCCCGGGAGATGTGTTGGGGGTGACTTCCCTGGGAGACGAATCATGGGTACGAGCCAGGACACCATCTGTGCAACAGGGACATGACTGCAGACTTGGAAATCAGCTCCCTTAGCATTTCTAAATCTCTAGAGGCTTCATGTGATGTCAACTGAGTATCCAGATTTTTGACTGGCTTGTTTTTCCTCTGGGTCATTGTTAATGTTTGGTCTTTTGTAACGGAGAGCCTGGCACTCAATATCTGTGTATCCATCGATTCTTGAAATAACACTGAGATGTGGATGTCTTACGCCCACTTTAGTGGTAAGTTAAGTTACTTGCCTGAGGTCCCCAACTTCAGGATAGAGCTGAGGTTTGAACCAAGTCTTGGATGACTTTTATCTACTATAATGCACCTCTTCTTTCTAAGTAAAAAAAAAAAAAAAAAATGGAATTTTAGCTAAGCTTTCTCTCTTTTGAGTTCTGTGTTGTTGGACAGATTAACAAAATTCAGTGAATGTTTGTTGATTATAAACTTTGTCCAGGCCACATGCTAAAGAGGGAAGGGCAGGGGAGGGAAAGCAAAGACCTTTAAAAAAAAAAAAAAAAAAGGGCAGTGTCTCTGTCCTCACTTTCAACATCAGTGAGTGAATAGCTTCCTTTCTCTCGTGGCTGAGAACACATCCATAAATGAGTGTGGTAGGCTTAATTTTCTGGAAGGTTCCTTCCACAGTCCCTAGATCATGGATTCTGTGATACTGATAGCCTAGGGTGTGAATGAAAAATGTTACCCTCCATATCAGTAAACTTCAGGATGCTATGGCCATCGAGTCATCAGCTGCCACTGCCACCCCTGACAATGAGCAGGGGGAACTCAGGATGGACAAGCAGACAGCCCAGCCTCTGCTGTCACCCCGAACAGTGCACCCAGAGGGGACTCAGAATGGAGCGAACAGGACACTGGCTCTAGACAGCTAAGGTGCATGTCAAAGGAATGATTTCAGTGAGCCCAGACCTTTGTACCTTCCCATATATAGAGAAGCACTAAATTCCTTAACTTGAGGTACCTGGTTTTCTTTAATTAACACTAATCTTTTAATGTTCCAACCAACTGGTCTTTGTTGCAAAAACTCGTTTATATCCAGCCCCTCCCTTGCCTCTTTGGTGCAATCTCTGAGAGCGATCTGAGAGGCTGCCTCCTGGGCTCGAGTCTTCAGAAAGTCCGCTGGATAAAACATAACTCTGCACTTTGAGTTTGTGCATTTTTTTCAATCAACGAGAGTCCTGAGAGGGTGGTGCCCAGACCTCCTGGAGGTGCATCTGGTCTTTCACAGTGTCAAGGTAGTCCATCCCACACTTCAGAAGGGTTCCCTGAATTTCATCAGGTTCTTTATCTCCTCTAAGCACCATTTTTTGTACAACTCTCTGGTTTAATCCATGCACCAACAGTTTGAGCTAGGTGATATTGCTCTCATAGTTTTAAAAATGAGAAAATTGAGGCTTGGTGATTTTTGCCACTTGCAAAGTGTCAGAGAGCTAGCACGGGGCAAAGCTGGGGACTTCCCACTGGAAGAATCGGTGTAACCGATATTCCCTCCTATTCTGGACCATGGGAGTAGCTCAGGCCCAGGAGAAGCCGGCTTGAACCGAGCGACGCACAAGGCCCAGGGCTCTGCAACACCTTCTGAAGGTGCTCAAGAGGGGGTCATCTGCTTCCCCAGACTGTTGGATATTTGTCACACTTGATCTTTGTTATTCTCCCCGTGACCCTGTCTGTGAGTCAGACCCTGACATGTGGTAAGACAAACTACGTGAAGTCAAGCTGTCCAGGTGATCTTTTGGAACCTCTGAGATGCCTGTTCTGTGACACACAGGTATTCAGTCTCCCTGAAGCCTGTCTGTCTTGGGCCGGGAAATGAGTGGAGCCCGCGGCCCCATCTGCAGAAGACAAATGTCCTCCCCACTCAGGTGATGTCACCTGCATTTCCTAAGCCTTTACAACCTCCTGCTCCTGACAGGTGGTCATCATACCTCATCGTGGGCTCCCTTCCTCCCCTGGCAAAGAAACGAGGTTGAGGCTGGGCTCGTCATCACCCCCACCCCCAGTTGAAGGGTGTTAGGATGGTATCTTCACATTGAAGAAAACAAAACAAAACAGAACATCCAAGGGACCAAAATAAGAGTTGACTCATTTAAGAGTGAGTTACTGAAAAAATAGAGTTAGTGGAATATGTCACACTACTAGCTGGTGACCAGTTCTAACCGGTCATTTGGATTAAGATGGGGTTGTTTCCCTTTTGTGGTTCTGGGTATGTAGACATTACGTCATTCTCACCTGTCTTGTTCCCACGGCCGTGGGGAGGGCCCTGGGCCAAGGAAGCGAGTGTGCTGGTCTCCTTAGCACCACGCTGACAGTAACAGAAAGATCAGTGTTAATTGTCACCATCGATTCCTTTCCTGTTTCCTTTTACCCTTCCATCCACCCCTCGATTTCCTCCAGAAAGTCTTTTCTTGTTGCTTCACTCCAGACCTAAAAGCCCTTGTTCTCACGGTCAGGCAGCTCCAGGGCACACACACTCATCCCCGAAAGGAATGCGGTAATTTCCAAGTGAAATCAGATAAGTCCTGAAAGTTCCCGGACATTCCCCTCAGAAACCTGGCAAAAAAATCTTTCTCCTCATCATGCTTTAATTCTGCAGAAAACTGTTCTTTATCAGGTAGCAGTATTCCCAAGAAATAGCGAAGTCATATTCAGTATCCAGTTTCTCATGGATTGAGTCACTGCTCTGGTAAGATCATTACTTTGCAGACAAGTGCTAATGCAGTTGGATGGTATTTTGACTGTCTTCTATTGTCCTTAGAGCAATAAAATTGTCTCCGTTTCTTAGATGTGGAAATTAAGGAAGGAAATGCGGAGTGTTTTAGCTCTTGCTCCAGTGCCCTGGCAGCCAGTGGCACCCCCTTCTCTCTGCCAGCAGGGAGGCACTGCCCGCCATCCTTGCCGTGAGCCCTCGGCCAGTTCTTGTGCTACATCCCTGGACTCACCAGACTCACCAGACTCACTGGGAGTGAGCTGGGGTTGGAGGGGGGGGTCTAGCCCACTCACTGTCCTACAGTTGAGATGTAACTTATATGCAGGAAGTTCCATCTAGATGTGAAAAGTACAGCACAGGGAGACTTACATACAGAACACCTGTGAAACATCTTTTCTCTCGAGGGGTAGAACACTGCAGCTTCTCAGCAAGCTCCTTGTCCATCCCTTCCACGTCCATGCCCTCCTTGTAGAAGGAACCACCATTCTGACCTCTTCTGCCATAGATGAGTTTTCAGCCCACCCACTTAGAAAGTTTTTGATGTTGCAGTATAATAAACAGTAAATTGTACAGACCACCAGACAGGATTTCAGAGAGGATCAGCAGATACAGAGTTGAAAACAAAATGAGAAAAAAACTGGAAGACACAGAGGTGACATTATCTGAGAAGAGTTTGTACTCGTGTCATGACATGCACATTGAGATGATGGAGGATGCAAACCCAACCTTGACCTCCTGGGTTTTAGACTATTCCTCTTCTGAGTTGGTCGGTGGGAATGAGGGGCAGTGAGACAGACTATGCTATATAATCTCCAGGTCTCTTCTGATGCTTGCATCAAATAGTAGAAAAAACCATAATAGAGTGATGTTGCTAAACTTTATTTTAATCCACTAATTTAATGCCTGTTCCTTCCACCACCCTTCATGCAGCAGCAAAGGCTTTCCATACCCACTTCGAGTCTTAGAAATGTGCAGCAGAAAGAATCATCTTGAAAGCCATGATTTTCTAAACAACAAGTTTATACTGTATAGCATGGGGAACTATATTCAATATCTTGTAGTAACTTACGGTGAAAGAAAACATGAAAATGAATATATGTATATTCCTACATGACTGAAGTAGTGTGCTGTACACCAGAAATTGACACATTGTAAACTGACTATACTTCAATAAAAATATATTAAAAAATAGAATAAATTTGGGGAATTTGAAACTAATAAAAGAAAGCCATGATTTTCAATGTCAAAAATAAAATGTTTTTAGAAAGAGGATTATTTTTTTACTTTTTTGCATTCTAACAGCTTTGTTCTTAAGTATCAAGAATGGACTCAGAGGATAGGATTATAATACAAATCTGCAAAGTCTCCTAAGGGAAATAAGAGTTTGGCCAGTTGTCCAGAACGGAAGTACCAGAGGGTCTATGATTAAGATTTAGATACTTTCAAGTTCCTGGTATCCCTTTTGCAAACCAAAGCCCAGGATGGGGCTGGGATGCCAGAAAGCCTGAGAGCTTCCCCTCTTCCACCCCGTACATGCACACGCACACTTCCATGTAGATTTGGGGGATATATCGGAGCAGAAACACCCACTGTTTGGTTTCCCCAGGTATAACCCTGAAGCTTACACGGCTTGTAGAGAAGCTTCATCTTCCAGCAGGTTACCTGAGCGATCAAGCGATGGAGTGGCTGAAGGAGGTGGCTCAGCTGATGGACCAGAGGCCATTTCACAGAATCCTCCCATCCCATCATAGTGTGTGGAAAGCAGACAAGACTTTTAGGGCTCCAGGCTGGCCTTGGGAGGGCAGGTGAGCAGGTGGACCCAAGGAATTTGGGCTTTGGATGAGAAGGATAGTGTTATGTCCCAGGAGGGGAGTCCAGTTTACAAGACTCAGGAGATGAGCATCTCTAAGCAGAAACAGAGGAGGGCCTGGAACTCAATCCCCTCCCCTCTAGGGCTGGAACTTGTAAACTTGGCACAACCACCAGGGAGAAGAGGAAGGGAAAGATCCCAAATTAACTGAGCATTTATCTGGAAGGGACTGAGTCTGAGATCAGAAAGGATTTGGATAGTCTGAGTTGGAAAGCTTCAGTTTTTCTGCGTCCATGGAAATGGTAGATTGAAACTTTTTGATTTTTGAGAAATGAGTTTGCATTTTTACACACATGAGTTTCTTAAGAGTCTTGAGGCTGAAACATTCACACCTGTAGGAGTGGTGATGAAGTGGTTCACACACGTGTATTGGCTGTGGTGCACTCCTGCTGCTCACTCCCAGACAGCGCCTTGACAACCTGAAGACAAAAAGACAGACAAACAGGAACAGAAAGGTGAAAACGGAGGCAGATGGAACATTTATACTCTTTTTTAAATTTTTTTTATTGAATTATAGTTGATTTACAGTGTTGTGTTTCTGGTATACAGCATAGTGATTCAGTTATATATATTCTTTTTCATATTCTTTATCATTATAGGTTATTGCAAGACACCACATGCAGTTTTCTGTGCTGTACAGCAAGACCTTATTGTTTTTCTATTTTATATGTAGTAGTTAGTATCTGCAAATTCCAGACTCCTAATTTATCCCGCCTCCACTTCCCCGCCCCCAGTAACCATAAGTTTCTTTTCTGTCTGTGTGTCGGTTTCTGTTTTGTAAATAAGTTCATTTGTGCCATCTTTTTCAGATTCTACAGACAAGTGATATGATATTTGTCTTTGTCTTTTTTTTAATTGAGTTATAGTCAGTTTACAATGCTGTGTCAATTTCCAGTGTAGAGCACAAGATTTCAGTCATACACGAACACACATATATTCATTCTCACATTCTATCTCACTGTGAGCTACCAAAAGATCTTGTATATATTTCCCTGTGCTGTACAGTACAAACCTGTTTATCTGTTCTATATATACCTGTCAGTATCTACAAATTTCAAACTCCCATTCTGTCCCTTCCTCTGTTTTTGTCTGATTTACTTCACTTAATATAATCTCTGGGTCCGTTGATCCATGTTGCTGCAAATGGTATCATTTTATTTTATTTTTTTATGGCTGAGTAATATCCCACTGTATAAATATACCACAACTCTTTATCCAGTCATCTGTCGATGGACATTTGGGTTGTTTCCATGTCTCGGCTATTGTTAATAGTGCTGCTATGAACACTGGGGGGCCTGTATCTTTCTGAATTAGAGCTTTCTCCGGATATATGCCTAGGAATGGGATTGCTGGATCATATTAAGTCTATTTTTAGTTTTCAAAGGAATCTCCATACTGTTTTCCATAATGACTGCACCAAACTGCATTCCCACCAGCAGTGTAGGAGGGTTCCCTTTTCTCCACAGCCTCTCCAGCATGTATCATAACAATTATTTTTTGTGGCCACATAAGGTATCAACTTAATGTACCATAATTTATATAACTACTTCCCTATTTTTTGATTTTCAGATTATTTCTAATTTTATATTACTTTAAACAATATTGCAGTAAATACTTGCCCTCCTTTCTGTCTTCTTTTAAGTTACTGCTGCACAGTAAACACACAACAGGATTACTGAAGCCCAAGGCGTGTACATTTGCTTTTCATGGGAATGTCCCACGCGATACCAGCCCCACTGCAAGCTCTCTGACTTTTGACTATTGCCTCTTTTACCTGTGTTCTAGAGATTTTAATTGCACATTTCTTCCCTCATTAGAGGTAGAATCTTTTTCCTCAGCTGGGTTTGCTTTTGTAATTGCATCTTTTCTTTGTGAATTAAATGTCAAGAAATCTGTACTTCTTGTATTTATTCGTTTTTTGCTTCCTTGCCCTTTAAAACATGTGGTAACTACAGCTTTATAAATGCGTTACCATTTTATTTTGTTGTTGAAATGTTCTCCACTCTCCAGCTGAGCATCAGAATGCCTGTGAACCCGCATGCATGTGTGTATACGTGTGTGTGCACACACGTGTGTTTTCATTAAATGCCCAGGCCCTTCCCTCAGAGGGTCTGATTCATTGGGTCTGAAGCAGGACTGGAGGATGCGGGGGTGAAGGTGGGCAGGTGGAGACAAGGTCCTGGGGACACAGACCTGGTGCCAGTCCCCGGAGGTGAGGAAGGCTTTGAGGCTGGGCGGTGACTTCACAGCTCAGAGGAGGTGAATACAGGCTGAGCAGCTCCTAGGAGACCCAGCCGACCGGGGTCCGGTCCTGCCTGTCTGTCTCGAGTGTCCTGTGGCCTCTGGCAGATCACCTTCCTCTCCGGGCCATACCATCATCCCTGCCTTCCCTTCCCCAAACTCAGTTACGAGGAACAAGTGAGGCTTGCTGTGACACAACTCAGTAGTCCCACTTGCTGGAATTTATTACAGTATCCGAAGATGCAGGAAGAGGAACATCTGTCTATAAGCTGGAAGATTTGATTTTCCACTCACACAGAGCTTTTTCATGTCACTTACTAACCGTAGCTCTCACCTCAAACCTCCTGAACTCCCCCATGCACCCCCGCACCGGCCGCTGGCCAGCAGATGACCTCACTCTGTTCTTCACTGAGAAAATAAAGACAATCAGAGATTGCCCCATGGTCCCTCCAGGTCTCCCTGCTCCCGTGGCCTCTGCCCTCCTGCCTGCTCCTCTGGAAGGCATGTCCCTGCTCCCATCAGAGGCCAGCCCTCACCTGAGTTGGGGTCCTGTTCCCTCCATCACCCTCTCTGCCGGAGCATCCCAGGAATATTCTAGCATATTCTAGGACCTTCCATCTGGGAAGAGCCTCGAACAAGACCCTCAACTGAGCCCTCCCTCCGGCCTTGTGGAAACCGCTCTCCTCCTATGCCGTCATGCCTTCCCTCTCCTGGTTTCTTCCCACTGCGCGGGCTGCCTCTCCGCACCGCCCTTTTCTCTGCCTGCCTTCTCTCTGTGCTTTACATTATCTCTCTCTGCTCAGGTCCAGACCTTTCCCCTACATTCCAGCCCATTCACCTGACTGGCTGCATGAAATCTCTGCTCGGGTGTTTAAAAAGCCTCTTACAACAGACGTGTTAAAACTGAACTCCATTTTTTCTACCTTCCTGCCTGGAGTCAAACCTGCTCTTCCTTATCTCAGTGAGTGGCCTCGGGCATCCCCATCCAAGTGGCTGCTCAAGCTAGAAACTTGGAAATGACATCTGATTCTCCCCTCACTATCCCCAGCACATTCAGTCCCTCAGCAAGTCAGCTGGTTCAACTTTGAAGCTGTCTCCAGTCTGTCTGTCCCTGCCACGCCCTCCACCTGTCCCATCTAAGTCACCCCCAGCTCTTGTCGGCATAGAGTACACACATACACTTCACCTGGGGATCTTGTTAACATGGATTCGTACTCCAGAATTGTGGGAATTCTGGGGTGAGGTCGGAGATTTTGCATTGCTAACAAGGTCCCCAGGAATGCTGATACAGCTTGTCCACGGAACACACTTCGATCAGAAAGACATTTAGATGTCTCTACCTGCTGTCGTAGGTAACGATCATACACGTGTGCTTGTTTTGGCAGGAAGCAGAAACGAGCCCTTATAATCCTTATCCTGTATTCGAGTGGCTTTCTAGTTGTTTGCACTTGATAACTTTATAACTCCCGGGGCTGTCTTTTGGATCTCTTGCCTTTCAGGTGGGTTACATCTCTGTGTTTAAAAGCAAAGACTGCTTCTCAGAATTCAATTACCGACTATTTTCCATACCTTCATGACTGCAGCAGCTGTCCACTGGGTGGCCGCGGGCTTGCCGTGGCACAGGGAAGGGGCATGAAGATCTGAAGATGTGCTGGGTGCTGCGTTGGGCTGGTGTGGGAGATCCCAGTCCTGGATCTCCTGGAATCACTGTAGCTGATGTCTTAGATGTGCAGTCACTAGATCCTGGTGATTCAGAGTCTGTCTGCGTCCAGTGAGTTTCCTCAAGCAGCTTTGCCTTCTGGCCTTTGTCCCTTGTGCTGGCTTTGCCCGTCTCTTCACTTGAGGCAGAAGGAGCAACGCCCAGTGCATCCAGCCATTGTGCCTGCCTTTGCCTCCTGGGTCGTGCACTGTGACTTTGGCTGCGGTCACTAGTCCCTGTCTCTCTGCCCCTAGCCTTAGAGTTCATGCATGCTCATTGCCACTGGAGGGATGGCTGGCCCCTAAAACAGGGGCTCAAGGGAAGGGAGGCACCGAGAAGACAATCTCTGTTAGAGCTCGTCCCCACACCTGTCTGAGCATTTGCTATCAGCCACCCATCTCTTCTCTCCCCAGCTCCTCCTGACAGCTCTGGGAGGAAAGCATATGAGACTCAGGGAAGAGCTGCCAAGAGAGGTGGCTGGCTCACGCAGGGTCTCACAGCTTGGGTGGGGGGCGACCCACCCTGCACTGCAGTGCAGAACTGCTGTTGCTGCTTCGTGGCAGGTGTAATCGCACAAGGCCCCTTGGGGAAGAAATTTTGTCGAGCCAGGGCCTCATCTCAGGCTTAGAGGAGATGTCGAGAAAGCACAGGAAAGCCGGTGCCATAGGGATCAGTCTTCTTGGGGCTCTCGACCAAGAGGGCTCTGGGGCCAGCTCCGCTGGGGTTCTTCCGGAGGGCTGCCTTATCAGAGGCTCTGACACCTGCACTGGGAAATCCCACCACAGCACCAGTTCTGCCCTCCAGGCTGCTTTCTGCAGGGCAGGAAGTTTTTGCAGCTGTGGGTCTGGCCCGCTTACAGTTATGCAGAGATACTAAGTTAGAAGCATCTCGCTGTGAGCTTGTTGATGAGACCATGTCTGAGACAGGAGGCCGTGGTCACTGAGGAAGGTGGAGGTGGAGCAGGCGGGAGGTTGTTCCTGAGTTACCAGTTCCATGGGGGTGAGGCAGGATGGGGGAGGTGAGAAGAGGCAGTGCTCAGAGAGAGGAGGGTAAAGGCTGGCAGCTGGCAAGGGACCAACCTGTGCCTGAAAATGAATGAGGAGCTGATGAATGCTAACACCTTCTGGATTCTTAACCATGTGCCCGGTGCCGTGCTGAGCTCTTAGAATTCATGTCTTCCTCCTTCTTCCCTCCCAACCGTCCTTTCATTTAACTTAACATGTTTAACATGAATGGGTCTAGCATGAACCTGCATGTTTACCAGTCCAGGTGATGCTGAAACGTGTAAAGCAAAAAGCAGGCCTAGCTCTCCCACCTGACACCAGTCTAGCTCTCAGAGGTAACCAGGCATTGTTAATTTCCTCCCTCTCCTATGATCAATATGAATGGATGTAATTTTTTAAATATATTTTTCTTTTTGCAAAAAAAGCCATACCATACTCTCTGTCGTTTTTCCATCTGCCTTCCCCCCTTTACTGCAGAGCATGGAGTTTTTCCGGTCAGACATATGGATTTCCAAAGGGTAACTAGACTCAGATGAAGATGGGCAGAGATGGATTGTTTGAAGGTCCTGGGAAAAGGTAGAGAAAGTGTCAGGGAAGCAGGATGGGGGCCACCAACACTGGTTTCTATCCACCCAGGAGAGTGCCTGCCATCCTGAATTCGTCAATGGTCCTGCCTGGTAGGTGCCAGTGGAGCAGATCACCCTGGAGTCCTCTTCTTGGGTTGCCACCCCCAATTCCCTTCCTGTCAGAAGTCAGTGCGGCCAGACAGCCAGGGTGCTCCAAGCCTCTCAGGGTGAGCCATTGGGCTAGAAGCCATTGGGCTTTGAATGTGAGATTGTGACATTGAGACACATGTTGCTTAGCAACTGCATCCACAGAAGACCAGAGGGGTTCAGTTGATGGTAAGCGGCATGTGAGTCAACGTCATAGGAAGGAACGTCCAAGGAAACCAGTTTGTTCTCTAGCTACATTAATGGAACTGTAGCATTTAGGACAAAGGAGAGGGCTGTCTCACTGTTACCAAGTCCAGACTCATTCTGCTTGCCACACGACAACCCAGTAAATCAGGAGACAAGGTGCTGGGGCAAGAAATAATGACTTTATTTGGAAAGCCAGCAGATTGAGAAGATGGGAGACTAATGTCCTAGAGAACCATCATCCTCATCAGAATTCAGTCTCCTTTTATACTAAAAAAGGAGAGGTGTGTGGTTGGTTGATGCAAGCTTCTTGGTGTCAGAATCTGTTGTTCTCGCAGCTGTCTGCGTAGGTCAGGTCATGATGTCCTGTAAACCTCCAACAAGACAAGCGTTATTTTCGATTATGCAACTTTTAAATCTTTATATGAATGGGGAAGTGTTATACTTTTCAAGGTCAGAGCCTTGAGAATGGGCTATGCTGTGTATTTCAGGCTATAGGCAACATTCTTTTGCAAAAGGTGCAGAACAAGCATGACTAAGCACTGGAAACAGAGCACAGGGTTAGGGCCAAAGGAACAAATCAAATATGGATTCAGATTTGTTCTTCCCGATTATATTACCAGCCTCTGGGCTGGGCAGATATCATCTGGAGCCGTGGACTCACCTCTGATCTGTGCTTTGTGAGGGACAGGGCAGAACGACATGGGGAGAAGAGTCCACAAGCTCTGTCCTGAGGAGGGATCGGAGATCAGGGATATGAAGGTGGAGGAGCATGAACAAGGGACCTCTGCTACAGGGTCTGTAGGGCATTGTAGTCAAGTCCACAGGCATCAGGGCCAGGAAGAATGTGCTGCCACTAACAGTGTGACCTTGGGCTGACCTCACCTTTGCTGAGCCACAAGTTCCTCAGCTTTAAAAGAAAGGACTTGGAAATGTGATCTCTAAGGCCAACCCTTGCTTGAGCATTGCAGATCTACCTTTAGGTCTATTCTTTACTGTCTCCTGGTAACAGCTCTAGAAACACCATGAACATAGCCAAGCTGAGTACTCTGGAGGAGGGCAGGGAAATGCCCAGCATGGGTCTTAGCCAGTGGCAGGACTTGGCTTTCTTCTTGATGATTTGTTGTCTTCAAATCAGGGAGGAGCAACCAGAGAGAAAAGATGTATTCTGTATCTTGCCCTAGAGGTAGAAGAGGTAGGAGCAGAGCATTGATTCCCTGAAGGCATTTAGACCTTGATTTTCCCAAGCAGTAAGATTAAATCTCAAACTGACTTGGTGAAGTTGTGCCCAGTTTTTCTGGGCAACAGCAAATGAGTTTTATTAAATACCAATAACAATAATATGAAGGACTTAGCACTAACTGTGCCAGTCCCTGCTCTGAGTGCATCTTATGTATATTGATGCAATTAGTTCTTAAAGGAATAATAATAATAATAAACATCATCATCATCATCATCATCATCATCATCATCATCATCATCATCATTATTATTATTATTATTATTATTATTATTATTATTATTATTATTATTATTATTACTCCCACTTTACAGATGAAGAAACTGAGATGGAGATAGAACTTAGCCGAGATCATCTGGCTGGTTTGTCATCTCTTCCTGCAGATTGAATGCTGATAGGAAAAATTAAACAAAGAAAATCCCTATGAAACTGTCTGAATTGAATTAATCTAGAGGTATTTCCCCACCAGCTCCATCCAACCAACCTCCCTCTTCTAAACCCAGCCAGGAAATGCTTTCTGGGAGGTGAGGTTAGATCCATCAGAAATACCAAAATGCTTTCCGTAATGAGCAAAGTGATTCACATCCTTTTCTGTAAGGATTGGCTTCATCAGTTCAAGAACTGAGTCAAAGAGACAAGTTTTTTGTCTTAATTGTTCACTCTGCTTTTAATAGTGTTAATATAACTGGGTCTTTTGCTGTAGAACTCCTCAGATCCTTTTAGGAAGCCAACAGAATGTAAGTAATGAACACTTGGAATAATTTTATGAGCAAGCCTCTGCTCCTGGTGCTTTGATCCTGATTAGATGTCTGTAAAGTTCTTTAAACATCCCTACATTAGAGATAATACTAATGGCCTTCATAGATCAAAACCACTAGAGCTAAACTTTATATGCATTATCTCATTTAATTGTTATAATAACACGATTTTACAGTTGAGGAAATGAAGATTTGGAGGGAAGAACTGACTTGCCCAAATTTGTACCCAGATCCAACTGTTTTTGACATCTCTCTCTATTTCCCTGTCTAAGGCGTCATCCTCTGTCTCCTACCTAGTCACCTGCTTTCACTCTTGATCTGTGTGTAGATTGCATCATTGGTCCCAGTTCTCTACCATTCCCTGTATTCTTGCCCTTTACATAGATTTTGCAGTTCTTCTACTAAAGGGGTGTTATGTATTCTTTTGCCCCTTAACTTTGAGTTGGTCATGTGACTTGCTTTGACCAGTGCAATAAAACATATCCTTAAAAGATTTGTTTTCACTGACATCTTGAGCTTCTGCTGTCAAGAGAAGGATGTGTCTACCCTAGCCTGCTGGTCCCAGGAGAAGGATCCAGCCAGTCTCAGCCTAGATCAGTCTACATCCAGCTATTCACAGGTGCATAAGCTAAATAAATGCTTATTATTTCAGTGGTTCTCAAAGAGTGGACCACAGATCCCTTTCAGGGGGGTCAATGGGGTCAAGATTATTTTCATAATGATATGAAGACATTATATGTCTTTTAAACAATGTTGACATATGCACTGATATTTAAAAAGCAATGGTGGGCTAGATAAAAAAAACTAACTATATGTTGTTTGCAAGAGACAGAGTTTAGATTCAAAGGTAAAATAAGTTGGAAGTAAAATGATGTAAAAAATATGTCATGCAGACAGCAACTATACAAAGCTGGATCAACTATACTAATATCATAGATTTTAAGACCAAAAGTTACTAAAAATAAAGTAGGGCATTCTACAATGATAAAAGAGTAAATGCATCAGGAAAATAAACAAACACACGCACTCTCTCTCTCTCCTAAAAATGAAGCCCCAAAATACATGAAGCAAAAACCAACAGAATTAAGGGAGAAATAGATAATTCAACAATAATAGTTGATGACTTCAATATCCTAATTTTAATAATAGAAAACTAAGCAGAAGCACAACAAGACTGGAACACCATTATAAACAAACTAGACCTAACAATTATCTATAGGACATTCTATCCAACACAAGCAGAATACGTATTATTCTCAAGGGCACATGGAACATACCAGGATGGACTACATTCTAGGCCATAAAACAAGCCTTAATACATTTGAAAGGATGGAAATAATACAAACTGTTCTCTGTCCACCCACAGAGTGAGATTAGAAATTAAAGACAGGAGAGATTTTGGAATATCTGCAAATATATGGAAATTTAAAAACATAGTTTCAAATAGCCATTGGGTCAAGAATGAAACACCTTACAGACTTCCTGACCTTACAGGAGTTAAAAGGATTATAAGAGAATATAATGAATAGTTGTATGACAATAAATTAGATAATTTAAATGAAATGGACAAGTTCCTTTCAGAAAGACAGAATTTACTGAAACCGAAGAAGAATTGGAACATCTGAGTAGACCTATGACAAGAGATTGAATTAGTGATTAAAAGTAAACAAAATTACCCACACAAAAACCAGACCTAGAAGGTTTCATTTATGAATTCTGCCAAATGTTTAAAGAATACTTAATGCCAATTCTTCACAAACTTTTCCAAAAATCAAATAGGAGCTAACACTTCCCAACTCTTTCTATGAGGCTAGCATTACTCTGATATCAAAATCAGGCAAAGATATCACAGGAGAAAAAACCTACAGACTGTTATAAGAACAGACGCCCCAAAATCCTCAAAAAATACTAGCAAACTGAATCCATAAACAAACAAACAAAAACCCCAACAACTGTATGCACTATGACCAAGTGGTATTTATCCCAGGAATGCAAGGTTGGTTTAACATCAGAAAAATCAAATAATGTAATATACCATATCAAATGTTCATAGTAATAGTATTCATATAGCTCCCAAGTGGGAAAAACCCAAATATCCATCAACTGATGAATGGATGAATAAAATGTGACACAGCTACACAGTGGAATGGTATTTGGCAATAGAAAGAAAAATAATACTGATACCTGCTGCAACATGGATAAACCATGAAAACGTTGCATTGAGTAGAGAGGAACAGACATAAGAGACCACATATTGTGTAACTCCGTTTATATGAAATGTCCAGAACAGGCAGACCCATGGATACAAAATAGATGAGTGATTGCCTGGAGCTGGGAGTTTGGGAGAGAAATTATGAAATGTCCAGAACAGGCAAACCCATGGATACAAAATAGATGAGTGATTGCCTGGAGCTGGGAGTTTGGGAGAGAAATGGGGAGTGTGCTGATGGGTATGAGGCTTCATCATAAAGTGATAAAAATGTTCTACAGTTGATTGTGGTGATGGTTGGGATATTAGTTTCACACATCTGTGGCTTAAAACACCATAAGTGTGTTTATCCAGTTCTGGAGGTCAGAAGTTGGAAATGGATTTCTTTGGGCTAAAATCAAGGTTTCAGCAGGGCTGTGTTTTTTTTGGAGTCTCTAGAGAAGGATGTGTTTCCTTGTCTTTTCTAGCCAGCTGCATTTTTTTGGTTTGTGGCTCTTTCCTCCATCTTCAAAGAGAGCAGGGCAACATCTCCCAGTCTCTCTCTCACTGACGCAGATTCTGCTCCCTGCCCCCTTTCATTTATAAGAAAGCTTGTGATTACATTGGGCCCATCCATGGAAGTCTCAAGGTCAGCTGAGTAGCAACTTTAATTTCTCTTTGGCTTATAACAGCATATTCACAAGTTTCTACTGTGTAGCACAGGGAATGATATTAAATATTTGTAGTAACCTATAATGAATCTAAGAGTTTCTTCCTAGAATCCCAGACACCTGGGGAAGGGATGGGAAAGAGAGAACTCCCTTTATGTCCACCTGCCCTGGGCCTTTTGGTGTCCCTCTGAACATTTAATAGACACTATTGAACATTTCTCTTGTGCCAGGTGCTTTTTATACACAGTCCCATTCTTTGTTTTTCAATTGGGATATAATTGACATATAGCACTGTAGAAATTGAAGGTGTACAGCATAATGAGTTGACTTACCTACAACACAGTCTCATCCTTACAACATCCGTTCAAGGAAGGTATCCTAGTCTTCTAGTTACAGCGGAGGAGACGTCCCTGTTCCCTCTTTTGGCCAGCCAGGCCATTGTCAGTGCCAGGATTTCCGTGTTTGTGGCAGGCATTGGTTCATGAGGCCACTTGTGTATCACGTGACTTGTGCATGCACCATGTTCTAGGCACGGGGACACAGCGGTGGCTTCAGCTCTTGGGGCCAGCATTACCCAGAAACCTGCACAAATGTACATGAAATCACACCCATGGGAGGTGCTAAGGACGACAGGTCCTGATGGAGTTAGGAGAATGGGACAGACTTGCTGGGATATGAGTTGTGAGCAGGAGGTAGCTTGGCCAGCGACGTGGGGGGGGTGGCGAAGCTCAGAGACCCAGAAGGAGGGTGATGCCTGACGGGGCCAGTGTGGGCAGCAGGGGCTGGACCGCTCGGGCACTCTAGGCTGCCTTAAGGTGTGTGGTCTTTACCCCCAGGGCAGGGGGAGGACATTGAACTATTTGCAGCAGAGGATGATGTCATCACAAATGTCATTTTACAAGGTTACTGGCTGCTGTGTGTGAGTGAGCAGGTGGGAGGGGACAAGGGGCTGCCGTGTCCAGGATGTGTGTGGGCCGCAGCTTGGAGTGAGGCACTGACATGGAGATGGGGTGGGGTGGAGACGTTTCAAGAGACACTTAGCAGATAAATCCGATAGTTCTTGGGATGGAGTGGATGGTGTGAAAGTGGTGAGCAGGTTGGCTTCACGGACCTGCAGCCTGTGCGTGAGCCCCACCCTCAGAGGGCCTGGCTCTTGGTTTAACGCTCTTCCGTCACTTTCCTAAATTCTTCGTGAAGTTGGAACAAGGTGCTCCATCAGCATCGTTACTTTGCACTGGGCCTTGCAAGTTAGGTGGCTGGACCTGCCCTGAGACTGGAGCTGGGGCTCTCGGGCTCCTTCCCCAACCCACTCCAGGCAGGCGAAAACCAGCTTTTCTGGAGCAGATGGTACAGGCCCAGGACTGGGGGGCTCACTGCCGAAGCCGTCAAACTGAGGACAGGCCAGAGCTGTAGCCAGAGGGGCCCGGGCCCTGTAAAGAAGCAGCAGGAAGCAGGGCTGGTCCTGATCCCATTTCAGATCTCACTTTCATTTTCTGAGAAATGATGAGATTGCAAGGCGTGAGTCCTTCCTGGCCCAACGTTTAATGTCTTTAGGACTCTCTCCTGTCTGTTCCCATTCCCTCTGTGCTCCATGCTGTGCCAGGCCCTCAGGACTGCCAGGATGTGTAGATGAAGGCTCGGAGGGGCTTGGCAGGGCCCTCGCTTGTCCTCTCTGTCACTTCTTTGTCACTGTGTACCTGATTTCGCACCATTCAAGAGAAATGCACCTCAAGGTAAAAAAAACAAACTTCTGGGAGTAGTGATATTTGGGCTACTTTCAGCTGAAATTTCTGCGGCATGATCTTCACTGGTGGGGGCGGTGGGGGAGATTTACTAAGAGAGGACAGACAGTCCGGTCACAGCGTGGCCCTGTGCTGGGCAGTGCAGACCCTCAGGGACTGCTTTGCTGGCCTAAAGGACACCTGACCCTCTCTTCCTGGAAGCTGCAAGCATTTCCACTGCCTCTGCAGCGGTTTCTGTTCTTACTTCCCAAGCTCTTTGCTCAGTTCTTCATGTCTTGTTTAGGATGTGTGGCTTCTCCAGGACCAACACCCTTGGCTTCTAATCTGGGGTGTCGGGCAGTAGTGTTGGGGTGATGGATGAATGGTGGGGTGCATGGGGAAAACTCTCCTTAATGAGGGTTTCCAGTCATAGGCCTCTGGTTCACTCAAATCGGGGACAGTGAAGTGAACCATGAGCTTTGTGTTTTGGGGTGTGGAGGACAGATTCCAGCTTGATCCTCTGGGCGTGGCCACTGGGTCCTGACCTGTGGTCCCTAGACTCCTGGGCATCCTTGTGGGCAGCACCCACATCGTAGCTCCTGTTTCTTGGATCCTTGTCATGTACCAGGCACTGCTGCAATTCTTACTTCATGGAAGCTTCCTGAACGACACAGTGACATGGTGGGAGTGTACAAGTTCCCAAAATGGCACAGCAGGACTTTCAGCATCTCACCATTCCCTGTGAAAGACAGAGTCTGTTTCTCCTCCTCCTGCCTCTGGGTGGGACTTCATGGCTGCCCTGTGGATCAGCATGTGGCAGAGGGATGCCCTATGACTTCTGAGACTAAGCCACAAACGGCCTTGTGGCTTCTTCCTGTCTATCTCTTGTCTCTCTGTTTCTTTCTTTTTCTGTCTGTCTCTACTCTCACTTGTGATGCTTGCCTTTGGAACTCGGCCCCCATATGGTGGGGCAGTCTAGGAACCCACCACACACAGGCCTTCTGACCCACAGCCAGGGTCCCAGCCCGAATGGAAGGCTGTGTGGGAGAGCCAGCCCTCACCAGCCACGAGATGATGGTCCCAGCCCCCAGTATTTGCATGGCTCCAGTCGATGTTGAACGAAGCAGAGATGAGCTGTCCCCGTCCAGTCCTGTCCACAGTATCGTTTCATGAGCAAAGGGCCCATCCACTCTCTAGAATCCTAGTCCAAAGTTCCAAAACACAATTCTCAGAAAAAAGGGTGACAGGCCAGGAGGGAGTCAGAGATCTGGTCTGACACTAATTGGGGCAACTTTAGGCAAATCACTTCATGTCATGAGCCTCAGTTTTTCCATCTGTGACATGGGCAAGGTATGGGATTCGATAGAGGGAGGGTACTCCCAGCAGGGGAAGGGGCTGAGCAAGGATGTGGAGGTGGAATTGCCCAGTGGATGGGGGGATGGGCCAGGGGCAGAGGAGGAGGGGTTGGGAGACCTGCCCTGTCTGGGGAGCCATGACTGGTCCAAGGAGCAGAGAGCTGTGTGGGTAGAAGGGAGGCAGATGGGACGGGCCAGAGGCTCCTAGGGGTCTGCAGCGTGGGATTAGGGAGAGCCCACTAAAGACTGGGAGGTTAGTGTATTGGAGAGGCAGCTCCGTCAGTGGGGACCTTAATCAGTACCCCGAGCCTGGCATCCTGGTCCAAGCTGGATCTCTGACTCGCTGGGTGACATTGAACATGTTATCTTCCTTGTTCCACACCTCAGATTCATCCTGTGTGACATGAATGTAGACGGGTGCCTGTGCTCCTCACTTCCTAAGGCTCTAGAATCCTTGGGGTCCTGCCCTCAGTTTGGGGCTCCTGGGTCAGCTCTAGGATGCAGCTCATTCAGGAAGAGCTTCTGCACATGGGCTGCCCCAAAGCCCAGGCTGTAGGGACCTTGGCTTGTGGAAATAGATTCTCTAAGGATTCTCTAATAGATTCTCTATTTTGCAATGTGAAAAGTCACATTGCAAAATAATCCCTATGTACAGTGAAAACCAGAAGATAGAGATAATAAAAATTTTTGAACCACCCCTAACGCTACCATCCGGAGATAAGTGCTGTTCATTTGCTTGTAGTATCCTCTGTGGACGGTTCTCCTTCTCCACTCCCCTCCCCTCTCCCCTCCTGCTTCCTTCTCCTCCCCCCTTCTCTCCCCCTACTCCCCGCACAGGAATAGTCCGTGTCAATTAGCACAGATCCACTCTGTCATTTTTCACTGGCTATTCATCATAGCAGCCTTGTTCCCCTCATCCTCTGTCACTGTTATCAGCAATGCTTGCATAGCATCTGTGTTCGTATCTCTTTGCATTTTTGCAGGATTGTTTCCTTAAGTTACCTCCTCAAGGGTTCACTGCTGTGCCCAAAGATATCCATGTTTTTGAGGCTTTTGCTGCATCTTGTCCAGTTTCCTTCTAAAGAGTCCCTTCCAGCATACAGTCACGTGAATGGTGTTTGAGAGCCTCGGATTCCCCCAAGGCTTCCTTCTCCTTCAGCTTCACCAGTGTGACCTGGTGAAAGTGACGTCTCGGTTGTTGAAGCCTCACCGTCCTGGCTGAGCGCTTCAGCCATTTCTGAACCGTCCGTGCTCGTTCCTTCTGTGGGTGTTTACTGAGTACCTACGAGATGCCCCAGCCGTCGGAGCCCTGAGGATGCTTCATCAGACCATCTGTGCTCGCTGCTTCGCTGCGTGTTTTGCTGAAGGATGGACAGTGAGAGCAGTGAGGGAGCCGAGAGATTGTCAGACACCCTTGTGCTCAGGAGAGGAAACTAAGGCCAGGGAGGAGTGGGGACTCACCCTCGATCACACAGGGTGGCGGGTTCCTGGTGGAATCGTGACTCGGGATCCCATCCGTCTGTTTGTCTTGATTTTCTCGCCCAGGCCAGGTCTGCTAGTTGGTGGAGTTCAGCTCCAGACTCAGCCCTGCCTCTCAGTGCTACGATCCAGGGTCCCCCCTGCCAGGCACATAGTAGGTGCTTCAAAAAGGTGTCTTGAATGGATGTTTGTGCACAACAGCACAGGCTCCACTCTGTCACCGTGAGCACATCATCCCAGGAAGAAAGGCAGAATTCTGCAGGGGGCCCCTTGGGGAAGAAATTTTTCTTTTCTTTTTTTTAATGAAAAAGAAAAGCAAGTGGGCTGTTGGAATTGGTGGAGGAGGAGAAGTGGGGCTGCCTGGGGCTTGGAACAAGGTTTGTGTTTGGAGCTATCACGTCCCTGGAATTTCCTTTATGTTCCTTTGTCCTACCAGAGATGGACGGATAGAAGAAGGCAGGGCGGAAGGCGGGAGAAGAGTTTTGCTTTCTTTGTGTGCCCTGTGTGAGTCTAGACTGACCTCTCCAGTGATGCCAGGGGACCATCTCAAGTCGCCTTTCTCGTCCCCTTACAGTTGGTGCCCCCATCCTCTGCTGACCCCTTGTGTTATCACTGATCACATCTGTCCCTTAGGGAAAACGCCCGGTACTTCCGGCACTCTTGAGAGCCAGGTCCCCCAGGCTGGGGAGTCTAGTGCCAGTGACCTCTCAAGATCTCTCATGCTTTGCTCCAGCCCTGCTGGCCTTCTTTAACCAGCTATGTGGCCTTGGGCAAGCCCTTCCCTCTTTCTGAACCTTAATTTCCCCCTGCATAGCATAGACATCATGAGAATCCCAGTCATTCCGCTGACAGTGAATATACCAACCATGTTTAAATGCCTCTTCCCTCCTCTAAGCCCAACTCCTCCAAAAGACGATACAAATTCCGAAGCTCCTGATTCTCAATAAACCTTTTCTTCTGCAGAAGAACAGCCTGCTTGTATTCCGAGCTTTCTTGCTCCCAAAGAATGCCTTTTCTCTCTGGCTATGCCTTAAACCAGGTCAACAGCATCCACAAATGGAGAATGTGTATACTGAGCCAGTTCCTTAACAGGGGTAGTGTTGTCACCTCGGTGTTCAGTGGACATGTTTGTGGAATTGGAAGTATTGTGCTTTATCTCTGCAATCGCCCCCTCTCCGGGAGAATGGCATACGTGTATGAATAGCATGCTTTCTTACCATAATTCCTCTGAAATATTGCTTAATATTCCATAATTCCTCTGAAATAATTGCTCCGGGAAGCAAGGGTCTGACCCTTGTGATTAATTTGCTGTGGGAGGTTCTGGGGTAATCCATCTGTTACTTTCTTGGCACATTCTCATTGATCGGTATGGATGGTAGGAAAGATAATGGGTGAATATATAAAGTACTGTGATCTCGAGGCTTATTCTAGGCACTTATCACTGCACTGGGGAGACTGGGCATGTTCATACTACAGGTGATGTCTGCAGTCTTGCAGCAGAGGTTCAGAAAATGAGGAATTCTCTGTGGGATGAGGTGGTCAGGGAGGGCTTCTCTGAAGAGGTAAAGATCTCAAAGTCTCATCACATCAGTTAGAGTTCAGACTTTCCTTGCCTGGGACAGTCAAATACACACACACACACAGGGTTCGTCTTACTGAGTTGAAAAGACACGTGAGTTCGATCTGGAGAGATTAATAAAATGGAGGTTAATTGGATGAGAAAATATTTTCAGAGGATGGTCTTGGGGTGGGGATTGTCAACCTGAGAAAACAGCTTCAGATGTACAGTACTGAGTTGTTTACAAAGCACTCCTCGTGTGAATTAAGTCTTATTTACTCACACAGGTCTCATGAGGTCAGCACCCAGGGAAACTGAGTCCCAGAGACTCAGTGACTTGGCCACACAGGTAGTCGGTGGTAAAACCCAGACTCTAGCACTTACTGCTGCGAGTTTACAGTGCTTTCCAATATGAAAACATGTTTGTCTCTCTCTCTACTCTCCATGGAACATAGGAATGGAACATAGGCCAAGAAGTGGCCCAAAATGATGCTGACTGGAAGATGTACTGTGAGAGTTATAAGCTGGCATCCTGGCACAACCTCATGAACCTCCTGGGCCATCCCATGTCCCCTGATGTTCCTGTATCTGGACGGCATCGGTAAACAAGGAGACTGGGGGGTAGGGTTGCTGGCAGCAAGATTATTGCTAAGATGTGTCCTCAGTGTTCATGTCTGAGAGTGTTTTGGATGCCCTTTTGAGCTAGAGGACCCAGCAGAGATGGAGAGATCATTGGATGGGTGGGGTGTTGGAGGATGGTGTTGGGGTGGGGAGAGTGGATTAAGTGTGTTTACAGCTCGCTTCCACCCTGACTAAAGAGCAGGACCACCTGGGCTTGGATCCATGTCTAAATAAATGTACCAGAGCTGGAAAATTCCCAGGATACTACAACTAAGAATCCAGTTCCTGGAGGTAGGAGTGGGTACTGGACAGGTCATTCTCTGGTCATTTCTTAGGGGACCTGGTCCACTCAAGAGAGTGAAACTGCCCATAGAGATGTATATTCTCTTTTTCCATCCCTCTGTCCACCTCTCCCACCTTCCCTCCCTTCCTTCCTTCTCTGTTTAATAAATGCCTGTTAAATGCCTTCTCTGCAGTGTCCTATTCTGCAGTCCATATAGATACAATACTGGCCCTACCCTCAAGAGGCCTGGCTGCTCAGGGAGACTGGGAAATTGGTAGAACAGTGATGGCTGAGACTCCCTCTGTGATTGCTAACTTTATGTGGCAACTTGTCTGGGCCACAGTGCCCAGGTATGTGGTCAGACATTATTCTGGATGTTCCTGTGTGAGTATTTTTGGATGAGAGTAACATTTACGTCAGTGGACTCCGAGTAAAGCAGATTGCCCTCCCTAATGTGGGTGGGCCTCATCCAAACAGTTAAAGACCTGCATAGAAAAAAAAAGGTTGACCTCCAATGAACAGGAAGGGATTCTGCAGCAGATGGCCTTGAACTACAGCACTGCTTCTTCTGTAGGTGTCCAGGCTGTCTGTCCAAACTGGAGATTTTAGACTTGCCAGACTCCATAATCACATGAGCCAGCTCCTTAAACTAAATCTCTTTTCATACATATAAGTGTGTGTGTGTGTGTGTGTGTACAGTATAGATTCTGTTTCTCTGGAGAACCTTAATACTCTCCAGTGTCACCCACCTAGTCCGTGACTATAATAGCATCTCTTACCTGGATCCGCAAGGGTCTTCTGATGCCAGGATCTCCTTCCCATCTTCCCTGTGGCCACCAGGGATGTCTCGCTAAAGCACATGACTATGTTCTGCTTACAGTCGTTCTGTGTGCCCAGCCTTCCCCAACTCTGTTCCTCAAAGCTTCCTTTATGATTTTTGTTATAAAGAGTGTCTCTTTGCTGAACTCAAAGGAATGAAATAGAACTTATTAAAGAACTCACTTCTCCACCATGTTACTCAGTATCTCTCAACAGTAAATCCACATCTTGAGTAACATCAGAGAAAGTATTCCATCCCACATTTGGGGGGAACATTAGTTTACAGAATAAAATCTGTTCTTGGCAAGGCCTGCAAGGTCCTTCAGCACCAATAAGGATTTTTTTTCTTTTTTTAATTGAAGTATAGTCAGTTTACGGTGTTGTGTTAGTTTCTGGTGTACAGCATAATGCTTCAGTTATATATGTACATATATTCATTTTCATATTCTTTTTCATTATAGATTACTATAAGATATTGAATATAGTTCCCTATGCTTTTCAGTATAAACTTTTGGTATCTCTAAAAGTATTTATTAACACTAGTAGTAATGCCCCAGGTTTCAGACACTCATCCCACCTACATGGAATAGTCACACTGCAAATATATGAGTGATTGTCTCCCTCGCTAGAGGTCAAGGGGGTGGGAGCATGTCTTCCTCATTGTGAGGTGTCTTCACGGGACTCCACAGTAAATAGCATCCTCTCTCCCCTGCCTGGCTTCTGAACATGTTGAGAAATAATACAAAAGAGAGAAAATGGGTCTCACACTATTCACTTTCTTGTTTCAGATGAAGGCTAAATGAGAGCTTAGCTTTTGCTTGAGACCAGACGGTCCTGCTAAGTGAATCCAGAACTCACTTGGCAGTCCCAGCCACAGTGCAGAGAACACACAGGACTGGGCAGACCTCTCCACATGGGCTGGAAGAGCCCAGCCCTGGGGAGATGGCCCAGGAATCCCACTCCCTGAAGGCAGCTCTCTTCAAGGAGTAGGGGGCAGGCTGGGCTCTGCAGAGCCAGTGTTTTCCATTCTGAACTTACCACTCAGGGTTGTTCAGGGAAAACCCCTCCTATTCCCACCATGGAGCGGGGCAGATGTCTTTTACCCCATAGGTTTAAGCTCTCGGATGGCATAGATAATCAGAAAACCCAGGGGATGAGATCTCAGAGATTAGCTATCGTGACCAGCCCTCTCATTTGACATATGGGGAAACTGAGGCTTGGGGAGAGGATCAGGGTCACTTAGTCCTCACCTGGTTGGTCTGTAACTTTAACCTGTAATTTGTGTGAGAGACTATTAATTAAAAACAAGACAACAGGACCAAAATGGAGCCACTTATGCTAAGCCCCAAGTTACCAAACTGAGATTTAACTTAATTACAGTTTCAGCTATCCCAGAGATGGAATTTTAAACCAGTCAGGAATCACCTGGTCAGCATGAGTTAAGTAATCTGCTTGATTGACCCCTGCCATCCCCCACATAGGGAAAGTAACCTTGCCATAACCAATCCTCCCTTTCCTAGTATAACTTCTTGTTGCTACTCCCTTCTGACTATAAGTCTTTCATTTTTGTACAGCTCCTCAGTGCTCCTTTATATCTGCTAGGTTGGATGCTGCCTGATTCAGGAATCATTGAATAAAGCCAATATGATCTTTAAAATTTATTCCATTGAATGTTGTTTTTAAACAATATTATGATACAACTCTCCAGGGCAAGAAAAAGACAACTTCTGCCTCTTACCCCTTCCCAGTGCTACCAGAATCCCCAGGCCCATCCTGGGATGCTCGCTCACCTAGAACCCTGGGCCCAGGGTGGCAGCAGTGGTCTAGCCCAGGATGTCTTGGTGCAGGGCTGTAAGTGTGGAGTCAGGAAAGCCTGTCCTTGGCTAACTCAACTCTGGCCTCATAATTAAAAGAGGGATAAGTGAAATGTCAGGAGGAAATATGCATTTAATCATTTTTAAAGAGCCGTGTCCATTTTTGAATCCTCACTTTTTTTTTCTGCCTTAGTTTTTGGCCACTGTAAATTACTTCAAAGAATGATTTTAGAATAGAAAAGGAGCTAGGAGTTAGAGAAGCCACCTTTAACATTTCATTTAGGATTTTAATTTTGAAGCATGGCAAAGAGGGAGAAATGGCTTCAGGCTACAGATTACCAGAATCACCTGAAACTGTAGATTTTTAACTAATTTATTTATTTTTGCTTGAGATCTTTCCCTAAAACGACCTAAGGAATGAAGACTTCTCGCAGTGCTGACTGGATCAGAAAGCATTTCTAATTCCTCGTGAATGGGAATAACAAAAGTATTCCAAAGGAAGGACTTACTTGAAATTCACTGCTAAATCCACTCTGTCTAGCTCACTGGAGGGAAAAATAAAAGCGCTGAAATTAACCTGATGATTGGGAAATATCAGTTACATGCTTTTGTAACTTCATCACTGTCACCTCAACGGGAAAACCCTGCTATCCAAGCCTCCCATTTGCCTGAGAGTCAGGAGCTTCTAAACCAAGAAAGGAAGAAACCAAGCGGTTTATTTACGAGCTCCTTGCCTCTTGCTGCTTTAAGCCACTGAAATAAGCTGTTTGTTACCTCTCTGGGGCAACGCTGGGTGAGGTAACCCGCTCTGGGCGGGGGTCGGCGCCTCCTGCCTTCCGCGCCTCCTAGCGGACTTGTGTGGTGGTGCAGCCTGGGCCACCTGCAGAAAAGCGGACCACCAGCAGACAGCGCCGCATCCTGACGCTGCCCGCGAGCACAACCTCGGCAGCGCTCCTCACTCGCCTCCTGTCCCTATCCAGCGACCAGTCAGGCTGCGGAAGAGGGGATTCCAGCCCAGCCTCCAGAGTCCAAACCCTCAGTCTCCTATCGGACTGGGTGCCTGCAGCAGCCACCTCAACTGGGCCGGGAGCGCACGCGTCTTTGGCGCCGTCCGCATCGGTGCAGATTCCCCAAGAGAGCCAACTTTAGGCCAGCCCCAGGACTCAGTGCAGGTGGGTGGGTCTTGCGCACGGAGGGGACGTGATGGCTGGGAGCCCAGAGTGGAGGTGGTGGGGTGCCTTGGCGATCCTCATTCCTGGAGGTGCTGCCAGTGCTCTGGGAGATTATGAAGTGACTGCTCAGGTCCCAGATGCATCTGTTGGGGGCCAAGGCACGCGTTAGGTTCCCGAACCTTCAGGTTTACTGGGCTGGGGAGGATCCCTGCGAGAGGTGTCTAGGCCTGAGGGATACTGGAAACAGCGGCTAGGCGTCCTGAGTAGTACTGAGTCTGGAGTTCCTCCGGGATGGACCGCTGGACTGGGGTTCCAAAGAGGCGGCTGTTGCGGAAGTTCAGGGGTGGATCCTAAGCATCTTAGAAACAGGAGGTTGGAGGAGGATGGTCCTGCACTGGGCTTTCCAGGGCAAGTGGCTGTTTGGGGATCTCCGGAGGGAGCACCTGCAGTAAGGTTTACTAGGAGAGGTGGCTGGTTTGGGTCTCGATGGAGGTGGGTTCTGGGGGGTACACAGCTAGCTGGAGGATCCCCGGGGGAGGTGGCTGGCTTAGAAGTCCCAGCTCCGGAGGAAACTGATTATGATCCTCCCTCTTTCAGTGGAAACAACTGAATGTCTCAAGGAACTGCCGGTCCGGTAGACTCCCGCTCATTTCCAGTGTCTCAGAGGAGGTACCTTAAATGGGGATTTCTGGGGTGGCGGCTGAGCAACCCCAGGGCTGGCGGTTGTGGCGCTAGTCCCAGATGACTTGAGTTCCCGCGGAAGGGGGCAGCTGAGCCGCAGGTGCGTCGGAAGAGAACCGCGCGGCCCTTTCGCGGCCCTCGGGGTTTGTTTCAGGAGCGGATTTGAGCGGATCCCAGGAGCGCCCCCCGCTCCCTCCCGCAGGCACTCCGGCACTGCGCGTCCAGCCCCCGCCCCGTGCACCACGCCTTAAAGGGCTCGAAGGCCAGGGGCGCACGGCGGGAGCCACGGTCATGGAGGGGGCGCTTGCATCCAACTGGAGCGCCGAGGCGATCAACGGGAGCGCGGCGCCGCCGGGGGCCCAGGGCAACCGCACCTCCGGGCCGCCACAGCGTAACGAGGCCCTGGCGCGCGTGGAGGTGGCGGTGCTGTGCCTCATCCTCTTCCTGGCGCTGAGCGGCAACGCGTGCGTCTTGCTTGCATTGCGCACCACGCGCCACAAGCACTCGCGCCTCTTCTTCTTCATGAAGCACCTGAGCATAGCCGACTTGGTGGTGGCGGTATTCCAGGTGCTGCCGCAACTGCTGTGGGACATCACCTTCCGCTTCTACGGGCCCGACCTGCTGTGTCGCCTGGTCAAGTACCTGCAGGTGGTGGGCATGTTCGCCTCCACCTACCTGCTGCTGCTCATGTCGCTCGACCGCTGCCTGGCCATCTGCCAGCCTCTGCGCGCGCTGCGCCGCCGCACGGACCGCCTGGCCGTGCTCGCCACGTGGCTGGGCTGCCTGGTGGCCAGCACGCCTCAGGTGCACATCTTCTCGCTGCGCGAGGTGGCCGACGGCGTCTTCGACTGCTGGGCGGTCTTCATCCAGCCCTGGGGGCCCAAGGCCTACATCACGTGGATCACGCTCGCCGTCTACATCGTGCCTGTGATCGTGCTCGCCGCCTGCTACGGCCTCATCTGCTTCAAGATCTGGCAGAACTTGCGGCTGAAGACCGCGGCGGCTGCAGCCGAGGCGGCCGCGGGGCCCGAGGGCGCGGCGTCAGGCAGCGAGGGCCGCGCGGCTCTGGCACGCGTCAGCAGCGTCAAGCTCATCTCCAAGGCCAAGATTCGCACGGTCAAGATGACCTTCATCATCGTGCTGGCCTTCATCGTGTGCTGGACCCCATTCTTCTTCGTGCAGATGTGGAGCGTCTGGGACGCCGATGCACCCAAGGAAGGTATCGCGGGCAGGAAACCGGGAGGAGGGAGCGCGGCGGCGCGGGGCCCTGGTCTGGCTGCCTCTGAACGTCCAGGGTTCTGGGGACCTCATGGGGGAGAAATGGGTTTGGGAATCCTGGAGACCTGGATTCGAGTCATGGCCCCATCATCCACTGGACAAGTGATTTTGGGCGTAAATTCTGAAACTTGGCTTCCTTTTCTGTAAAATGGCAATGATGATAAAAGTACCAGCTCTCCCCAGCAGTAGGGGGATGAAATGAGAAAATGCACGTAAAATCTTTAGCACAGGCTTTGGGCTGCATGTGGGACATTAGGTTTGCTATATGGACCAGGAAACAGGTTCCAGTAACTTGCCTTTCCCACCTGATTGGCGAGTGGGGGAGGTAACTTTCCAACCCAGGCCCCAGCTCAAGTTCCTTCCAAGTTAAGTTCTCTTTACATTGAACTTCCCCTTTAAGTCCAAGTCGGTCTGAACCGGTGAGGTCTAGTTTGGATCAGAGCAGAAGGAGGTGGTTAATTCCATTCCTCCAACCAAGCTCTGAGAAGGTGCCAGCAGGGCGTCTTGGGGTGCAGAGACTAGTCCCTGGACCCCTCTCCCAGTGGACGGGACAAGCTGTGCGAGTGGAGAGGTGAGTACTGCTGGGGCTGGGGACAGGCACCTGGGCTGGTGGTGCCCAGGAACCGGTAAGTAGCTCCTGCTGGGGGCGGGGAGTGGGGCGGGGAAGGGAGCGGGGATACAAACTTTCCCATTTGACTGGGGAGGCTAGGTGATTTCGGCAGGCAGGCAGGGAACGCGCCGTCCAGATTGGAGGACGGGGAGGTCAGGGCTGAGGGTGGCCAGGGGCCATCCTTGAGCTTGGGTGTCGGGGAGACCAGGAGAGCGTAGAATGGGAGGCTCTGTGGGGAGAGAACTTGGGGGAGCAGAGAGCGCCGGCCGCTGTAGGCTGTGGCCAGCACTTGTGAGCTCTGAGCTGCAGGCAGCTCCACTTTCATCTCCCACAGTTCCAGTAGCTCATTTCCAAAGAGCAAAGGGGAAGGTGAGTGGTGGTGAATGACTTACACCTTTTGCCCGAGGTTAAGCATTAACAGTGCACTGGGGTGCCGGCGGCTTAAATGCTTCTAAGGAAAGGCTGAGGGGTTTGCTGTTATCCGTTCTGTCCCTGAGGTAGTGCACATGTCCCATTTCTGGACGGAATCACTAGTCCTCCCAACAGTCTCAAATACAACCATCCCGTGAAAGCGGAAATCTCCCTTCATTCAGCTGGATAAGTTTGCTTTGCTCTCTTCCCAAAATCACAGACTGCTGGCTTTACCCAACCTTCACAATTAGCCCAATGTCTGCCTTTGTGGCTGGAGCAGTTACCTTAATTCAAATTGATTGAGCACCTGTGGAATGCCCGGCCGGGTGGTTTGCACGGTGAGGGCTGCTGTGAAGACTCAGCAGATCCAGCCTGGGCACACCCTGCAGAGGGGGTTCAGGGGTCCAGAGAGGGCAAGGCACTGGCTCCAGGTTACACAGCAGATGGGAAGCAGACTAGAATTGGGGTTTCCTCCCTAACCCTTGTTGCCCCAGTGCCAGGCTTCCTCTGAAGGGCAGACGACTAGGGCATTGAGATGAGTAAAAGCCAGTAGTGAGTGTTTCTAAATAAGGCATCAGGCCACACCTGTTTCCTGGGCAGGATCAAGAGATGCTAGACCCAGGTCTTGAGGAGCTTAAACACCAGCTCTCGAGGAAGTGAGAGCTGCACCCATTTAGAGCAGATATTGGGGAGACCTGGGATCTAGTCCTCCCTCCAGCCCTTACTAGCTGAAGGGTCCTCTTCTCCCCCTGGCACCTCAGTGTCTTGCTTTTAGAATGAGGGTGGTTCGGCCTTCCATTGATTCATGGGGGATAATCCTGCTCTTCTCTCTTTGCTGCATCCTCCTGCCCCCCCCCCGCCCCGCCTCTCTCATTTATTTTCCTCCCTGCTGACCTTCCTCCCTCCTTCTCTCCCCCCATATGACTTCCATCCCCGCACCTGTGCCCCTCTGTCTCACTTTCCTTCCTAAAGAATGAGAATGTGTGATCCACACATGTCATAATCACTCAGTGAAGTTTAGATCTTTTCTACCCTTTAAAATGTGTTGAATGATTCATGTTTCTGACTTAAAGACAAGGCGCAGGGAGAGACATAGCTAGAGGGCGTCCCCAGCTGAAGTGGGGGCTGGAGGACTTTGGGGTACATGTGGTCCCCCGATGATTTCCTGAGTGAGACTGGCTTCTGCTCAGGCTCCAGGAGCCTCAGGTCCCTTTGCTCCCTTTCCTGGTTCAGAGGAAAGAGTGGAGTCTCATGAAACACCCAAGTGCTCAGTTGCTCCTTGGCATTCTGTCCTGGGTGCTCTGCGCACAAATGCAAACAACAGGGGAGTCCTAATGCCATGGCTCCCAGCACCCCGCTTCCCCCAGCGTGTTGCCAGGGGTGGGCTTCCAGCTCACCCAGCACAGAGGACTTAGGTACCTGCCACTGGCCTGGTCAAGGTCATTCCTCAGCCTCAGGGATACAGATCCAAGTGGATGGGACATGAGCCAGAAGCATGCCTGGTGCTCACTTGGCATTCATTTGAATAATTGCAAGTAGCAGGCTGAGCCATCCGGAATGCTGGCTTTTACAGTCACTTAGGAGACATGACTCAAGTCTAGAGGCTTTCGGCAAGTGGTAAGGAAGGAACAAGGCAGGGACGTTCGAGCTACTGGAGATTTTGATCAGCAAAGTGACATGGATGCGCAGCTCTAGCCTTTCTCTCCAAGAGGAAAGGAATTGACAAGAATGCAAACTGTCTAGATCAGGGCCCCAGGCTCTTCTCATCTCTTGGTGAGTGGGAAGTGCTTTGTGAACAGCATGACATCCTTCCTCGAAGCCCAGGGGCAGGCAGGCTCTGTGGGAGCAGGAGTGGGGCATCCTTCCCGCTGACACCTTTGTCATGAAAACCTCGGGGAGAACCAGCAGCTCCTCAACCTCTGACAGGTCAGGGGCTAACAGAGCAGGAGGAGAACTCGCATGTGCCCTGGAGGCTTCCTTGGGACTCCAAATTCCTCCTTCAGGAGGGTTCCCTATCCCTGCTGTTCTTGTGAAAATCAGATGCTCCTTTTCCTTCTCTCTCCTTGAGCAACTTCTTTCCCCGTACACCTTCACTCCACCAAGCACTGCCTTTATGGGTTTAGAGCTCCTTGTTCCAAAAATAATTTGAGGAGAGCACAAAGATTTGGGGGATACCACAAGATAAAGTAGACATGAGGAAACTGGGAAGAAGGGGAAAGGATAGAAAAATAATAGCAATAACAAAAATAATGAAGGCTCTGTGGCAGGGTGGTGAGCTGTCCTTGAGGCTTCCTTTTCATCAGAGCCAAAGCAAAGAGGAAAACTCAATTTCAATCTTTCCAACATTCATAGGAAAAAACAGAAGAAAAACCTCAAGGGGAAGGGCTTGGGATTTCATGAGCCCCTCTCCTTGAGAGCAGCCCCATACTGCTGGGCCCTGCTTTGGTGCCGCTGCAGGAGGCAGGCTGGGACCAGTCACCCGGGGCAGGTTTGGAAAAGCCTTGGATGTAACTTTCAGGATCCAATTCCACAGCAAGAGATTTGACACCAGCCTTTTCCTTTGCGCTCAGTGTAATTTGCTTTGCTGCTGGTCCCAAGGACTCTGACCCCGGGGTGGTGCTGAGGGAGGTGGAGAGGAGATGGAGGTATCCAGTTGGCCAGGACAGCGGTGGGCACTGTAGGACCCCAGGTCCCAATGCAGGGAAAGAGCAGATGTTGGAGCCACGTGGCGGGCCTGTGTGTGGAGCCCACCCTGCCACTTTCTCCTGTGTGTCCTTGAGCAGGTAGTGTCCCTCTCTGAGCCTCAGCTTCCTCCTCTGTTATAATGAGGATGGCAAATCTATTCCTGGAGATGTTATGAGGATGATATGGTATGACCTGTCTTCCCCTCCCCTCTCCCCATTCTTCTTATTAAATGTTTTGTTTGCATTCTTGGGATTGACTATGAGAATTCTGGCACTTACTCCAGCTGGAGAAATGGACATTTTTCTCTTGAAAGCCTGGGTGGAGGGAGAAGCGGGGTGAAGGCAGGGTCTTCTGGACAGTAGCCAGTGTGTCCAGGGAGGTTGTTATTTGGAGAAGCATATTAAAGCCCGAGAGGTGAACTATGAGCCTTGTCATAGCAGGGACGCCACCTGTCCTGCTCACGGATGTGTGTTCTGTGCCTGGCACACGGCTGGCCGCCCATCCGAGCTCAGCCAGTGCTTGTTGAACAAACATGTGGGAGATGAGAGGAGGAAGGTGCAGGGGAAGGGGCAGGGATGGGTGTATAGAGTTGTACTCAAGAGAAATAAGGGCTTTCTGGGCAGCCCTCCGGCAAGAGAATTGGTGACTTAGTGAAGGAGTGTCCCACTACTGGGGGTAGTCAAACATCTGTCAAGGTCTTGCACCAGGAAGGAGGCTGAAATGCACAGGAGGCCTGGTTTTACATGTTTCCCCATCTGCAGAATGAGCTTCCCTGTTTCTGTGGAATTGTGGCCCCTCCTGTGTGGCCTGCCCGCCTTACCTTCCCTAGAACACTGTGCCCGAGGTGTGGGTGGGCTGGGTACCTTGGAGGGGCTTGCTCTTCAGGTGACCCACTGAGATGGAGAGCAGTGGGGATGGGGATGCAGGAGGAGATGAGACAGAGCTTTCCTTTTCTCAAGCTTGGTCCTTCTGGGCATGAATTGCAATTAGACAGGCAATTAGTGACCACAGTCTCATCCGATTGAGCAGTTGTGGATTCTTGTGTGCTCTTGGCTAATGCTGATGGTTTCTCCTTGGGTTTCTGCCCCCAAGATGACTTTATTTATTTATTTTTTACCCAAAGATTTGCTCAAAAACAGAAAAAAAAAAAAAAAAAAAAAACCAAACCCAAAACAAACAAGCTTGTTGGGTGAGGCTTTGCTACATATATTTGTCTGTTTGATGGATGTCTGAGTGGGTTGGGGAGCAGGTGGGAGGTGGAACAGGGGGCCCGGGAGGGCCCCAACTGCCAGAGCCCTGCGGGGGTGGGGGGATGGGGACAGCACTGGAGGTGGTAAGAGTCTCTTTCAGAGGCCTGGTCTCAGGCCATCTGTGTGATTTGGGGGCATGTCTCTGGGTGGTCTCTGGGCCTCTGTCATTCCTGCCTGAGCAGTGGGGACAATACCTTGTGATGGAACATGCCACCCTCTCTGGGCATCAGTTGCAGTGAAGTGAGGAGTTGGATTAGTTGAAATCAGTAGCCGCCCCTTTCTGAGTCCCGGACCCTGTGCCTGGCTCCATCTCTTATCCTCACCTAAACACAGCAAGGTAAGGGGGTGGTTTCCCCATTTTACACATGAGGAAACTAAGGCTCAGAGAGGCACAGACTGCTCAACAGCACAGGCGGGGCTGGGAACTGAACCCAGGTCATCCCATGCCTGGGAAGGCCAGACTGCTTCCCTCCTGCCCCAGCCCCTGTGCCCTCTGTGTGGCCCAGATGACTTGACTCCTGGGACCTCTTTCCTGTAACACCCAGCACACACCCACCCACTGAGCTATATCTGTGCTAACCGCCAGGCCCTTTCAGCAGTCTGGGTTCAAAGCCCATGTCTCTCCACTCCTCCCCGCCATCCACTGTCTTCCCTTAGTACCTCTCACCTCTCATGTCTCTATTTCCTTCCCTTTCCATCACCAGCTTCTCAGTTTAGAGCGGGTTTCTCAGCTTTGGCGCTGTTGACATTTGGGGGCAGATAATCTCTGAGTGTGGTGTGGGGTGGGGTGACCATCCTGTGTGAGGTAGGATGTTTAGTGGCATCCCTGGCCCCCACCTGCTAGATGCCACGAGCACCTCCCTGTGGTTGTAGCCACCAGAAATGTCCCCAGACATTGCCAGATGTCCTCTATGGAGCAGAATTGCCCTCGTTGAGAGCGCTGGTTTGGGCCCACTGTGTAGGCCTGGCCGGGACTACGGTCTAACAAATGAGTACCCTCACCACCTCCGCACTGGGCTCTGGCCAGTCCGCCTAGTGCGCCCAAGCCAGACCTGCTGACTTGCCACTTCCCGCAGGGCCTTTTGCTTTGCACGCAGGCTGATTCTCTTTCCGTCCCAGGAGCACCTACCTCAGTCTCTTCTGTGGAGACCCATCCTTCACAGTCCAAGTCCAATGTGTGGGCTGCTTTGTGCACAAATCCAGGGGGTTCCATTTACCTTATGGTCTGTGAGAATGGTGCTCCTAGGAGCTGTGCAGTGCACAATCTTAACAGCTGGATGTGGCGGCTTTGTCCCCTGGTCACTTTCATGAAGCTTTCCCTGTTTCCCCCAGCTGGGGTGTCCCTCCTCCTGTGAATGCCAGTGCACTCATTCTGCAGGCAGTTATTCAGCACTGCCCGAGGGTCCTGCACAGAACCTCTGCCTTGAGTTGTCAGTCTTCCCATGAGGAGAGCGTGCAAGGAGCCCTCCCTGGGCCCTCACCCACCCTCCTGTGGCACAAGCATGAATGTGGGGCGGTCAGGCCAAGGTTGGTCTCTGGGTATACCCACCGACCTCTGGGAGGGACAACCCTAGTTTCTGCCAGGATGGTTCCGTCCTATGTTGTGGCCAGATGAAGCCGTGGCAGTGACCCTGGGTGATTGACTCGACTTGCCTGGGACTCAGTTTTCAGGGGTTAAGAGTAGGGTTTAGGTTGTGGGGAGGGTGGAATGAATGGTGACACAGTACCTGGATGTAGTAAGTGCTCAGTAAATGCTTGAAAAAGAGACAAATTTCAAGCCATGTTGGGTCCCAAGGTCAGTCAGTGCAGTTGAGGAGGTGAATTGTTTTGAGCTCAGGAGTGCGTGCTAGCAGAGGGGTCACGTTCTCACTGAGTGGCGGCAGGCCCGGTGATGCTGGGAACAAGACTTAACAGGTAAAGGAAAGTTGCGGCCTCGCCTGGAGGAGGCAGTAGGGGAGGAGGTGGGGAGGTTCTAGCTCTGGGCTTTGGAAACCCAAGGGGACTCTTGCATGAGGGGTTGGGGGTGGGAGGGAGGAGTAACCAGGCAGCCTTTCATTCCCAGCCCCCGATTCCTGATTTCTGTGCTCCTGATTCCTGGCCACTGCAGACCAGCCTCTGCCAGCCCCTCCCTCTGTGGTCTGCTGGGAGCTGGCTCCTCCCACCTTTTTGCCGAAGCTTCAGTACCATGGGCCTCTGCACTCCGGCCATGTCTCATGCTGTAATGGTCACTCTTACTCATTCTCTTTCTTTCTCTCCACCTGACCTCAATATCTGAGTGTGAACCTAACTTTCCTGGAGGGAATTGCACTGGAGTCCAGCTGTCTCGTTAGGGGCCCGTCTCCCACTGTTACGCAGGGGAGTTGTCTTTTTGTCTTTCCAACACGCTAGTGGCAGTGACTGACCAGGACTTCCTGTCTGCTAGTTTCATGCTTCAGTTCAACTTAGTCGCTTATTGAACATTTCCTACTTTGCAATCTCTGCTGGCAACCAAGGACAGAGCCACAAATGAGTCACAGAACTCGACCACAGATTATAAACATAAATAATGACAATAGGAAGGGATGGTGCTGATTTATTTACCAAGTGCTGTGAATGCCCCAGGAGGCATTTGTTGATTTGGTCTCCCTGGGAAGAAATCAGGATTTCAGAGAGGAAGCAGCATTTAAAAGGGGTTTTGAAGGATGAGTAGGAGCTGGCTGTGCAAAGAAGCAGGTGCACATTCCATGTTGTGGTCACTGGACAGTTACTTTATTATCTTTTCCCATACTGGAGGAATACGTCTCAGACTTCAGTGTGCTCACAGATCACATAGGGGAACTTGTTAAATTGCAGATTCTGATTCAGTAGGTCTGGGTAGGGTCCAGGAGTCTGCATTTTTACAAACTCCTAAATGATGGCTGTGCATTATCCATGCAGCTGGCTCATTGGCTGCACATGAAATGATGAGGCTTTAATATATTAACACTGTTACCAAAATGTGTGGCTAGCCTTTACATGGGTGGCCCAAATTGGCAGCAGCGCCCTGTCACACTCTGAAGGGTAGACAGGGGCTGGTCGTTTGCAGGAAGCCCCAGCTCTTCTGCCTCCAGAATGTGGTTATTCTGTAGGTCCTGTGTAGTGGGCCCCACATGCCCCCAGATTTGAGCAGTGACATTAGAGAAACCCATTTAAAGCTCTGGAGCCCACAAATCTGGCTTTTATTGCTTATCATGATTTCAGAATACATGGCGAGATCCTACATCTGTGACTTTAACAATTCCGTTGTTGTAGATTGGTGGTCTGTTCAAAGAAGGTGCCCTGTAATACATATTAGAATTCAATTTTTATGTAAGTGCACATTGAAATATATATATATGAAATATATATAAAATATATATATATAAAATATATATATTTTTAAGTCTTTCAGTAGACCACAGTTTCCAAATTCCTACACAGTCTCTATCAGGATGAGAGACTTAGACCTGAATTCCCGCTCCCCTGGGAGAGAGGCCTGATTGGAGCGCTGGGGCCAGGAGGCCTTGAACTCAGTGATTGGTTTCTGGGGTGAGAGCCTCTTATGAAATTGATGAGCTTGATCTGATCCAGATGAGAGAAGTCAGATGAGCCATATGTCTTTGAATCGTATGAATACGGGAAACGTGTTAGTTACCCTAGGAACAACACAGCCAGAGAGGCCCTGGCCAGCTGCCCGTCAGCTGTTCTGGGCTAATTTGGGCGCATGGTGACGGTGCTGGTGATGGGTGGAGGGAGTGCCGGGAAATCCGAACAAGGGAGTTCTTGGGGCTTGAGTCAAGCCAGGCTGTAGGCGGATGGAACGCTGGGGGCACACTGTCCTCGCGTGGCCCTCTGCCGCCCATCTGGATGAATCACAGTGCTGGGTGTAAGTTCCGAGTTGTTTCTGTCCCCTGGGGTCAAATGCCCAGCAGGGGACATTTACTGTTGGCTGGCCCTGCTTAGTCCTCTGGCACATAGGAGCTGTGCTGGAAGATGATCCCTAGTCCCCAGCCTTGGGTCCCCCCACCCTCTCCCAGATCTACACCCCCCACCCCCCGCCATTGACTGGGGTGGAAGAGACAGATGAGAATGAGCTCTCCTGGTGGAGACCCTCAAGTTCTGCTCTCGCCCAGGGTTGCACCCCTTCCCCTCTGGGGTTCTTACGTCACTGGCAGAGTAAGTTTTTCCAAAATGGACACTCTAGAGTTCCCCTGGGGTCATGTAATCTAATGCTAGGACTCCAGGTTTTGATTTTTGTTTTTTAAATTTTTGAAGTCATGGAAGAAAGGACAAAGGACAGTTTCTTGAATCAACCATAGACTAGGAGTCCCCAGCCTTGGGCTAGAAAAAATTACGGAGTTGATCATATTTCATATCTGTTAATAATAATAATATAGTAACTTGAACAAACACTTTGCCATTCACAAAGCCCTTTTACACTTTTTTTTTTTCCAATTTTCTCAAAGTCCTCTGGGTGTCACTTCAAGGATGGGCGGCTCAAACAGTAGATGTGACTCAGGAAATGAGGTGGGAGGGGGGTTCAGACCCTGGGGGTTTGCATCTTGATCCTCTGTGAAGGGCTCCCCACTGGCCTGACCCCCCAGGAGTTGCTGGCTGCCACTCCTTTGGTGAGTCTGTTGATTGTGACTTCCAGGTCCTCCTTTTGTCCACACTGACTATATCATTGCTCTGCTTTGTGGAAAGTGTGGCCGGGGCCAGTGTCATGGGGCACTTAGGAGCTGGGCTGGCCCTTCAGGGAGGCTGGGATGAAGGTGAAGGGGTGGGCTTTGGTGCACTGGGTGTGGACTGCCCTGAGCAGGGTGTTATCCTCTGGAGGAACTCAGGGATGAGCACTTGCACCTAATATGGGACTGGGCATGGGTACCACAGCATCCACTGCCAGCCTGCCAGACTCCACTGAGTCTAGCCTCTGTAAGCCACCTTTTCAGTGTCCAACTGCAGCAACCTGCTGGGTGGCTGTTTTGAAAGAAGACAATCAGCACAGGAAGGATTTCAGGGTAGAAAAACCACCTAGGTGATGGCATGGCCCTAGGACTTGGTGCTGAAATGCAGGTGGGCAGGAGACAGGGAATTTTACAACAGAGAGACAGCAGCTCCTCACAGCTGGAATGACCAGGCTCTGTGTAAGCAAAACAGATCTTAGCACTGAGGTCTGCAGGGAAAGATCAGATACTCCCAGGACAAAAGCATCCTCATGCATCAGCTGGAAGAAGACAGGAGCCTTCTTGTCTAATGCTGCGTCATTGCTTCAGCACACCTTTGACCTAGTGGGGCCCCAGGCATTGCCCTTGTCCTCCCCAAAGATGGCCCACTGTTTCAGTCTGTTTAAACCCATCAGGAAATTAGAAGCTAGCTGAGAAGGGCAGACCAGCTCTGCGGGTTACACTAGTGGGGCAGGGGGTGGGGGTGGGACTTTTGAGCCAGCACAGAATCGATGTATAAGCCGACCTTCTCGGCCATGCAGTCTGACCCAAAAGCCACACTGGACAGACATCGCCATATGGCAGTGCAGCCTCCAGAAGCTCCGACGGTGGTGCCGAGTCCCAGTGCCCCACGCTGGGTCTCTGCCTCAGTTGCCAGGACACAGCCCAGCTCAGGGAGCAGCCTCTCCCCGTTGTTCCACACGTCGGCCCTGACTCTCTTATTGATAAGAGAAGTGACATTTATTGGGCATGCACATATCATTGTAGTGATGATAAAAGTTAGCTAAGCTTTATTAAGTACCAGGAATCAGGGTGAGCACTTGGCATCCTGTCTGGTTAAACTTTGCAATGATTCTGTAGAGAAGTTCTTTGTATTATTCCCATCTCGCAGGTGGAGAAGCTGAGGTTAAGAGAGGCTCGCTGACTTGCCCTAGAATGCATGGGTGAAGGGTGCCAGAGCCAGGGTTTGTGCCAGGTCTGGGTACTTTTTAAAAGCAACGGCATCACTCAGTTCTGCTTCCAATGATTTGGGGAAAAGTGGGCTGAGCTTGCCTGGGGGGGGGGTCTGCCCCTCCCTTTTCTGAGTTGTTTCCCTCTACTTTTTAATATCTGCTCCTCCCACAGGCATCTAGATAAGGACAGGCTAACTTTTTCTCTAAAAGGCCAAACAGTAATATTAGGCTTTTGGGATATAAGGTCTCTGTAACAACTACTCAACTTTGCCCTAGGAGTGCAGAGGCTGCCATTGGCAATATGTAAATGAATGGGCTTTGCTGTGTTTCAATAAAACATTTACAAAAACAAGCAGTGGGCAGGGTTTGCCTCCCACACCTTTTGTGTCTAGACCTGTAGACATTTCTGCCAGGGAGGATACTGGTCCAATAGGAGGCAGAGTGTTTCCCCTCCCAAGTTCACTGGATTTTAAAAGACCATCACTGGGAGCTGGGCAGTGTTTAGCCTCTGAGGGGGCCCACGTCTGTTCTGGGAAAGGGGGATTGCTCTCTGACTCTGTCCTTCAAATCATACCATGAGGGTGATTGCCCAGCAATCCGGTTAGGGAACTAGCCGGAACCAGCCTGACGTGTGAATGCCGACCTTGCTTTCCAAGGCCTCAGACTTCATTTACTTTCAAGTAGGAGCACAGGGTGACTTGCTGTGTGTCCTTGGGGAAGTCACTTCCCTTCTCGGAGCTTCACTTTCCTCATATATAACATGGGGATAAGGCTGCTTTGAACACTGTTGTGTTCTGCGGAAGCTTGAGCCATGATTCCGGTGGTCGACTGACTGCATTGTCATGTGCTCCCTTGGAAACAACATCACAAAATGCCAAGGACAGCATTTCTGTGCTTTGTTCCTGTTCTTCAATCCTAGGACGCCTTTCTAGCCACCAGAAAGGGCAGTGTTGTAACCTAAACAGGATACAGTAAGCTCAGAAAGTAGATGAGGTGCAGTGAGTCACTCGCCTGCTCAGAAACCAGTAACTCCCCATTGCCTGTAGATTCAAGTTCATGCTCAGCCTGAATTCAAGGTCCTCCTCCTCCGCTTGGATCTTTCCAGTCTCTTCCCCCCTTGAACCCTCCCTCCCCAAGCCTGGCAGCCCCCGAATGTGCTTGGATGGTCTCACTCACGTGCCTTTATTCCTGCTGCTTCCTTCCTTGGGAATGTCCTACATAGCCTGTTTTTTTGTTGTTTTTTTTTTTGTTTGTTTGTTTGTTTTTCACAAACAGCTTGAAACACCACTGCTGAGGACCCATATCTTTGGTTGGTTAGGATATTGCCAACTTTTTAACAAGTCCAAATGTGCCTTTAGCATTTGGCAACTTGACATGAGCAGGTTCAGCTTAGAGGGTCATCCTTTCCCGAGAGCCAGGCCAGGCTGGTCATTTGTGTCTGTGGCCACCAGGTCGGGGCAGAGATGCTGGCTGTGGTCCCAGCTCCTCCCATCCACTTGAAGGTAGAAAAACTCCACGTGGCTACTTGGGGATTCCTTAACTGTTTGCTTTTTTGTGATTACTGTTTCTTTAGGTTGTTTTTTAAAAATAGGATAAACAAGTTAAAATATCCAAATGTCAAGAGTGAGGCAAGCAGCTGCAACAGCTAAGATTATACCGTATAATTCTGTACAGCTGGGTGAAACGTGCTGCCCCCTCAGTCCACGTGAGGACTTTGCCCCTAAGACGTCCTTCTACCCGTTTCATAGCTTTCTACACGGATGTTCATCCCTTGTGTCTGACAGTTTACTTCTCAGTGCCTTGCTAAATGTTGACGTTCATGTGTTGATTTTGCCTATTTCATTCTATATGTTTCATGAGGATTTTGAGGACATTCTAGTTTCAGTCTTGGTGATGTCACTAGAATTTCTCAACTTAAATTCCTCTTTTTCTGACCCCTCCAAATCCAGTGTCTCTTTTTCACTCTCTGTTAGAGAAAGTGAGGAATTCAAAAGCTCTGGCTTCCCCCTCCCCACCCCAACCCTTTACTTTTCTACTTTTCTTTTCTTTCCTAGTTTAGTTTAAGGATTAGACTCCACTCCTTTGCTTCCTAAACGTTTTCTTTTGCAAGACGTGGGGCTTTGTGCGTTGTGGCTTGCTTTTGTTCTAACAGGTGCACCAGGTAATTAGAGCAGCGGTTTCAGACTTGCGTCAAAAGGGGAGGAGGGCTGTTTATGACACAGTACTGAGCATCACCCCCGGGAGTCTGATTCGGTAGATCTAGGGTGGGGCCTGAGCTTGTACTTTTCTAACAACTTCCCAGGTGAGCCGGGAACCCCACTTTGAGAACCACTGAATTCCTCTTACAATCACCCTCCCCCTTTGGCACTTGGTGACTTTGCTGACAGATGTCTCTGTGCTCAGCCTACATTGGTGGTGGCATCCAGATCTTGCAGCTCCAGTGTCCCTGTGAGAAATGCTTCCCTGGATCGAGCTCTTGAATTCTGGGGCTATTTCTTGAAAATTTTTTGCAGAAAATATTGAGGACTAAATATCAGATTTTCCAAGCCTTCTGGCAGCGCCTTCACTCACAAAGATGTGTCTGTGAACAGCGTTCTTGGGAACGTTGTTTTCCTCATGAATTTCTAGGGGGGGTGTCTGTACTTCTCTGCTGGTGGGGGTGTCTGCAGTTTGTCAGATTTAAGGCCATTGAAAGAAACCCAGATTCCCACCCCTCAGCTGGAAGTTCTCAGGAATTTGTCTTCCCCTTTGAAGCTTAAATTTGTGACCAGCAATGTCTTGAAGTTGCTTTCTGATCATTAATCTGGTCTGAAATTCAGTAAGTCTTCAGTGTAACAGCTTCTGCACAGTTCCTCATAGAATTTCAGTGCCCTCTTTTCCTGTTCAAGTCCTATTGGTCGTGCTGAAGCAGTGCTCTTAGGGGTGTCCTCACAGAAACGCTTCCTCGGCTGTGAAGACAGCAGGTGCTTTCTTGCTTCCATGCCTTTGCCTGTGCTGTTCCTTCTGCCTGGAGTGCCCTTCCTCCCCTCTCCGCCTGGGAAGCTCCTGAGTGTCCTTCAGATATCAGTTCAGATGCTGGTGCCTCTGGGGCCGGCCACGATTTACTCTCAGAGCGAATTCACCCACCTCGGTGTGCCCACCTGACCCATACCGTGCCCAGCTCATGGGGCTGCACAGTTTACTTTCGTGTCCCAGCGCCTAGCCTGGCACCTGGCACGTGGTCTTGATGGCAGTGTCCGTGTGTTGGGCACCGGCTGTGCCAGACGCTCTTTCACCCTCGTAGCCCCCCCACGAGCTTTGTGGGCTCTTGTTATCCCCATTTAAAGACTAGGAAACAGCAGTTTCTTGGGGAATTACTTTGTTGCTGGCAGGGCTGGAATATAAACTCAGTCTGGCAGCTTCCGACTCTGTGCCCCTGGACGCTCTGAGTAGGAGGCACTTGATATTTGCGGGCTGAGTAATGAATGCACAGGTGGCCATGCTGATGGAGAAAGGACAGGGATGCTTCCAGGGCTGGGCAGAGCCAGGGAAGGCTTGGGGGGCTGGCTGAGTGCACCCCCAGCACAAGCATATGGAAAGAAGGAAGGCAGACTTCGTCTCTTAAGCTCTCCGTCTTGCGACCCATCCCCTGGCACCTGTTCTCAGGAGACAAGGCTGAAAGCCCCAGTAGTGATGCCCTGTTCTCCCCGCTCCCTCCTGCAGCCTCAGCGTTCATCATTGCCATGCTCCTGGCCAGCCTCAACAGCTGCTGCAACCCCTGGATCTACATGCTCTTCACCGGCCACCTCTTCCACGAACTCGTCCAGCGCTTCCTCTGCTGCTCCTCCAGCCGCCTGAAGGGCGGCCGCCCTGGAGAGACGAGCGTCAGCAAAAAGAGCAACTCATCCACCTTTGTTCTGAGCGGGCACAGCTCCAGCCAGAGAAGCGGCTCGCAGCTGCCCACCGTGTGACCAACCGGCGGGGTCAGGACCGCCCCCCTTGGCTTGGGTTGTGCAACAGGGACAGTCTGGCCCTTGGTGGCTGCACACGTGTGTATATAAGGTATCTTTCAGTTTGGACCCCTCCACACCCTGGTGGAGCTGGAGTAGGGTGGGGCATTGGGACCTGCAGTGGGGAAGCCGTCTCACGGGGGAAGATGATAGGGCGGCTCAGTTGTCAGACAAGCCCTGGAGCCCCCCTGGGCTCCCACGGTACTGCTGCTACCCTGACCCCACTGCTACCCCTGGCTACTGAATGGGCTTTTTTTTCCCCTGGACCTGTGATTTCACCCCAGTATCCTTTCACTCCTTTATCCTGGGATCACGTGAAAGGTGGTATGTATAGGATTGGTGACCAAATGGGTGCGGAAGCCTGGCATTCTGAGCTTGGGGTAAGGGGTGGGAATGGGAGCTCGGATGGAGGGTGGTGCTCACATCCCCCCTGGCCTCAGAGTCCTTTAGCCTTCGAGTGGGAAGGTGCTAGCATCCTTGAGCGCCAGCTTGCCAGAAGGTGGCCCTAGGAGCCAGGGATTCTCTTGAGAGAACGTTCAGCACAGACAGTCAATTAAAACTTGGGTTAAAAATATTTAAGACCGGGTGGTGTATATAGCTCAGTGGTAGAGTGTGTGCTTAGCATGCACGAGGACCTGGGTTCAACCCTCATTACCTCCGTTACAAAAAATAAAAGTAAAAAAATGTTTTAAGAAGCTACTACTTAAGAAACCATGGTGAAAGAAAAATAAAAGTCATCCAAATTGGAAAAGAAGTACATAGAAGATTCTAAGGAATTCATACACAGAGATGCTCACGCAAACCCATTACAACTAACACATAATTGCAGGTTGCAGAGTACTAGGTCAAGACAAAAATCAGTTGTTTTTCTTTACACTAGCTATGACCAGTATGAAAATGAAATTAAGAAATAATTCCATTTATCATAATGTCAGAAAGAATAGAAATAAATTTAATGAAAGAAATGCCAGACTTATACTCTGAAAACTACAAAATATCATTGAGAGAAATAGAAGTCTTAAATGGAAAGACATCCTGGGTTCATGGATCAGAGACTTAAATATTGTTAAGGTAACAGTACTCTCCAAATTGATCTATGGATTCAGTGAAATCCCTATCAAAATCCTAGCTGGCTTTATACAAATTAATAAGCTGATTCTAAAATTCATATGGAAATATGAATAGCCACATAAACCTTGAAAAAGAAGAACAAAGTTGGTAGAGTCACACTTCCTGGTTTCAAGGCTTACTCCAAAGTTACAGTAATCAAGAGAGTGTGGTGTAGACCAAAGGATAGACGTATACACCAGAGGAATGGAATAGAGAGTACAGATATAAACCATTACATCTGTGGCCGACAGACTTTTGACAGGTGTGACAAGAGAATTCAGTAGGGAAGATCGTCTCTTTGATATATGGTGCTGGATATCCACATGCAAAAGAATGCAATTGGACCCCTACCTCACATGGTATGCAAAAGATAACTTGAAAGTGCGTCAACCTAAAGGTAAGAGCTAAAACTATAAACATCTTAGAAGAAATCAGGGCTAAATCTTTGTGACCTTGGATTAGGCAACAGTTTCTTAGAGATGACACCCAGAACACAAGTAAAGGAAGAATAGATCAACTGGACCTCATCCGAAAGGGGTGCAAAACTTTTGTGCTTCAAAGGGCACTATTAAGGAAGTGAAAAGATGGAGGGGGGAGTGCGTATAGCTCTGTGGTAGAGCACATGCTTAGCATGCATGAGGTCCTGGGTTCAATCCCCAGGACCTCCATTAAAAAAAAGAAGAAGAAGAAAGTAAAAAGACAATTCACAGAATGAAAGAGAATATTTGCCAATCATACACTTGTATCCAGAATATATCAAGAACCCTTACAATTTAACAATGCAAAGCCAAATGACCCAATTTAAAAAATGGGTGAAATATTCGAAGACACACATGACTAGATGTATTTCCGTATCTTCTCCAAAGAAACTATATGAATGGCCAATAAGCACATGAAAAGACCTTCAGTATTATGACTCATGAGGGAAATGCAGATCAAAAGCACAGTGAAATACCACTGCACACCCACCAAGATGGTTCTCATCAAAGAGATGGGCAAGAACAGGCGGTGGCAGGGACGCAGGGAAACTGGATTTCTCAGATACCGCTCGCGGGAATGCAAAGTGGCATGGCCGCTTTGGAGAACAGTTTGGCAGTTCCTCAGAAAGGGACCCGTAGAACTACCTTATGAGCCGGAAGTGCTACGCCTAGGCCTTCACCCGAGAGAAGTGAAGTCGCGCGCACACACACACTTGTCCACAAGTGTTTATAGTGCTCTAATTTATAATGGCCCCAAGCAGGAATAACCAAATGTCTATCAGCTGTTGAATGGGTAAATACAGTTTGTCTGTATAATGGCACATTATCCAGCTAGAAAAAGAAACAAAGTACTGACACAGATCCCAACGTGGAAGAACCCTGAAAACATCAGGTAAAGTGAAAGGCGCCATTGCAAAAAGCCACATAGGTGGTTCCATTCACATAGGTGAAGTGTCCGCAAAGCCTACGGAGACAAATTATAGAACGGTGGTTGCCAGGGGCTGGAGGCTCGCGTGGATGGGGAGTGACTACTAAGATACAGGGCTTTTTTGGAGATGATGAAAATTTTCTGGAATTAATGATGTGCACGATTTTGAGACTGCTAAAAACTACTGAATTAAATACTTTAAAAATTAAAAAAAAAATCTTTACCAGCTGGATTCAGAGGCAGCCAGCTTGAAGGATGAATTCCTTGAAATCTCTTACCTCCCAGAATTTTTGTTTCCATGTGACTAACCATTTCAGAAGAACCCATGGTTTTCATTCTTAGTTTTTTCCTGCAAGAGGTGGTATTTCCTGTTTGCCCCAAAGCACCAGCAGTGATGTTGCCTGCGACCTGCTCTAGGGAAGGCCGAAGTGATGCCTTGTAGCTGTGGACTGCTGTGTTTTATTCAGAAGAGCATCACCGAGGGTCTCAGGTTTTACTTAATCTGGTAAACAGGTTCTCAAATGTCCTCTCAGTCTTGAGCTGCAAAGTGACCATGTCCAAGAAATACCTTGAGTCATCAAATACAGGACATTATAGGAGGTTTCTCGACTGAAACTGGCCAGCTCAATGGTGTTCTGGAGCACTTTTTTTTTATAATTTTCACACATATTTTTGGGCTCACTGTGGCACAGCAGGAGCACTTCCCAAAGCCACAGATCTCTCTCCATGAACACTTCCCCTTCTCCCTCCACACTGCATTATACACACACGTTCGCACATGTACATGCACAGCAGAAAGAGCTAGCAGGGCCCTCTTGCTAAGAAGAGAGGCGTACACTGAAATGCCGGTTTTCAGAACCCCAGCGTTTAGTACAGGATCTTCAGTGCTAACTGGGGACTGAAGACAGTGTCATCTTTGGACCGAAATGCGTTGTGCTGTTGCTGTCACCAGCCAGTCCTGGCTTTTTGGGAAACTGACAGGATGCTGGTTTGGGGTCTCAGTGCCCATGTCCAGGACCCAAGTGCACCCTGGATGCAAATGCAGCGATGCTTGGGTCTGTGGGCATCTGAGCCTCTCTGCTCACCAGCCAAAGATGCCCGGTCTCTGCTGTCCCCGGGGAAGGTGCGATCCTAGCAGCCACCAGAGGCCACTGGGGATCAAAGAGACCATTGCTCAGTAGATTTTCCTGACCACGGACACAATCTTGCCGAGAACGCTGGAACTGCAAGGTTCTTCGGACCAGAACCAACTGGGATGCTTTTCTCATTCTCCTGCTGTGAAAGCTCTGGATGGGACCTTGATTCTCACGATGACACAGGGGGTTTGCTTTATAGAAAATCAGTGACATTTGCTTTCAGCCGCACCACTGGCTACATGCCCCTTCCCTCACAGTCTCATTCTGGAGAATATTTTGTCATCTCTTTCTCCTTCCCTAAGTCGAGCCTGGAAAAACGAGGGCAGGGGCCAGGACGCTGCCTCAGGCTTAGTGGTCTCTGTCCTCCTCCTCCAGACCCCGCGCCTGAGGTCTTCCAATCACCTTTGCCTGCAGTTTCAGACCTGTTTATAAACCTAACGTGTGGCTGGAGGGACCAATACATTGGAGTGTGCAGATTTTCTTCTGCAATGTTTGTCCTGATGGTCCAAAGTGAAGTGTGAACACTGGCAGACCCTGAGCCTTATTACTTCTTTAGGCCCTGAAAAAAAATCTGCCGCAACATTTGGTCTCCTTTTGGGGTGGGTCTGCGGGTTGTGTCTGCGGGAGGCTGCCCTTTACGAAGATCCTAGTCTCAAATCACTTAACCTTTTGTACTTAATTGTCATGAAATGCCACTAAATGCAAAATGTGAATTCCTCAGTTTTGTTCTACTTGGTGGCTTTCTGTGGTACCTCCTGTCTGTGCCAGTTGGTGAATAATGTGCCCAATAATGAGATGCCTGCATCATTAGCTGCTTTATAAAAGGTGCACTGAATAAACATGTTTTTTCATACATGGCTTTGTCCTTCTTTTGCCTCCTGGGAACAGTGTCCGTTTCAGGTGGCTTGTGGACTTGAATTCCCTTGTGGGGCTTCCCTTGAATACCCCAATCTGCCTGATGATGACAGAGGTGCATCGGGGCTGTGTGGGGTGGGAGGAGGGGCCCTGGTCCATTCTCTTCAGTCACAGGTATTCTGATTGCTCAGAGTTCTGTCAGAAGATGCTCTAAGACCCACCAGCAAAACCTCTTGTATGATGTAGCCACACACACTGCGTCGCAGTCTAACTCGGCACAGTGGGATTCTAGATCATTACCTTGAAGGGACCCTAATGCGTATTTCTTCAAGTGGGATAAGGGGTCACTTGCAGAATCACAAATGGGTTTATGTCCCTTCCTGGGCTCCACTACTGAATCACCTTTTGAAGCTTGGACCCCAAACCTGCAACTTAAACAGGAGACCTTTCTGAGCCAGATGTAGCGAATGAGAGAGCGTGGAACCCCACCTTCCCCACCTGGCCACTCTCATCGCCCTCCCGCCCCCCGCGGTGTGCTGTCTCGTGGGCTGCTTGGTGGAGGTGGTCCCAGAAGGAAGAAGCCCTCAGACAGACATGTATCTAGATTTGTGTCCTCTCTCCAGCCCCATGAACTTCATGGGTGATCAAGCCCCTGCCGCAGCCTGGCCCTTAGAGGAGAACGAGCTTGAAAAATTGGAGTCAGGGTCAAGCCAGGTTATAGCCAGTGCCAGGAGGGCAAAAGTCTTGGCATAACCCACTATTCCAAGTCTGAAATGGGAGGCCTAATGACGTGAGAGATGTTTGAGGGGCAGGCCCTTCGAGGGGGTGTAATTTTGGCTTTAATTCTTTCAGCAGGAGGAGCCTGGCCTCGCTGAGTCCACTTGAGAACATGCAGGGCCGTTGGTAGATCAGAGAGCAGTGGGCTGGAACCACAGCATCAGTGTGACTAGCTGTGCACCTTTTGGCAAGTCTGCTGACCCCTCTGGGCGATAACTTTCTTGTTTGCAAGAAGTAAGGGATGAATGATGAGTGTTTAGCAGTAAAATATACCGATATCTGCAGCTTATTTAAAAAGGCATAAAGATGAGATGGGTGGATGATAGATGGATAGAGATGCAACAAAGCAGGAGCAGTGAATGGGAGTTGTCGAGCCTAGATGGTGGGTAGATAGGGGTCCACAGCAAATCTTTTCAACATTCCTCTGCGTTTGGAAATTTCATATTAAGATACTTGAAAAAACAGAAACAGGTAAAAAGTTAGAGCTGACATGGACATTAGAGATCATCTCAAGGATGGTAAAATTGAGGCCAAAGAAGGCAACTAGGAGGAGAAGCAGGAACAGAACTGAAGCTGCCTGTGCTGTCTTTGGGGATTGGGGGATATTGGTCTAAACAGGTTTCATTACTGCGGGACTTGTCAGAGCTTTTAATGTACTAATGTCTGTTGAAAATCTCTTGAGAGAAATATATGGCACTTTCCAAACAAATTTAAGTACAAAAGCTACCCCCTTTCCTTTTTCTTAGGGCTAAGTTCTGGATGACACACTTGGGAAAAGCATCCCTAGAGAATGTAAGATTTTTGTTTGGTTTGTTTGTTTTTCTGGTGGATGTCGGTGGGCAAGAGGGGGGCATGCCCTTTCTGTTGCTTTTAATTTCCATGGTGAGGCCACACAGGCACAAATTGGACCTTCTGCCCTCATCACATCTCTTGGGGCTGAGGGTGTACGTGCCAAGAGGCGATATCAGGGGCTCAGTGTCTGAGTCAAAGGGGAGGTTCTGAGGGTTTTGAACCCAGGCCCTCCCTCAGTGGTGCCCAGGGAGTTGTCACCTGCCCCTTCCAGCCCAGGGGCCATTTTCTTCTATTAGTGACCACTGCTGGCCCAGGGGCAACAGAAGTCGGTGGGAAATAATCTCCCAAGGAACACGGAGGGAGCAGGTACCCAGCAAACAAGAATCCCAACAGAAACTGAAGTCTGGTTCTTGCATTTGGCTGAGAGGAGGGCCAACCGACTTGCCCCTCCTGTTTCTCAGGCCAGCAAAATATCTTTTTTGGAGCTGATCAGGATGCACACCCATCTTCTGACACACACACAACACATCATTCACCACATGCAGCGGAAACCCTTTATTGAAGCCACCCTCCTAATGCCAACAGTCACTGGTGGTTTTCCCAGGTGGGGTGCGTCCCGGGTGGGAACTGAGTGCTGGTTTATGCTGTTACAGTACAAGTGAATGCAAAGATTTGCAGTAGCTGCCTCTTAGCAAATGATCTTCCCTGGTGCTCAGTGACAGGGGCATTGTGACTGGGGCAGGGGGCAGTGGGAAGGTCACTGCACTTCCGTGGCAGGCTGTCTTTTCTCTCTGGCTTCCCTACACTGTGTGCTCCCGTCTTGGGGGAAGTAGCAGTCCCTAAGGAGAAAGAGCTCTCCAGCAGCCCTGCGGAGCAGTAGGGGGGCCAGCCTGGCCCAGCTCCCCTGCCCCACCACCCCCGTCGCCCACCCAGCCTTACACTTCTTTCCGCAGCATCACCTTGATGTTGCTGCAGACCTGGCCCAGGGCAGCGAAGAGCGGGTTGCAGAAGGTGCGGATGCAGAGCGAGTAGATGTGGCTGATGCACTGGATCTCGATCAGGTAGCTCTTGATGCACGGCACCACCGCCCAGATGTGGCAGAAGGAGATGCAGGCAAACAGGAAGCCCCAGAGCAGGGCCAGCGGGACGCCCAGCAGCGTGGACAGCAGGCGGTAGCACCAGTACTTGGAGACGGTGAAGGTGGTGTAGCTCACCTTCCACACACCATCGAAACTGTAGGTACCCACAGGCTCTGCGATCACATCTTCAAAATCCACCTGCAGGGGCGGGAAGGGGAGCCCTTAAATCACAGCATCCACCCGCTTCTCAAGTTTTTGTGCACGAGTGTCAGAAGCTCCCTGGAGGGCTTGTTAAACCAGGTGGCTGCCCACCCCCCCATCCCCTCCAGGTCCAGGGTGGGACCTGAGATTTTGCATTTCTGACAAGCTCCCAGGTGACACTGTTGCTGCCTAGAGCAGTGATGCACAAGGGCTGGTCTAGCCGCCTCACCTCAGGGATGGAAAAGAGGCCCTGAGGAGAGCTGAGTGACTTGCTCAGAGCAACTGTCAGTTAGAGGCAGGCCAGGAGCCACTCTCTCAAATTCTGTTATTTTATGATCCTAGGGAATTGGAGAATCAGTGATTTTGAAAAGATTTATTGGGTGCCTGCTAATGCTAATATGATGGCTATCAGGACTGCCCTCCCCTAGCTAATGGCAGGCAGTTACATCACAATGACGAGTGCTTGGGGAAGGGAAGGACAAGGGGCCATGTGCACCCACAGGGCAACATTTAACTCAGCCTGGAGGTAAGGCTTCCTGGAGGAAGGGACACTAGCTAAGCTGGTACCTGAAGGTTGCCAGGGAGAGTGAGGGGTGTGGGCTGAAAAAGAGTGTTTGGGGCTTCTACTGCCCGGATGTACAGGGCTAGACAGTGTGTGTCCTCAGGGAGATGCACGTACTTCTGGAAGGCTGACTGCAGGGCCAGAATGGCCTGAGTGAGGATAGAGAGGCCAGGCGGGGCAGACATTGTGAGATGAGCAGCCTCTGAAGGCTTATGCACGGGGAGTGGCTCGGCTGGATTTCAGGGTTTTTTTAAATTAAGGTATAATTTACATAGAACATGTTAATTTCAGGTGTATAACATAATGATTTGATATTTGTCTATATTGGGAAGTGATCACCTCTGCTGCCTGCCCCTCCTCCATTGTGGCCGTGCCCAGCCTGTGCCCCATGCCTCCTGGGATCCGGACTGGCCTCTGGAGCCTGGTGTGGCCCCAGGAACTTTGTTGGCAGCGGTGGAGGGAGGTCTTTGGGTGGAGACATGCTCCCTGCCTCTGTCCAGCATCCTCTCCCTCTTTCCTTCCCTGCCCATTCATGCCGGTGGCCCCTCCTGCCCTTCCTGTGGCTGTTCCTTTAGGACAGTGCCTGCCTCCCCGCTCAAGATGACCGCCCTGGCTCCTCACAGTCCAGCTGGAGAGACAGGTGAATCTAGGCATCCTGATTCTAATCTAAGCTCTTCATGCTGGCCCCGCCAGGGTCAGACCCCAAGGTAGATGCTGGCTGTCAGGGTGGGTGATTGTCCCCTCAGAGGTCTGGTCCTTGTGGGCCAGAGAGACCCTCCCCAAGGCAGGGCCCTTGGCCCCTTCTTTACAGCACCCCCCACTCTGCTCCAAGCAGTTAGCAATTTCCTCACCCTCTGCAGCCCAGCCTGCTTTGCTCGCTTATTTCAGCAGTATTTCTCCTTTCAACACATTTGATGACTTGTGTCTGGCTTCTAAGAGGCAACAGAACAGAAAAAGCCCTTGACTGAAGTCACGCTACTGAGGTTTGCATCCAGCTCTGCCACTTATGGCTCTGTGACCCTCAGGGAGTGTCAGCTTTTTTAATGCCTCATTGTCCCAGATGTATCTCATAAAGTTGATTGAAGGGTTGAGTAAGCTGAGACATGTAAATACTCAGGACATTGCCTGGTACAGAGTACCTGGTCACTGTTAGCTGCTGGTGGTTGTTACAGGGTGCTTTCTTCAACAGGAAGCTAGAGTCCCAAAGGTGTATTTGCACACCAGTGCCGCTGCTGATCTGATGGGTGACTTTGGCAGATAACTTAACCTCTTCAAACTTTATTTCCTCATCTGTAAAATGGGTTTGCTACTTCTTACAACCTTATTATGAAGAATATAGAAATATTTTTTCTTCCATCTACCCATCCTCCCATCCATCCATCCATCTATCCATGCATTGATCCATGGACCCATCAATCCATTCATATGCATTCATCCATTCCTATCCATCTACCCATTTATCTATCTATCTGTCATTCTTTCCATCCATCCATCCACCCACTCATTCATACCCATCCATCCCATTCATCCAAATATTTATTCAGCACCTACTTTGCACTAGGCACACCACCTCTTGGGCAATGCTTAGTACAACATGTGACACATGGTAGGTGCACAGTGACCGTAATCATTTACTCATTTCCTCTGAAGTTCCTAGGAAAATACATCTCAGAAAGTCAATTGATACTCCAGATCGTAAGTACAATTCTCTGGCCTACCTAGTCATCAGTGAGTGTGTGTGTGGAGACTCAGCCTGTGCCCATAAGATGGATGGAGTCCTTTCCCTCTTTTTCTGCTTGTGGTCATAATCCTACCCTCAAGGATATCTCTATCTTTTAATTATCTTTTTTTTTTCTTCAGAAGCCATTGAGGCTGATGTTTGAATTATTTCCAGTCATTGCCTTCAGGCACTGTGCACGGGGCAACTGTCTCGTTGTCTGTGAATCTGAAATTGTGCTCTCAAAGGGGTGCGCCATCCTGGGAGAAGGCAGCCCTTCCCCTCACTGGGACTGACCATTGAGACAGCTCTAGTCACTGAGCTAGTTTGGGGAGATACTTATAAGGGCTGGCTCAGGCAGCTCTAGGCAGACATGCCAGTGTATCAGAAGCACACAGTGACTTCATTTCTTAATTCGTTTCCGGAAGCTGAGGGGGGGTGGCTTTTTCTGGAGGGTGTGGTTTGGGAGCTGGGTCCGTGGGCTGAGCTGTGGGGCTGGGTGTGCGCTCGGAGAAGGGGCTGGGGGTGGGAGGGGGAGAAAGTGGCTGCTCATTCAGTTGGTGCCCCCTTCTCTGGCATATTTATTTTTGGAACAGCAAGGGAGCCAGTTGATTAATCAACCCGCCAGGGCCACTCCCGCCGTCTCCCAGAGGGCAGAGAAGGTGCAGGGCCAGGAGCTGCTGGAGGATTTGGGGGCGGCTGTCCAAAATTCCTCCCCCAGATTCCTGCGTGACTCAGTCCTTGGGCATCCTGGGGCCTGGACAATTCAGAAGGGCTCTCTGTGGGTGGGGGAAATGGCTCTAGGCAGGGGCATGGACATCTGGGTCCATCTCCACTCGGTCACTGAGCTACTGTGTGATTTGGGGCATGGTGCTTTCCCTCTCTGGGCCTCTGGTTTTTGTTTGTTTGTTTTTGTTTGTTTGAACTCTTCCGAAAAGATTGGGCCAAGATCCCTAGTGACACGGAGTTAGTTTTGGGGTCAGAAGACCCAAAGGAGTGGCTTAGCTTCGCTGGATCTTAGTTTTCTCACCTATTACCTTGCTGCTTAAAGTGTGGTCCACAGTCAGTGCCCTCCTTCCCAACAAGGTAAGTCAAGAAGCTGAGAGTAGGCATTTAGAAATCGTCACAGCAATCTGAGCCAGTAATGTTGTATCTATTGATTCTAGTAATAATAAAAATTGGAGCTTACATTTTCGATGCAGACTTTTCACTTCATATTTCTAGTAGTTATTTTTTATTGACTTCTGCAAACTATTGGTGTACAACAGATTGGAATAATAATAATTAAACTGGCCCTTCATCCACATAGCTTGAGAAGCACTGGCATAAAGTAGAAAGCTAAAATGAGGTGATTGCTGCAGAATAGCAGAAAAACGGCAAAGCATGTTTCACGTGGTGTAGTTGGTAATAACAGTAACAGGCTTCTGTACCATCTGGGATAACCATAGTGACGCCTACAATTTGGCCCTTGTAGGTGTCGGTTTCTGGCCATGTGTCTTATATCCAGTATTTCAGTCGGCATATAAGGGACAAGCAGCGGTGGAGCCCACGTTGGCCTGACATCAATCCTGTGCCTGAATTTCCTCTGCCATCTTCCTGACCAGGGTCTTTGCGGGACTGGGTACCTGAGTGGGAGCTGTGGCAGGAACGTAGCACAAGCTGGTTCTTAGGGCGGGAGGAGGGGGTCAGGGATTAGCGGGAGCTTTGGGTCTGGAGCATCCTACAGTGGGGACCTAGGGCACCTGGGCTGGGTCTATGGGGCACTTGGGTTCATGTAAAGGAGCCTAGAAGAGGCAGAGATAACAGAAGGCATCAAAGGGGAGAGAAGGGACCCCACCAGAGGAGCCCCATCAGATCTCAGTAAGTCCTGCCCTAGCCGATCTCTTCCCACCCTCTCCCTCTGCTGCCTGCTTTGTCTCTGCCTTTGGGAAGGCTGGTGCAGGGGACTGGAGAGCAGTAGGAATAGCCCTGAGCCAAGTTTGAGGCTGGGTTGTGCACCAGCTTCTGGGGGATGGTTAGCGAGTCTTCAAAGATGACCCCCCGATTAGTCATGCCTCTCAGTTCTTATGTCCTGCATAGTCCAATCCCATAGCATGTCTGGGCTTGCCCTGGGCCTTGCTTTAACTATTCAGTAGGAGGGACGCTGCTGCAGCTGCGTGAGAGGCTGCCGGTGAGACCCGCAGCACCGCCCAGCTGAGTCTAGTCAACCTACAGGACTGTGAGCAATCACTGAATGGCTGTTGCTTTAAGCCATTGAGTTTTAGGATGATCTGCTCCACAGCAGCAATTAACCGATCCTGTGTGTCTTTAGGGAAAGCTGGTGATAACGCTGGACTCCAGGTGTATCTTCTGTAGGATTAGGGGGACTGGTTTGCCTCTGAACGTGCAAAACATTCACCAGCTCTGCCGAATAAGAATTTCTGCTAGCAGAGCCCAGAAATCTGCATTTTAACACACTCCCTTGCTAAAGAGGACCACGTTCTAAAAACTCTAGACTAGTTGATACCCAGGAGTCCCCCTAACACTAAGTTATAAATACCTCAGTGTGAGTCAGTCCAATGTAGCCCTTCTTAGGCAAGATGTTTCCAAAAGGAAATAATTGCCAACCTGGAATGCCTCGCAGGTCATAACCTTCCTTAATTTAGCCTCAACCTTCCCCTTTTGCCTTCTCTCCCATGAATTCCCCGTGAGATACTCTTAGCCCCATTGTTCTCCTGCAGACAGAGGAGCAAAGAGGTTTCATCTGTGTGCCACCTCAGCCTGGAAAAGTGCTGGGATCCATTAGTAATGTCTGCCACTGACACAGGGGAGGGGCAATACCCGTGCCTCATGTTCCGACTCTGCCCAACCTTCTCAACGCTGCGGCCTTTGCTTATTTTCTCCTCTTCTTGGAAAGCCCAATGCCCCTGTCCCACATTGTACATTTTTCTCATTATTTATGCTTCTTGGATACCACCTGCCCATGAAGCTGTCTCCTGACTGTCCCAGATGAAAGTCCTGTCTCCCTCCTGTAACCTCCTGGACCCTTCAGCTGGCCCTGATTTATGGCGTTTCGCACCTCCTCCTGGACATTCTCATCATTTTAGCCTCATCTTCTCTGCTGAGTTAGATTCTTCTCAAGAGGAAGCACCAGGTCAATTTCATCTTTCTGCAACTGGGTGTCGAGATGGGCCCAAACTGGGAGTGAAGTTTGGAGAACAAGGGGTGGGGGTGGTGGTCCTGGGTCCTCTGGGTGTTTATTAGCCTGAGCAGATGGGCAGGAGGTGGTGTTTGTGTGACTCCTAAAGGAGGAGGACGTGTGGTGGCAGATGTGGGTTGGAGGTGGGTGGGAACCAGGACGCTAGGCTGGGATCAGGTCTGTCCCTGGCCCTGTTTGAAGGACTGGCTCTGAGTGCCTGAGGGGAGAGCGGTTGAAGCCAGAAGCTGAAGGACCTGCCTGACACTGGGCTCAAGTGTCCTTGCTCTAGGGCCTGGGGCCTCACTGTGACCTGTGGAGAGGGAGGGTGGCTGCTGAGGCAGCCATGAGCCCTCGTGGAAGTAACTCAGGTGGGCCTTGAGTGGGGGCTGGAGCCCTGCAGAAATGCACAGGAAAGGGGCTGGAGGCTTTGCAACACAAGCCTGAAGGGCACGGTGTTCTCAGGGGTTTACGTGGGTCTGACTGGCTTATCGCCACCTCCTCTGAGAGAGCACAGTGCCTGGCACATAGTAGGTGCTCTGTAAAGATTCATGGAATTGATGTTCGACAAATGGTGGTGCTGGTAGGCGGCAAAGGGAAGGGGGTGCGTCTTCCCTCTGCCCTCGGCCCAGCCGGGAGCTTGGAGATGACAGTCAAGTCTACCGGGCTGAGCAGGGCTCTCCATCTGCCTTCGGCACTCATTTTCCAGCCTGCACTTGAGGGCAGCACCAGACCATACTTGGGGAAATTCGGGGAAGTTTTGACTTTGGAAATCCAAATGTGATCACCTCCCCCGCGCTGAGGGTCAAATCCACGGATCTGATGGGTGCGCCTCCTACTCTTCATCCTTGGCTTTTCCATGTGTTTTTAAACCTCAGCAGTTGGTGGCAGCGGGGAAGGGTTCCCTTCTTCTCTGCCTAGCCTCTGTCTACATCAGGGACTCAGGCCCAGAGAGGGAAAGGGATTTGCCCAGAGTCACACAGCAAGTTAGTGTCTGGGCTGGGGATAGTTTTGGATTTCTATAACCTGTCTTATTCTGGCATCTTACCGTGTCATCATAGCCCACGTGGAGTGCTGTTACCACACGGACACCACGCTGGTGGGTGCCTGGCCAGCCTTAATCTCGGCATCCTTGTTTCTCTTTCTCTCCTGTCTCTGTCTCCCTCACCCTCTTGCTCCCTTGTCCTCTCCCCTCCCTCCACCTTGTCTTTCCCTCGGTTGATGAAAGATGCCTGGGTGACCCAAAGGCCGGCCTGTTCAGACAGATTGCCTGTGCCCCCTCCCTTCCTGACATTCTCTCTCCACTTTCTTCCTTTGCTCTATTTTTTCACGGCCCACTACATCAACCTGAAGTCTACTTGAGCCGTCTGTCGTATTTATTTGTTATCCCTATTCTAAATTTCAAGATGTTTCCATTTCTCACTCATTAAAAATGAAAGAAAAAGTCAAATAAATTCCCAAACCAGGGAAGGTCCAGTAAAGATACCAAATAATAATCTCCTCTCAACAAGATGATTTGGGGCCTTTTTGCCTAGCCTTGGAGCGATGTGTTTCTGGGGCTCTGGGCCTCCAGGAGAGAGCCTGCCCAGCCCCAGCAGGGGCCGCGTAAGCACCTGCGTCTGTGTGGTCACCCCATCCCTCCCTCGGATTATTGTCTGGGCCTGAGCCTGAAGCCGGCTTACTCCCAGCTCAGCAGGACCTGAGAGCCTAGATGACTTGTTCAGTGTCATTGGTCTTAGGTAGAAGCATCTGGATTTGAAACCAGATCTGTTAGCATCAAGTCCTGGACTATTCCCTCTAGACCCGCCCTGTGCAAACCACAACGAAAACTGTTTGACATCATGTAGTACTTTTCAGTTTGCAAAGTTCACTCCCTAATTTTCCCCTTTGCAGCATTTTCCACACTGTGCTGTAATGACCCTATCTCCACAACAAATGATATTTATAAATATGATAACAGCATAATGTGAGCTGTTAAAGAGGAATGCCCTGAGTGAAGTGAGGGCACAGAGGAAGGAGCAACTGATTGCCTGGAGGAGTTGGGGAAGGCTTCCTGGAGGAGGTGACATTGAAGTTGGGTCTTAAAGGCTGAGGAGGGGGTACATTCACCACGTGGAGCAGAGACCCAGGAGTGTGTTTGGGTTTATGTGGTCTGCTCCTGGCGTAGGGGCTGGAGGGTGAGAGAGGATGATGGGGGCTAGATTGTGTTGGGGTTTGAAAGCCATGGGGAGAATTTAGACTTATCCAGCATGGGAGGTGTCCCCCTGAAGGTGACAATGCAGGGACTGTGCTTTAGAACCAGCCCTTAACCATGCTGTCTAATCCAGTGGCCTTGATCTGTGGCTAGTGCAACTGAAGGATTCTAAATCTTGTTTAAAAATTTTCATTAAAATGTGAATTAATGAGAGTTAATTCTGTGACTGGGAAACTTGTAAGAATGTTTGGAACAGTTCATACATGTGAACTGGTTGTCAACTGGACATTTTATGATACCTAAGTACAGAATAAGAATTTCTGATAAAAACTCTGGAGTCTGAACTGAGATGCACCTCACATCTCTGAGACACATTGGACTTTGAAGATGAAGAAAGACTGCAATAGCTCATGAATCATTGTTCTGTAGCTGAAATGACACATCAGAATGGTACTATTTTTGATATACTGAGTTATGTGAAACATATCATGAGAGTTAATTTCACTTGTTTTTCCTTTTTAAAATCATGGCTGCTAGAAAGTTTGAAATGACATAGGGTGATTGTATAATTGGTCGCATTATATTGCTCTTGGACAGAGCTGGTCTGTGATTCTGATGTATTCAGAGGACCCAGGAGGCCCCAGTACCTGCTTTTTTAAAGGCCCTTCCAGTGACTTTGATGCTGGTGGTTGGGCACCAAGCTCCCAGGAATTCTGCTGTAGTAAGATCCCTGTGGCTACCAAGTGGAGGTTGGACTGAGGGTGTGGGCCTGGAGGCAGCTGAGCTGCTGGTGGCATCCAGACCTGACTCAGGCACGGTCATGGGAGAGACTCCGTGAAGGCTGGGTAACCCTCATCCAAGATTCCCTTACAGGAGCCCAGGTGCCCTCTGAGAGGCCTCTGCCCTGGCCTGGCCGCCGGACCTGGGGGCAGGCTGGAAGCAGGCATGGGCGCTGGCCACGGCCCCCCAGCCTGGGGCAGGGGATGTTGGGCAGTGTCCCGGGGGAATGGGTGTCCCTGCAAGGGACCGTCAGCCGTACTGGCAGCCGACCTCCAGGGATTAACCCCGCACCCACTGTGGAGACCGCAGAATGCCCCTGGCTCAGAAAAGAGCCCAACTTGGCCACCTTGGCTGTCCCCGGCAGAGGGCCAGGAGCTAATGGGAAGAGCTGTAGAGTTGTAAAGAGTTCTTTTGAGACTTGCCTCCTCTGCTCGGGTCAATGGTCCTGTATGTGTGGCTGATTCTTTGAACCTGTTTACGCTCAAGTTCTTTGTGGGGTACAAGCTGGCTTTTGGAGAGGGGGATTTGGAGAAGTTGGAAGAGAACAGGTCTCTTTTCAGGGTAGCCAATCACACACAGAGCAGAGCCCTTCCCCGGCCAGCACCCAGCCCGACACCCTCGGGGCCCACGACTCCAGGGCAGGCCCGTGAGCCTACCTTCACTATGTCCTCGTTAATGTTCTTGGGGTCCCGGTTCACCAGGTCAATCTCCTTGAAGTGAATGTCCTTGACGATCTGGGCCTCCAGGTCTGTGTGCTCCTCGGCCATCATTGTGGAGCTGGGGGAGCCGTAGGAGGAGATCTGGGCCGCGTGGCCGGCGGGGCCGAAAAGACCTGGGGCAGGGACACCAGTTCAGTGTCCCCAGACTTGTGCCCCTGCCGGCTAAATAGGCCCCACCCAGCATGCCGGCTGACAGCTGTCCCACATAACTCCAGCCTGCCCCTGGCTAAAGCCTCTGGTGGCAGACCTCCAAGCTAAAATTAAGACTGGAGCCCTGCTGGAAGGCCCAGAGCTCCTTAAAGGGGGCTGCCACGGGTGCTGGGCCTCATGCAAGAGCCGAGGGCCTGGCATCCCCTGCCGGCCACCGCGGTTGGCTGCTGGCATGGGGCCCTGGTATGGCACTTGGGCTCCTCTGTGAGGGAGTGTGGGGTCGGTCCCCAGCTCTGCCAGTTGCTGGCTGTGTGAGCTGGGGAACACCTCGCCTCTCTGGGCTACCATGTCTGCACCTGTAAAGTGGGGCTGTAATAATAATAACAGTGAAGACTCTGACCCCCCAGGTGGCAGGGACTTTGCATCCATTCATCACCCACCGACTCATCTGTTCAGGATTTGCTGACAGCTGAGGATAAACAGACCCATCAGGCCCTGTCCCTCCTTGTCCCAGGGAGCCCACAGCCTAGAGGGACAGACCAATCAGGAAATAAGTAATTGTAAGACTATGTGGAGAGTGCTACAGATCAGAGATATTTTACAAAGAACTTGCCTTAGAAGTCCATAAGAGACCGTGGCTTACTCTGAAGACGTCAGGGAAGGCTTCCTGGAGGAGGTGGCTTTAGAGTTAGGTGTTGAAGCATAAGCAGGAGTTCACCCTATGGAACATTTCAGGTAGAAAGGCTGAAGGTACCAGAGGACTGATGTGAACTAGAAGTGGGCAGCTACTGGAGCGCATTTTGTCTGGGAGGTGAGGCAGGGGATAAGGCTTGGCTCCAGTCTGGGTGTGAAGGATCCCAAATGTCCTACTAAATAGTGTAGATTTTTATCTAGAAGTGCTGAGAAGCCATCGAAGACTTCAAAGCAGCAGAGGGTCTTTATCAGGTTTGCACGTGAGGAGGATTTGATTGGAGCTGGGTGAGGTTTGAGGCAGGAAGACTAAGCAAAAAGCTGGAAGCCAGAAGTGACTATGCTTGGCTACTGATAATGAAGATGCAAAATAATAGGGGTGACTCTCTCCAGATCCATCCATGTTGCTGTAAATGGCATTATTTGATTCTTTTTTATGGCTGAGTTGTATTCCATTGTATAAATATACCACAGCTTCTTTATCCAGGAAAGTGACTTTCTGAAGCCCATTTTGTGCCTGGGGTTTTATGGAAGACTCTGTGTTCTTATTTTAAAGGCATTTTTGGGGAGGTTATTGTTTGGCTTGCTAAGGGAGTGAGAGAAAAACATTCTCTGAAAATGAGATGTACAGGATGACATAAATTTGTGGAGTGTAAAAAAGGGAAGTAATACGAAACATGATGTGGATGGAATTGCAGAGTAAATCTTGGTTCTAAATATCTGAAGTCTCAATTAACTATCAAATTTAGAGCTACCATTAACCAGCAAGATTTATCACCTAGGCACAAGTTTCTAAGCCAGGTAAGGCTACAATGAGTGGTAGAAAGGAAACACTCTTTTTCCTTAGGAGTTTTAGACCTAGACAGAGGGTTTTTATCTTCTGTTCAATCTTTGGCTTTCCAAATCTGTATTTAGAAGACAAATCACAGCATGTCAGAGCTGGAAGAGCCCTAGTTTCTGCATTTTACAGGTGAAGAAACTGAGGGATGAAAGTGTCTTGGTTGGGGGAGGGTAGAGCTTGGGATTTGGAGACAGAAGAACCAGGAGTAACTGGCCAGGTGCTCATCAGCAGGTCACTCCCCTCCCAGCTTCAGTTTACCCATCTACATGATGACAATAAGAACAGCATCTCTTAGCAGCTTTTGGTACCTGATTCCTACCAGAGAGTTTGGAGATTTTTGGAATGGTTTCCAAAAAGGGCAATGTGATCTCAGGATGCATTAATAGAGATATATCATCTACAATAATGGAGGTGATCCATCTACCCAACTCTGCACTGATCGTACTACACTTGGAACCTTGTTTGGGGCCTTGGGAAATAGATCATATCTAGAAAGGGTGCATAAGATGATACAAGAGCTTGAAACATGTCTTAATGAGAAATAACAATTTTGGGTTAGAGAAGAGAAGGCTCAGCAGGGAGGAACAGAAGAACTCTAATCCCTGGAGGTTGAAGGGATGAGATTTATTCTGGGTGGCCCCAAGGACCGATAAGTAAGTGGCAAACTCTGGCTTCATTCAAGCCAGTTCTTGGCTTCTGTAGACCCACTTGATCGTGACAGCTGTTGGGGTTACCCTTAAGGAAGAACTGACTGTTTCCCAGAGGTGCGATAGGCTGCTTCTGGAAGGGGTGAGCTTCTCGAGGCCAGAATTAAGGCCAAGAGTGAAAGGGAGTCAAGGATTGGAAAAGTAGACAGACAGACAAACCTTGGGGCTGGGTCACAAACATTTTAGGCAGGACTGGCTACAGAATTTATAGGACCCCTATGGAAAACAAAAATGTGGCACCCTTGTTAAAAAATGATCCAGAATTTCAGGGTGGTGGCAGGAGAGCATTATACCAAGGTTGTGGCATCTTTGAAGCCAGGCTTTTGGGAAGGGGTGCTATACACTCAATGGCAGAGTGCCTGCTTGGTGTGCATGAGGTCCTGGGTTCAATCCCCAGTATCTCTATTAAAAAACAAAACAAAACAAAACAAAACAAGAAGTGTTTGAAAAAAGAAAAAAATGAAACCAGGGCCCTGTGGGTTGCATGCCCAAGAAGCTGACCCTGGTTTGGGGGCTCTGCCATTGTATTAGATCACAGTGATTCAACTCTGCTGTAGTAGCAGGAAGGCAGCCACGGACAGTACAGAAATCCAGGGGCCATGGTTATGTTCCCGTGAATCTTGATTAAAAATAAGGTCCCTGTTCCTTTGCAAGAGTAGTTGCCGAAACAGGGGAGACTGTCCCTGGCCATTGCTCAGGTGATGTCCAGCTGCGTCTCAGCTGAGAGAAAAGAAACCACCCTGGAGCAGCTCTGGGGGAGGGGGGAAGGGGGAAGGGGCTGTGTGCACATGGTTGGGCACAGGGCTGGCTGTTTTCTTTCAGACACGGAGCGGGCCCTGATCTCTGAGAACAGCGAGAGCTTTGGCCTTGGGTATGTGGCTTCATTTATAGAGAGGCCTGAAGTCCACTGGGGGTTCTGTAGGCTGGGATTTCTGCACCTGTGTTTGAGACTGGGTACCCTGAAGTGGATGTTTCCATCTGAGACATCATGAGGGGCTAAGATGAGAGAGCGAAGCCTCTGCACCCTACCCCACTACTTTGTCTCCCTTAGCATCCGTCTCGGCTTCAAAGAGAGTTGGCTAATTCCACCTGAGCTGCAGGGGCCAATCTCGGAGGCCTGGCGATTCAGAGAATTCCCTCATGTCACAAACAACACAGCCTTTGAAAACTCTGCATTTGAGGGCCATGCTCACCTCCTCCGAGTAGAGGGAAGCTTTCCTGGGGCCCTTTCTGCATTCAACTCAGTGCTGGTCTGTTTGCCAGGCTCAGGGGTTGGGAACCACAGATGAATAAAGCATTATCTCAACTAGCGCTTACTGGGTGTGTGGCTCCGAGCAGGTGCTGAGGATACAGCGGAGAGGAGGCCAGAAGCCCGAGCTGGGTGACTGCACAGTCCTGCTGGGCTGTGGACAAGAAAAGTCAGTGACCAACACAGGGCCCGTCATCATGCCACACGTGGCAGGCAGGCAGCAGGTACTGGGAGCTGGCGGAGGAGGAGGAGGTGGTCCTCACCTGGAGGATTTCACTGCCTTGGAGGGGATGAGGGAGGCACGGCAGCACCGTGACCCCGCAGAGCGTGATGAACTTGTAGTGAGCTGTGGGTGGACACTGTCCCCAGCATCCTGGGCCATTGGTGTGGGCCAAGCAAGAGCGCCTGAGGAAGTGAGGCTGGCTTGTTTTTGCAGGGAAGGAATTATTGCCTTCCTCCTCCCAGTTTTTTAAAGGAAGGCAGCTTCTAGGAGTAATGTTGTGTGTGGGTTGAACTGTGTCTCCCCTAAAAAATGTTGACATCATCACTCCCCATCACCTTGTTTAGAAATAGACTTTTGCAGATGATCAGGTTAAGTTCATTAGGGTGGGCCCTCATCCTGCATGACAGTGTCCTTATAGAAAGGAAATTTGGACACAGGGACAGATGTGCACCCAGGGAGAGCATGATGTGAAGGTAGGAGTTATGCTGCTACAAGACAAGGAAGAAGCGGGGAGAATGGCCTGAAAGAGAGCCTTCCCTCCACCTTCAGAGTAAGTGTCACCTGGTGGGCACCTTGATCTCAGACTTGTAGTCTCCAGGACGGTGAGACAATGAACTTCTAATAAACTCCTGTTGTTTAAGCCACTCCGTCTGCAGTGCTTTGTTACAGCAGCCCTGGGGAACGCATACATGCAGAAGGACCCACACTTTTAACTGCATTAGTTTCCTTTTGCTGCTGTAACAAATGAGCGCAGCTTTTTTTTTTTTTTTTTTTAATAACACAAAAATTTCTCTCTTACAGTTCTGGAGGTCAGAAGTCCTAAAATCAAGGTGTCAGCTGGCTAGTGTTCCTTTTGGAGGCTCTAGGGGACAATTTGTTTCCTTGCCTTTTGTATCTTCTAAAAGCCTTGTGCGTTCTCTGGTAGAGATAGCCTCTGCTTCCATCTTCACAGCACGTCCCTTCAACCTGGGCTCCAGTCAGAGACTGTGTTCCAGGCTCTCCCCTCGCTCTGCCCTCCCAGTGCCCCCTCCACCCTCACACTTCTGGTCTCTAGGGGCCCTTTGCTTCTTGCCTGTTGGCGTATGAGCACCTGGATTTCTTTTCAGCCCTCAGCATCCGGCTCTGGGGGATTCTGGGGCCCCACATGCCGAGGTGATCTTTCCAGACAGCAAAGACATGGCTGGCCCCAGCTGAGCAGAACCTATTGGTCAACCAAAAGGCATCTGGCCCCTAGACCCTTCTTCACTCCCTCTGTTTTTATATGAATGTTATATTTGCAGATGAAAAACAGATTTGGGAGTCCCTATGGAGGGACTTTCCAATAGCCAGCACTCTCTGGGAACGGAGTGGAATAAGGTACTAAAGGCAGGTCATCCGGGGACTACAGAATCCTGTAGATCTTGAGAGCTTGGGTTTCTGAGTCAAATTCAGAACTGAGGGGATCCACCAGTTGTATGACTTTGAGCCTTAGTTTTCTCCCCTATAAGGTAGGAATAATAAAAAAATAGGATGAAATGAGGACAACACCAGGATCCAAACAGAAATGCCCTCCAGAGAAGTGAGCAAAGCCAGCTGGCTGGTCATCTCTCTGTTGACAGACCCAGGGACAAGAGACACGCCCTTGTCCTTTTAGCTGTAGGGAAACCACCGTTAGTGATGATACCAAGAGAAGCTCAGCTTCAGTGTGGGCTTAGTTAAGGAGTGGTGGGAACTGTGGAAAACTGGAGACCACATGCCCTAGTGCCTTGGAGAGGAGATGGTGTTAAGGCTTGAGGATGGAGCTGCAGGCTCGGTCCAAGTGAAGGGGGGACATAGTCTGGGCACTAGTCCTTGTGGACTGTGAAGAGCCAATGCCCAGGCCACACCCAGGCCAATTATGTCAGCATCTCTAAGCCAGAGCCTGGCATCAGTAAGTTTTAGAGCTTTCCTTGCAGTGATTCTGAATTTTATTTTATTTTTATCTATGTTTAATATTTATTTTTAATTTTATTTTAAAATTTTAATATAATTTTAAAAGTTACTTTTCATTTAGTTATTACAAAATATTGGCTATATTCCCCATGTTGTACAATACATCCTTGAGTTGTATTTTTTCAATTCCACATGTAAGTTATATCATACAGTATTTGCCTTTCTCTATCTGCCTTATTCCACTTAGGCTAATGTCCTCCAAGTCCATCCATGTTGCTGCAAATGGCAAAATTTGCATCCTTTTTATGGCTGAGTAGTATTCCATTGTATATATATACACCACATCTTCCTTATCTATCGACCTGTTGAGGGACATTTAGGTTGCTTCTATATCTTGGCAATTGTAAATAATGCTGCTATGAACTTTGGGGTCAGTGATTCCCAGTTTTAGAATCAGCAGTCTGGCAGTGGGGACAGAGAGATCAGGGCCATGGGGGTCCCTGGTGATTGGAGCCAGGGAGAGAGACTGGGGGAGAGAAGGAATTCGTGGTGGGGATTTGGGGGTGAGTGCTATTGACAGTGCAGTGTGACTTCTCTTCGTGACCCCTCACTGTCTTCATAGAGCTTCACATGTCCCACATGCCTGTTGTCCTGGGCTTTGGAGTTTAGTATGAAAGTGACAGGCAAAGATGGCTGCTGTGAATAAGAGGCACAGCTGACTCCCTGCGGGCAGAGAGGCCAGTATTTTTGTGCAACTGCTTAGTTGTGGCTGGTCTTAGATGGGAAACAGTACAAACTTTTTCAGAACTCAGACAAGAAGAGTAACGAAATGTGTATTTACAATAAGAAAGGATCTCGACAGATTGGAAATTAGGAAGATGGCCTCTGGTTACAAAGTTACAAAGCAAGTGGCCGGTGTCAGCATTGGAAATGCAGGGCTAGCTGCTAATGACCTAGCATAAAATAAAATGTCCCAGCCGCATGAGCTTGGTAAACTCCAGCTTAAAATGTAACCCTGGCTCAAAGGAGACAAAGATAATAGGATGTCTGGGAAATGACTGTGAGGAGTTAATGGAGTGTTTTTTGTTTTTAAAAGAGTCTTTGATCACCCCAGTCAGAGGGGAAAACATTCTCGGACATTTAATAGGATGATTCAACTGAGGCAGCAAAGGAGGTACGTTCATTTATCTGATGAACTTCTGATGAACTTGGCACCTCTGCCAGGTAATGACAGCCATTCTTACAGAAATAGGACTTCTGTGGTTTGTGATTGGCCTTTATTTTGTTCAGCTCTACGAGGGCTTTGTTTTGCTCAGATATGTGAGGATAGCACTGTAATATTTCATTTTCATATGCTGTAAAGCCAGCAGGGAGTTGTAAAGAGAAATTTTCTTTTTTGCCAACATGTATATTTATGTCTGCAGTTTGTTTACCCTAGCACAGGGGGAGTTAGTCTTATTTGGGGAAATGGAATATCCTTTTGACAGACCTTAATTTTATCCTTAATTTTAATTTAGTGGACCAGGCAAAGAATGGTCCAGTTGGTTGGTTCCCTGGAGCCAAGAAAGTTAGGGAAGAGGGAAGTGGCAGAAATGTGAGAAAGGGACAATGTAATACTGTGACTTGTAATGACAAATACATATTTGGTCTTTGTCCCCATTCCTGACACAGTCCCCCACCCCTGACCTCCTGGGAGGGGAGAGGGGTGAGACACTGAGCAGTCACATCCATGATGGAATCAATCATGCCTGTGTAGCGAAGCCTCCGTAAAAACTCAACAAGTGTCGTGTTCACAGAGCTTCTGGGTTGGTGAACACGAGGAGGTCCTGGGAGAGAGGAGCACCCGGGCATGGAAGCCCCGTGCCCCTTCCCGCACACCGTCGCCCTACGCATCTCTTCCATCTGGCTGTTCCCGAGTTGTATCTTTTTATAGTACGCCAATAAACTGGTAATATAGTGAGTCAAATGCTTCTCTTAGTTCTGTGAGCTGCTCTAGCAAATTGATGAACCCAAGGACAGGGTCGTGGGGACCTCCAATCAGAAGCCCAGGTGACAGCCTGGATTTACAGGTGGCCCCGGAAATGTGTGTGTGTTTGGAGGGCAGGGGCAGTCTTGTAGGACTGAGCCCTTAGCCCCTGGGATCTGGTGCTGTCCCCATGTAGTGTCAGCATGGAGTTGAATTGTAGCACACTCAGCTGGTGGTGCAGGATTGCTTGGTGGTCTGGGCAGAACAAACACTGGAGGCAGGTACTGAGCATCTTGCCCTGGAGGGCTGTTGAGGAGACATTGGCTTTGGAGTTCAGGCAAGGAGACCAGGGGAGACTAGGGAGGAGAGCCTGCAAACTGAGGGGCGAGAATGGAACCAGAGGAGGGAAGGAAGTGTAGAGGGGAAAGCAGTGGCCTTGTAAGCTGCCCCAGGCAAGTGTGGTGGAGGCGGCAGATTTATCTACAGGGGTTGGAACAGGACAGTCTTCCCTTTAATAAAGTCAGGTTACCTGGGGAGTTATTGAGCCTACAGAACTTTCAAGGTTTCTGACCGTATTCTGAGGAATTAACTGTACCAGCCCCTTCAGAGACCAAAAGGGGCTTGTGGAAGAAATTGATTCACAGAAATGAATGAGAACTGGGAATAAGTTGTTCTTCTGAATTTAACTTTTTGGAGCAGAGTGCCGGGCACCCAGCAGGAGCTCTATAGACATTTGTTGAGTCAATAAATGGAGGTCATACCACACAGATTTATGTCTGAGACAATGAACAGAAATACTTGGTCGGAAAATTCTGTGATGAATTTTCACAGATGATAGGAAAAAATTGCACTTTATTATAAATGTCTGTGCGAGCTATGAGGGTCTAGGACCTTAGCATCTCTGGGCTGGCTTCTCCCGGAGAGACAGAGAGGGTGGAAAATGAAGGTCCAGCTCCAGTCAAGTTGAATGTCTGTTCCAGCAGGAGGGAAGCAGCTGATAGCAAATCAAGGCTTTGCATAGCTCTGGAAGCTGTTAGGAGTGGCTATTGTGATGCACCTGGAGTGACTTGTCACAGCTGAGTCAAGAAGTCTGAGCAACTTTCAGCTAGATTTCCAGTACTTTTGAACTGATGTTTAATATTAAATACAGAAAATCTTGAGCTGTGTGTTCCTGAGAAGGGGAGATATAAATTGAGCTGTATCAACTTAGATTCATCCTGGCTCTGCTACATACCCAGTTTGACTACAGGCAAGTTCCTTAATCTCACCATAGTCTCAGTTTTCCTCCTCTGTAAAATGGGCTGTGTTTTCTAATTCCTAAGATGAAGTGAGTGAACAGAGGAATTAATGCATGCAAAGCACAACAGTGCCCAGCACATTGGAAGAGCTTGATATATTAGTTATTGTTGTTGCTAAGCAATGGTAGTAATGTTTTTCCAAATGGAGGAAGGAGTAACATTTGCTAGTTCTCACTGAATCTCCATCATAACTCAGAGGAAGGTGGCGCTACTGAGGTTCAGAGAGATGCAGTAATGTACCTGAGGTCACACAGCTGTGAAGTGGTGGTGCTGAGATTTGAACACAGTGATGCCAAAGCTTTCCCTCGGGCCACAGGCTGGTTGTGAAAGAGAACAGGACGACCTGTGGTTTGCAGCTGAAGATGGCCTTTTGATTGAGTGGGGACCACCTTCTGTAGCAATGCTACACATGGATTCTGGGACTATTTTTGCAAGGGGATTGGAGGGGCCTGGTTTGGAGTGTGAGGTAGGAGACCCTGGGTCTGACTGTGTGAGCGGTTTCTAGACCTTCACCTTAATGAGTCAGTCTCTCATGGCTAGGGAGATGGGAGGGGTTGGGGTTAGGGTTATAGGTTGGCTTTTGAAAACTTTCAAGCACAGTGAGACATACAGAACCACTCTCAGACTGAGTGCAAACAGGCTCTCCTGCACAGTGGAGGCCTCTGAGATGGCTTCCAGAAGAACTGACCCCAGTTCTCCACCACCCCCTTGGAGTTTGTCCTACACATGCTTCTCTGGAGCTCTGGTCAGAATGAGCATTTCTCATCATTGAGGTCTGGAGCAGCCCGGTGACCTCGGTCCCCATTTCGTGTGCCCCCTGCTGCCTGTCCTCCCCTACCCCCACTGTATTTACACCACGATGCTCACACTCCTCCATCCTCAGGCTTGACACTTGGCATAAGTCCAGAGCCCGTGGACCGCTCTGGACCACGCCGGCCTCTCTGATACATACCCCCCATCACAACAACAGCGCCAGCCTGCTGACACCTAGAATTTAAATCTCAGTGCACCGGATTGTTCCTCAGCCCTCTGCTCCTTCACCCTGCTGACCATTTTAAATGAAAACTTGACAGGCTGGTTGTTAATTCACACCCACTAAAGCATTAGCTCCTGACAGGAATAAAGGTTTTACATCCTGAGGACATCTGCTAGGTGCCCTGTAAATATCCATTGAGCTGATGGGTGAGTCAACTATCCAAGGACATTTTAACAGAGGATTCTGGAAAATAGGAAGCCTTCCCTGAAGGCATTAATTTCTGGTGGTGGGATCTCAGATGTCACTGCAGTTCAGGGTACTCACCTGGGTTCTGCATCCTCACCTCCCCCTGCCCAGGCTCCTCACCCCTCCTTGGAGCAGGTGCAGCCATGGGATGAGAGCATTTCATTCATATCACGTGCATAAATGCATGACAATAATCTCATGTCAGTGCACGAGAGAGACCTCGAAAGGCCGCCCCCATCTTTAGTTCATCTGATTGATGTGTCTGCTGGCTCTGCCCACAGGAGCTTTATGACATGTCCTCCATCCCCTGAAACCACAGCCTTGGATGTTGAAAGCCCTTCCCCTAATTTACAGGTGGCTGGAATCCAGATCGCCAGCCTGTCACCTGGTCATTGTTGGCTCTGTGTCTCGCCCCTACTCCCACATGACACTCAGTCGCTCACCCTCTCCACTTCCACACCTTCCAACCCGCTAAAACCCTCACAACTGAGCACGTGTGGTTCTAGTTACTTTAATGGAAGATAGCGGTGGAGTTGGAAGCGAGGTCACTTCTCATACCCACAGCCTCCCTCCCGTCTGCTCCGTCTTTTCTCATTTCACTTCCCTCGTGGGAGCAGAAGGATACATTTTTCTCCTTGGTTTTCCTGCAGACCATTTCTTTCCTGCTGCCCCAAGTCATCTCTAAGCTCTAGCCCTACCAAGACTTCGAGACCAGTGCTTCTCAAAGTGTGGTCCATGGACTAGCAGGACCAGCATGAGTGTCACCCGGAAGCTTGTCAGATATGCAAATTCTTGGGCTTCACCCCAGACCAGAGTGGGGCCCAGTGATCCTGTGTTTAAAAGCCCTCCAGGTGATTCTGACACCTGCTAAGTTTGGGAACCTCTGGACAACAAGTGTTCTTTCCCTTGGGAGGTTTCTGGTGAATCAGAATTTCTTCTCCTTATGAAGGTTTCAGGGCAGGGCTGAGCTTCTGCCAGTAACCTCCCTATTTAGCCAACAGAACATGGGCTTTGGAGTCCTCAGGCCTGGATTCTACCAACTCTACCACTTACTTACAAGCTGTGCAACCTTAGGGAGGGTGGTTCACCTCTCTTAGCCTTGGTTTCTAACTCAAACATTAAGCCCCACCTCCCCATCACCACCATTCCCCGTGGAAATCTTACACCCCTCCCCAAAGTCTCACTGAGCTCCCAGGAGGGATCCTTTCTTACGGTGACTTTCAGTTCTGAATTCCTATTTCTGTAACATATAAGCCATCCTGCTTCGTCTATTTTGCACTTAATGAGCCTGGAGGTAAAACTTTAATTTCTCTCCCCATCACAATCCCATGCATGCATGGCAGTTTGCAAATGTGCAAGCCTTCTCTGGTGAAGATGTGGAAGGAGCGAGGTGAGGGTTGGATTCCTGCCCCTGACTTTGAACTGGGTGGTGGGTATCTCTGCGTGAGCCCCTGGGCAGGCCCCAGCAGCATTTTCCAGAGCGTGTCCTGCATTTCTGGACCTCCGTTTCCAGTCATCTCATCTCCATTTCCCATCTATCTCCTCCCTTGTCTGCATGTTCTTGGGCAATTCCAACGAATGGCAATGTGGTTCTACCCTCGTGGCCTCACGTGACATCTCCCCAAATGTCTCATCAAGATATTTTCCCAAATAAAGTTAGGTCCTCATTAAGAGGATGCAATTTTCACCCCCCCTTGAAATGGACAGTGTCAATGAAAGTGCCCAAGTCTTCAGGCCCCTGGCCTCCCTTCTCCCAGCCTCTGTACCTCCTTAGAGCGCCCATGATGCTTACAGTCTTTGAAGTAAAGAGGGTTTGGCTCTGAATCTCATCTTTGTCACTCAGTCGCCTGGGCGGCCAAGTCTCTTCACCTTTTTGAACTTCAGTTTTCATACTCAGTCTTTAGTTGACCTGTTGTAACAGAGATGGGGTGGGATTCATGGGCAACCCTGATCAGGATTAAAGCAAAAGTAACCCTAAGGGGGCACATTGGGTTGAACATAGACTAAGTTAAAACCACATCCAAATGTTTATAAAGATTCTGACTCTCAGAAAAGATGTGTAAGTGCAAAAGGAATATATCTTATAAAAATTTCCTGGCAAAAATGACCACTCCAGGCTTCCTATTTGCTAGAGTAGTGGGCTGGTGTCTGTTTTGTAGTTTTCCTTTTGCTCTGTTCTAGAACAAAGCATCTCTCACATCCATTTGTCACTGAGCAAACTTTCCGGATAATCCTGCAGGCGGGCACGATGACTAATTGTGATGTGGAACATGATCTCGTGTCTCTGAGCCAGCAAGTCCATTCTTTCCTCACTGTGGTACTGTCAACATAAAAACAGCTTCTAATGCTCTCACATCTTCACAAATCCAGTTACTGAGATTGCCCACGAGGCAGGTAGGACAGGGACTGAAATCTTCACCTGACAGCAGAGCGGGGGTTTTGGAGGGTTAAGGGATTCCTCCAAGTCACGCTGAGGTTGGAGCCCGAGTCTGGGTGGAGAACCAGGGGTCATGGCTGGCTCAGTGTCGTCTGGGGCTTGTTTAGACTCTGCTGAAGTTCTGACACCCAGGCCACAGGGGTGTCTTGTTAGAATGTCCTCTCCCACCTGCTGCTTCCCCTGGGGCTGCCCCAGCCCATTTGCACCTCTAAACTGGACTCTGAGTGTAGGGGGAGGGTCAGAGCGCTATAGCCAGTGGTTGGGGACTTGGGGATCCGCCCCAGCCTTCCCTCTGTGCTGCTGACTGTGTGTCCTTGGGCAGTGGGCAGCCTCACGCTAAATGAGGTTGTGCTCTGCGTGTCTGCGTTGTCGGTGGCCCTCACCCCTTTCTGCATTACTTCCTGCCCTGCCCTCTCCAGGTGATGCCTCTGATATCACCGGCCCCCACACTGCTGTGGTGTTGGAATCTGGCTGCTTTTCATAGCTTGTCCATTTCTTCCCTCACTTTCAACAGCCACTTCTTGTTACTGTCAGCTGCCTCTAATTTCTGCCCCCTCTTAAGTCACTATTTCTAATCCTCTGTGATCTGGGCTATCAGATAACTCACCTTGTTAAAATTCTGTCTCAAATATGAGTCATGGCTGTGTGTGGCTTTGGTGCACACATGTGGTCATGGTGATAGCTTTGACTTTGCCAAGGCCCTTTGGACTCTTTTCCATGTTGAGTCATGTTCTGAAGGGTGAAATTCTCAGGATCAGTGACACTTCACCATCAGGGTTGAGGGTAAAATTGTGGCTCCAAGGTTGGAAGGCACAGCAGCTGAGATGGGTCTTTTGGGGGCTGCCAGTGCTCTGGGGCAGCATCATGGGTGGGAGCTGAGTGGCCCTGGAGGTCCAGCCGGCTCTCTTCCTTCTGTGCAGCACTGGGCCTGGTGATCCTTCCTTTCCACAGACAAGAAAATACCTTGAGTCCATGGAGAACCACTTCAGGCCCTGAACTCCAGACACTTGGTGATGGATTATTAAGAAACAGCCACTGTCATAGGTCATGGGTGGCATTGAAAAGGGACCAACATGATTAATCCCAGAATCAGAGACTTTAAAAGGGAGATATTCTAATCATTCAATGCTTACACACATTAAAAACGAAAAAATCCAAATTTAAATATTCTAAAAAATCATCACATTTATAATGGCAAAATGTCAGAAATAAATTAAGGGGCACATATGTTTATAATGGAATGCTGTACAACATTGATAATATTTAGAGAATTTCTAATAATGTGGGAAACTGCTGATGATGCAAAGTCAACTGAAAAATTATTAATATAGAATGATTTCAACTGTAAAATATTATTCGCAGAGATGAAGGATAGGAAAGGTACATTCAGTAATTATAACTTTGATGACTGTAGGAGCCAGTGGTTAATAGAAACTAGTGGCTCAGACCATTTGTAATACAATAGGGAGTGGTGGGGACTGAGGCAAATTGGAGAGAACATGTCCTTTGGAAAAGGGACTTTTAGCTAACTATATTGATAGCTCGTCAAATTTTTTTTAAACAATTTTTTTGTTGAGTTACAGTCATTTTACAATGTTATGTCAAATTCCAGTGTAGAGAATAATTTTTCAGTTACACATGAACATACGTATATTCATTGTCACATTTTTTTTCGCTGTGAGCTACCACAAGATCTTGTATATATTTCCCTGTGATATACAGTATAATCTTGTTTATCTATTCTACATATGCCTGTCAGTATCTACAAACTTAACTCCCAGTCTATCCCTTCCCACCCTCCTCCCCCTTGGCAACCACAAGTTTGTATTCTATGTCTATGAGTCTGTTTCTGTTTTGTATTTATGTTTGTGTGTGTGTGTGTGTGTGTGTGTGTGTGTGTGTTTAGATTCCACATATAAGTGATCTCATATGGTATTTTTCTTTCTCTTTGTGGCTTACTTCACTTAGAATGACATTCTCCAGGGGCATCCACGTTGCTGCAAATGGCGTTATGTTGTCGGTTTTTTGTGGCTGAATAGTATTCCATTGTATAAATATACCACATCTTCTTTATCCAGTCATCTGTTGATGGACGTTTAGGCTGTTTCCATGTCTTGGCTATTGTAAATAGTGCTGCTATGAACATTGGGGTGCAGGTGTCATCCTGAAGTAGGGTTCCTTCTGGATATATGCCCAGGAGTGGGATTCCTGGGTCATACGGTAACTCTATTCCTAGTCTTTTGAGGAATCTCCACACTGTTTTCCACAGTGGCTGCACCAAACTGCATCCCACCAGCAGTGTAGGAGGGTTGCCTTTTCTCCACAGCCTCTCCAGCATTTGTCATTTGTGGATTTTTGAAGGACGGCCATCCTGACTGGTGTGAGGTGATACCTCATTGTAGTGTTGATTTGCATTTCTCTGACAATTAGTGATATTGAGCATTTTTTCATGTGCCTATTGATCATTTGTATTTCTTCCTTGGAGAATTGCTTGTTTAGGTCTTTTGCCCATTTTTGGTTTGGGTTGTTTTTTCCTTATTAAGTCATATAAGCTTCTTATATATTCTGGAGATCAAGCCTTTGTCGGTTTCATTGTTTGCAAAAATTTTCTCCCATTCCGTAGACTGTCGTTTTGTTTTACTTATGGTTTTCTTTGCTGTGTAGAAACTTGTAAGTTTCATTAGGTCCCATTTGTTTATTCTTGCTTTTATTTCTATTGCTTGGGTAGACTGCCCTAGGAGAACATTTTTGAGATGTATGTGAGATAATGTTTTGCCTATATTTTCTTCTAGGCAGTTTATTGTATTTTGTCTTATGTTTAAGTCTTTGATCCATTTTGAGTTTATTTTTGTGTATGGTGTAAGGGAGTGTTCTAGCTTCATTGATTTACATGCTACTGTCCAGTTTTCCCAACACTATTTGCTTGAAGAGACTGTCTTTATTCCATTGTATATTCTTTCCTCCTTTGTCAAAGATGAGTTGACCAAAAGTTTGTGGGTTCATTTCTGGGCTCTCTCTTCTGTTCCGTTGGTCCACATGTCTGTTTTTGTATGAATACCATGCTGTTTTGATTGCTGTAACTCTATAGTATTGTCTGAAGTCTGGGAGAGTTATTCCTCCAGATGGAGGGTTTTTAAATGCCAGGCTCTTGTGTAGGTTCTTTACTTACACAAACTCTTAAACGTTCACAGCAATCATGTTAGGTGGATACTATTACTTCCTTTTTACAAAAGAGGAAAATTGGCTCAGAGAGGGGAAATAATTTTCCTAGTGTCACACAGCTAGTAAGTGAGAAGACTGAGGTTCAGTGTCTTGTCTAACTGGTGCCAAATAAAGTTAAATTTTTTTTGTGTGTTGTTGCTACAATAGAGAATCGAAACCGATTACTTTGATGACATCCTCTCTGGAGTTAGAATCCACGCTACCTCTGCCCAAAAGAAATCAGAGTAGAGGCACATGGATCTGCCCTTAGGATCCATTTAACAATGAGATGGATTCACAGGCTACTGCTCTCCATGTATAGAGAGGCTAACAAGAATTGGTCCCAGTGTAGCTGGACTCCTGGGACCGCTCTGCCCCCCACAGGACATCACTGACACCATTCATCAGCCCTCTCATTGTTATGTCCCCCCTTTTTCTTTTGGGGTGCTGCTTGCTGGTACTGACAGCAAACGCCTCTTGCCCCTAAATTTCTAAGGCTCAAATCAACATATGGATCCTGGTTTATTGGAAAGAATGGGATATAATTTCTTCAGGAAGGGTTATGTCTAAAAATACTGAGCATTTAGGCTGTTTCCATGTTTTGGCTATTGTAGATAGTGCTGCTATGAACATTGGGGTGCAGGTGTCATCCTGAAGTAGGGTTCCTTTTGGATACAAGCCCAGGAGTGGGATTCCTGGGTCATACGGTAACTCTATTCCTAGTCTTTTGAGGAATCTCCACACTGTTTTCCATAGTGGCTGCACCAAACTGCATTCCCACCAGCAGTGTAGGAGGGTTGCCTTTTCTCCACAGCCTCTCCAGCACTTGTCATTTGTGGATTTTTGAAGGACGGCCATCCTGACTGGTGTGAGGTGATACCTCATTGTAGTGTTGATTTGCATTTCTCTGATAATTAGTGATATTGAGCATTTTTTCATGTGCCTATTGATCATTTGTATTTCTTCCTTGGAGAACTGCTTGTTTAGGTCTTTTGCCCATTTTTGGATTGGGTTGTTTATTTTTTTCTTATTGAGTCATATGAGCTGCTTATATATTCTGGAGATCAAGCCTTTGTCGGTTTCATGTGCAAAAATTTTCTCCCATTCCGTAGGTTGTCTTCTTGTTTTACTTCTGGTTTCCTTTGCTGTGTAGAAGCTTGTAAGTTTCATTAGGTCCCATTTGTTTATTCTTGCTTTTATTTCTGCAGCAACATGGATGCTCCTGGAGAATGTAATTCTAAGCGAAATAAGCCAGAAAGAGAAAGAAAAATACCATATGAGATCTCTCATATGTGGAATCTTAAAAACAAACAAACAAACAAACAAAAACAAAGCATAAATACAGGACAGAAATAGACTCATAGAGAATACAGACTTGTGGTTGCCAGGGGGGCGGAGGGTGGGAAGGGATAGACTGGGATTTCAAAATTGTAGAATAGATAAACAAGATTATACTGTATAGCACAGGGAAATATACACAAAACGTTATGGTAGCTCACAGAGAAAAAAATGTGACAATGAGTGTGTATATGTCCATGTATGACTGAAAAATTGTGCTGAACACTGGAATTTGACACAACATTGTAAAATGATTATAAATCAATAAAAAATGTTAAAAAAAATAAATAAAAATACTGAGCAGTGCCACCATGTAGCCCAATTGACTTGGAAAACATCTGAGTCAAATGTAGTGTGGCAAGAACCAAGAGAGCGATACAGTCACAGCTTCCTTCCCATCTCTTGTTTTGGTGTTGGAGTTCATGCTACCAAGTGGACTGGGGCATCTGCAGGAGGAGGGAGGTTGAATTGGCTTCCTCTGGAAAGCGTGGGGACATAGCCATGGAAGAGTGGCATAAACACAGTAGATCTAGACAACCATGGCAATGGTGGTGGGTAAGACAAGTAAACAGGGAAGGAAATCACTGTGGGTTAGAAACTCGGAGGTAAGGATGCTGTGGAGAGACAGATGGATGGTTTTTGAGTAGGGAATGTAAGAGCTGTTTATTAAGAAATAAATCAGGGTGAAGAGGGGTTCCCACATGTTTTCATGAGCATCCTACCGTAGAATGTCCCTTTGGAGCTTTTTAAAGAGGTTTCTGTAAAGGTTAAATCAGTAAATATTTACCTCGCTTTTCACAGCAACCCATTTTTAAAAATAATCAAATAAAAAAAAAGGAAAAGCAATAAATGTGTATGTGTGTATATGTATGTGTGTGTATATATATATGAATATGTATGTATATGTGTGTGTATATATACATATATATGTCTCTATATATTTTTATGAGCAAAAGGAACCATAAAGTTAACACCAAACGGGTCATTTTAAGGGGTGGGCTGGCTGGAGAGGGGAGGTGGAAGTTTTTCCTCATGCCTTCTATTTAGCTTGACTTGTTACCGTGCTATGTTCTACTTTTTTCTCCTGTTTTAATTTTTTAATTGTGAAATAATTGTAGACTTACAGGAGAGCTGCAAAGAGAGTTCTCATAGACCTGTCACTCAGCTTCCCCTAATGTTAACATGCTACGTTTATCAAAACTAAGAATTAATCCAGGTGCAAGACTATTAAGGAGAATACGGCCGTTACTCAGCTTCCCCTAGTTTTCCCACCAACGTCCTCTTTCTGTGCCGGGATCCCATCCAGGACCCCACACTACATCTAGTCTTTGCGTCTCCCAGGTCTCCAATGAAGGAGACCTATATATATTTTGTAGGATGTAGGATGTCCCTCAGTTTGGGTTTGTTTGATGTAGTCTCAGGATTAGATAGCCTGCGGTTACGGATTTGGGGGGAAGAATACTGCCCTTCTTAGCGCGCAGTAACGGGGTGTGCGGCGTTGGCGCGTCTGTTCCAGCTGATCTTCACCTTGACGTGTGGCGTCTGTCACTTTCTCCACTGCAAAGTTGCTATTTCTCCCTTAATAAGTCATAATTATTTCGGCGGGGATTCTTTGAGATTGTCAAATACCCCGTTTCTCCTTCAATTTTCACCCGTATTTTGTAGGGTTCAGTGGTGAATCTTGGAGCTGTTACTGCTCTAGTGCTCTGCTGGTGGTCTTCGACTTCTCTCATTCCCCTCCATTTGTTAATTGGAATTCTTCTGTAAGGAACAGTTATCACTTCTCTCCACCCCCATTTATTTATTCAGTCTTTTTTTTTTTATTTGAATATGGGCTGGTGGATATTTTTAAATTTATTGGGTTATGATAAAATCTTCAGCTACCCATTTTATGGCTTGCATTTTTCCATCTTTGGCTAGTGGGGGGCTCTTTGAGGCTGGTTCTTGTGTCCTCCTGATATGAGATGTTAATTTTATAATTTAAACAATACGACACAGTGCACATAATTAAAATTGCTTCTCCTCACTTTCTATTATGTTGAACGGGTGTTTCATCTGATGGGAGAAGACCCTGAGACCAGCCTGAGGCAGTTCAGCTGTATTTGAGTTAAACAGACAAACCTCTGTCAGGTGATGGAGGTTTTTCTCTCTTTTTTCATAGGGCCCAGTTCTCTTTGGCGTATGGGTCTGGATTGTACTAGAGTGTAGAATCAGGAATCTACCCAGCTTATAAACACCTGAAATAGATGGGCTTTCTTAAACTAGACAGAGGACTTTTTAAAACTGAACTATAGTTTATTTACAATGTTAGTTTCAAGTGTACAGCAAAGTGATTCAATTATATATATATTGTTTTTTAGATTCTTTTCCACTATAGATTATTATAAGGTATTGAATTTAGTTCCCTGTGCTATACAATAGAGCCTTGTTGTTCATCTATTTTATATACAGTAGTCTGTACATGTTAATCTCAAACTCCTAATTTATCCCCCTTCCCCCTTTGGTAACCATAGTTTGTTTTCTATGTCTGTGAGTCTGTTTCTGGTTTGTATATAAGTTCATTTGTATCTTTGTTTTTTAGATTCCACATATAAGTGATAGCATATGGCATTTGTCTTTCCCTGTCTGACTGACTTCACTTAATATGATGATAATCTCTAGGTCCATCCATAAATGGCATTATGTCATTCTTTTTTTATTACTGAGTAATATTCCATTGTGTATATAAACCACATATTCTTCATCCACTCATCTGTTGATGGACATTTAGGTTGCTTCCATGTCTTGGCTATTGTAAATAGTGTTGCTCTGAACATTGCAGTGCATTGTCTTTTCAAGTTAGGGTTGCTTCTGAATATATGCCCAGGAACAGGATTGTTGGATCACATGGTAGTTCTGTTTTTAGTTTTTTAAGGAACCTCCATACTGTTCTCCATAGTGCTTACCAGTTTACATTCCCTAGGTGTTTTTTTTTTTAATCTTAGCAAAGAATGACAAGAACTTCATATTGTTGAAGAGACTCATGAAAACCATGAATCCTGAGTGTCGCCAAAACTTCATTTGAAGAGAAAATTACAAATAAATTCCAGAGTATTGTTTTGTCTGATTTTACAGTCAAAGGCTGAAAAGATGACTTAGCTGAGAAAATCAAATTTCAGGTTAATTCATCACCAGTAAGGGAAAATTGTACTCACTGCTTGCCTATGCGGGCTGTGCTGCATCCCACAGCCCTGGAGACAACCCCTTAAATCAAAGATCTCTCTCTCAAGCATTGTCAGAATTCTTTGAGGTAATGAGCTTTAGTTAGAAAAAATAAATAAGACCAGGCATCTGTTGGGGAAGGTATAGCTCAGTGGTAGAGTGTGTGCCTAGCATGCATGAGGTCCTGGGTTCAATCCCCAGTACCTCCAGTAAATAAACAAATAAACCAACCTAATTACCTCCCCCCAAAAAAAAAACAAGATGGAAAAAAAGAATAAAAAAAAAAAAAAGATCGGACATCTGCTGATGGTATTTCAGCAAAAAAAAAGATCGGACATCTGCTGATGCTATGAGGTTCCAGATCAACTTCTGAGACAAAAATCCAAGGGAAGATTCATATTTTAGGATGTCTTATGGCTGTCTGGCACTGGGGTAGAAAACTCTGTGAGGGCAGCTCAATCTAGCTGTCCAGGTAGCCAGTTTGTGAAAAAGAGTGTGTTAAAACATCAGGTCATCCCTTGTCTTTTTGTGTGAAGATTTGAACCCTGAGCCCAGAACAAGGAGTTTCGTTTATTGCCAAAGGGGAATAAACGTGGCTGGAGTTAATGAAACTCAGTCACTCTATTTTTGGAATACCCAGGGAAAGACCTTTGCAGACTTTCAAAAGTGTTAGCTTGCCATGTGGCTTGGCATGGTGGACACGCTCAGCACGTCTCCTGAAGTCCTTGGGTCCCTTTTGTGGGCCCGCAGCATCATGCTGGTTTCTGTGTACTTGCTTCCTGGCTTGAATGGCCCATTTGCCTGTTCTGCCTCCTGCACTCCATTACTGTCTCCTTAGTAAATCCCTGCACCTGCATCGTTACCAAGTGTCTGCTTCTTGGGAGCCCCACCTAAGATACTTAGCATAACTCGAAGCCTTGAGTATGTTCATCTATGAAACTTTAAGAAATAAATATCCACCTCATTCCTCAGTATGTCATGTGTCAAGAAATTATAGCTGATGTTTATAGATGCATTATATTGGCATTAAAATTTTCTTTTAAGTGTTTAGATGTGGTGACGTCCTTGCTTTCAAGGAAAAAGAAAACATTTCATCGAATGTGTCTGCAGGGTGAATTCAGTTTAGGTTGTCCTCTCATATCTACAAGGGCTTTGTTCCAGGATTCCTGACTCATTCCAGAATCCATGATGCTCAAGTCTCAGATAAAATGGCAGAGTATTTGCATATAACCTATGCACATCCTCTTGTAAACCATCTTTTAAATCATCTCTAGATAAGTTATAACACTGAATACAATGTAAATGCTATGTAGATAATTGCCACTGTGTGACAAATTCAAGTTTTGCTTTTTGGAACTTTCTGGAATTAAAAAGATTTTTTTTTTGTTCTGAGGTTGGTTGAATCCATGGATGTAGGACCTGCAGATTTGGAGGGCTGATTGTACCCTTTTTTTCTGCTATTGTGGCTGAAAAGCACATTTGAAATTGTAAGGAACCCCATCCTCACTAGCATTCAGTCTTTGCCAGATCTCCCAGATGTATTTTTGGAACTCAAGATTGACTTAGTGGCCAAGACAAGGTACATTAAATTGATTTTAAAGATTTTCTTTTTGCAGGGGGGTGAATTTTCTCTCTCATTTTCTGAAAACAAGTAAGCATTTTTATTAACATAAAAATGGCATGCCACAGCCTTTATGTTGAAAATGATCTTGGTTATCTTAGCTGCCACTTGGGACCCAAGAGAGAAAAATTCGGGCACGTAAGCAGATTGATAGCATGTGAATGAAATAAAGATTCTGTTTCCCTTGCAGGGAAAAATAAAATATTTTTCATCTAGAATTGCCATAGCCTTGCTTTGTTTTTAATAGTGATGTTTAATCTGGTTAGAGATTTTCAAATGACATTAAAGGAAGTGGGTGGGTTTTGTTGTTGTTGTTGGGTTTGGGGGAAGTTCATGGAAAGGGGACGTGGTTGGGAAGGCTAGGGTGCTCCCGTAAAACCTCTGTGGTCTTGCTCGGCTCTGACAGTCTTTAATAATAAGATTCTTTTTTTAACCCTTAGCTAAGATTTGCCTCTGAGTCAGAATGGCATTTCCCTTAATTAGAGGATTGTGGAAGTTACGTTAAACTTCAGTTTCAGGCAAAGCACTGAGGGATAGAGAGGCAGAGTGAGAAGCCTCCTGTTTGAACAGGCAGTGCTAGCTGAGCACGGTTGTCTGTGGCTGTTCTGGATCCTCAGGATGGGAATGTGATAGACAACCGTGGTCCCTGTTAGCAGGACCCCCTCCTTCCCCTTCCTCCCTTTCCCCTCCTTTGCTCCTCCTTTCTTCCTCCCTCCTTCACCCCTTTTTATCTTCCCTCCCCTCCAGGACCTTTTTCTCATTCATCTTTCTTTCTTCCTCTTCTTTTTTTCCCCTTTCTGTTGTGGCAACTGAAATGCACCCAAACCAAAGTGCTTGCAGTCAGCTTCTCACCTTTTTGACAATAAATGGTCCAGAGCATCGACACAGAATTCCCACAGTCGAACGTGGAACAGAAAACTGGGTGGGGGAGGAGTCAGGAGAGGAGACGGTGCAGGCGGTAGGATCTGCGTGTGAGGGGGTTCTCCTTGAGGAGGGCATTTGTAAAGATGGGGTCTGCAGGTGCTGGATACCAGGGAGCATCCTAGCTCAGGGTGTTTATGATTCACATCTCGCAAAGACTTCAGGAATCGGAAGGTGTCTTTCTAGAGAAAAGTGTAAGAGTGGGATAGATGTAGATCTTGATAACCTGTCAAGGCTGCCTTCTGGATGCCTGAATTTGCTTTTCTGTGAAATAGGCGCAATAATCTCGTCTCCTTCCCGCAGGTTAGGGAGACTGCGAGGGCCCGTGGCTCACTGGGGGGCAGTGTGGGTCAGAGTCCTCACATGGCGAGGAGCCGGGACACGTGGGCTTTAGTCCAGCTCTGCTGTTTTCCAGGTGTGTCATTATCCATGTGCAGATAGCTTCTGAAGATCTCAGTTTCCTCATCTGTGAGATGCAGAAGTTGGGTTTCTCAAAATGGGATGCCTTAACCTGATTCAAAACTGTTTCCCCTTCTTCCCACACCTCCGCCCCGGCACTGGGCACTTTTGGCTCAGTGTTTTTAAAAAGCAGGTCTGACCATAGGATCTGGCCAAAGCAATTGCTCAGAGATACTGTCTAATGAATGAACAGATGGGTGAATGAATGCTTATGATCAGGGCCCCCAGCTATGGCTGTGGTGCACACAAATCCAAGGCAAGGGGGCCACCTTAGCTCATCAAGACTGTGCTAGGAATCATGTCCCTGGAGCTGGCCAACATGGTGGCCTGCCCCCAGTGGACAGGGATTCAATGACCTGAAATTGCCAAGAAAGACGTGAGGCTTTTGGAAGATGTAACGTACCTTATGCCCTTCTGCCTAGTTTCGCTTTCTAGGAGCTGCAGAACAACCCACTTGGGCTCTCCATCTCCCACCTTACAGAAACGCAGCCCTGTGCATGCCTTCCGGGGGAGCAGCAGCCACGGGGCTCTGTGACCTGCCAGGAACCTCCAGCAGGACACCGCGCTCAGCAGACGCTCTGTGTTAGCAGTGCCAGAAGAGCTCATGAAATACTCAGATTCTTCACTTCCTTCCTTTAGAGGCCCTTTTTTTGAGAAGTAAAGAGCCAAGAAATCCCTTACCTTCTAATCAAGGAAAATATTGATACCCCAGGCAGAAAGCAGGTCCCTCCTTTGCTGCGTGCATTTAAAAGAAAATGAAATTTTCTTAGAAGATAAATAATTATTAAAAGTTTTTTTGAGTTCATCTGGGTGCCTTTTATAATTACCTCATGTGCCCCAGTAGTATTCATGGGAACCCCTTGTTGGGAAACCCTTAAGGTGAGGACATCTCAGTGATTTTTGATTGAGGCTCTTATAAGTTAACAGAGTCATAGCGCCCCCTGGTGAACATTGCTGCTCTAACGATGATGGAATTCTTGGACTTGGCTGAACTGGAAATTACCCTTCCCTGCGGCCTCGCTGCTGTGGTTCCTACTCTGCCTCCATCTTCTTAATTTTCTCTGCCTTTCATGTTGTTTTGTGTTTGTTTCTCATAAATTACCAATGAAGCTATCAGAGGACAAAGAATAGGGGGAGGGACAGAAGTCTGGACCCAGAGTTATCTGCAGGCCTCTGCTCCCCCGTGTGTCAAAAACACGGGGAAAGGTGATTTCCAAGTCTCCTTGTAACTATAAAATGCAGTGTGGTGGTGTTGGGACAGCCTGAGTTTACACCTGAGCTGAGAACCTGAGACAAGTTATTTTACCTCCGGGAAGTTTAGCTTTTTGATCTGTCAAATGGGGATAATGATGATCATGACTGTCTCAAGTTATGGTGAGTGTGAAGTAGGAGACGTATTCACAGCCTGGCTCAGGGCCTGGCCCGCTCATTGGCAAGCTCAGTTTGCAGCAGTGGCTGTGTTCATTACTGCCGTTATGATCTTCCAATGAAGATAGCAGATCAATTTCTAAATGTCAGTAGGAACAGGAGCACAGAACTTGTTTTGCACTTGGAAAGACTCCAAAAGTGATTTGCCCATCACTGTTTCTGAGTGGGTAATAATTTGTCCCAACCAGCACCACCAGAGCCATCCTCAGCCACACGGATGTCATCACGTCCCGTCTGCAAGTGAAGATGCGGATGGAGACCTGAGTTGGTGACCTAGGAAGTGACCACCTGAGTGCTGGTCAGAGTCTGGGGATGAGGGTCGGGGCGAGCATGTTCTCACATTCACAGCTGTGGTTCTGCTGCTGGTGCCGGAGCAGAGCTGTGCTGGCTGGTGCCTGGGCTCCGCCCTCTCCTCCTTCTGTGTACTTGTTCTCCTCCTTCCTGTTTCGCTAACACATGTAACACTGACTATGTGCCAGCCCGAGTCCTTCACAGGAATGAAGTTGTTTCATCCTCCTGACCACCCTGAACTAGTTCCTGTCCTTGTCCCCCTTCTGCAGATAGGGAAAATGAGGCTTAGAAATGAATTCTGTGACTTGCCATAGGCACCTGTTGGTATGCCTCGTCTGGCCTCCCTTCCCCGCCGCCATGCGTGGTTGAGGGTCCCATGGGTGGCAGGGACCAGTCAGGTTCCTTATTAGCCATCAACTCTTTCCCAGTTTCTGTTGGTAATATCACTGTGAGTCCTGGCATCTGCTGGAAGGAATCCCCCAGGAGGGACCAGGTCAGGGCTCTGGTGAATAGTCAGTGCTGATGTTTGCTGTCAGGAGGGCAGAGTGAGACCAAAGGTGGGCATTTCACATTCGGTGAGTACCGACCGGGTTCTGCTGGGGGCTGGTTTCTCCATGGGTCTCTGGTGTTTCCACATGTGTGGTGCTTCCTTGTCTGTTCTTTATGCTGGACTATCTTTCCAAGGATGTTTGCACAGCAGACATGCTTGGGAAAGAGATGCGGTCTACCTCTGGAATGAAGAGCTTACTGCCCACTATAAAATATTTGGGTTTGCTTAGCTCAGTGTTGTTCTCCTGCCCTGCAACCCACAGTGTGTACAGATGTTATCTGGTTCTCTTTGTGTGGGCCTGTGGGGGTGCGGGCTCAGGGAACTGGGGTGGTAACGCTGATCGTCTAGGTACCACTATTGCGTAGAGGTGATAAAGTCCTCTGTCTCTGATCTGAGAGTCTCATGTCTTGTGCCAGCATCCATGAAATTGGCAGGCTAAGTGGTGAGCTTGCAAGTAGGGTCGATCTCAGACCTCTCCCAATTCTTGAGAGATTCCAGGCTCATGACTTTGAAGAGGCTGAGACTCAAGGTTTTGAAGATGAATCGGCCACAGCCCCTGCCTTTCTAAGGGGTGGAGGGAAAAAGATGCATGAGGGGTGACACAAGTGCTCAGAGAGGAGGGCTGAGTAGAAAAGGAGGGGATTTTCAGAGGACACAGCCTGTGAGTGTGGCTGGAGGAGGCTTAGGATCTTGATGGGTCCAGAAGCTGGGTGAGGGAGTTCCAGGCAGAGGGAACAGAGTGAGCAAAGGCACGAGGTGTGAAGGCCAATGTGGGTTCAGGGGGCAGCTATCAGGGATGCGTGGCCGACTGGGCCAGACAGCTCCCTCTGCCCTTCTGGAGTCACCCTCCATCCCTCTCCACCCTGCTGTCTGCCCTAGGGGCTGGCTGGTTCCCTGGCTCTGGCTGGGGCAGCCAAGATAGGAGGCGCCAGACTACAGGAGGCATTGAAGGCCACACTGAGGGGTTTGAAATTTATCTCAAAGGCACCAGAAAGCCATGGAAAATGTCCCAGTGGAGTTTCTTACTTAAAAGAGAACCGGTGAACCTCAGGCTGGAGGAAAGAGTGTAGATTTCAGGGTTGGGCAGACCTGGCCTTGAATCCAGCCTGGTTTCTATGAACTGTGTGACCTTGGACAAGTTACTTTCCCTCTCTGAGCCTCCTGTTCCCTTTCTAGAACGTGGGGTTTGTCATAGGTACCTCCTGGGGCTGCTGTGAACAGATGATCGAATGTAAGCAACACGCCTGTCATAGTGCGTTGTGTGCGGCCAGTGCTGGGTGCTCGTTGTGGTGGTGGTGATGATTCCCGCTGCAGCCTTTTGTGTTTTGTTTTGTTTGGGGAGCATGGTTTTGAGGGTCATGTGCGTTGTCTACAGTGGTTTTGGCTGCTGTGATTTGTGGGCAGCAGGAGGCATCTCGCAGCCACAGAGCTTTCTTTTTTTTCTTTCTGGCCTGAAAGAATGAGACAGTGTGCTATTATTACCGTTATCTGGGATATCTTGATGCTGGGGCCTGCGGGAGGGGGCTTGTTTTTACAGCCTGAAATAGTCTGGCAATTGCCTTTCCAGCAGGCAGGCGGCCAGGCCAAAGAGTGTGTAACCACCCAGCCTAACAAAACAAAACTATTTTTACCTTGGGGGCCCAAGAATGCATCACATAGTCTGCGAGCCAGCCCCACCCTGCCTGGCGGCCCGAGCCAGTCGCCAGTGAAGGCCGGCTGGTCTCCTGCAGGCGTCAGTGGGAAGCAAACAGCTGGGCCCCTGGGGGTGCAGTTTCCCTGGCAGGGAGGCCAGGTGTTCCAGAAAGTCCCAGAGTGGCCCAACCCCACCTTCTCTCAGCCAGGAATTAGGAGACCAGGATTCTCACTCAGAGGGTTTCTGAAGTCATCAGGCAAGAAGCAGTAGGGTTTAGTTTTATCCTCTAATATAACATGAATAAAGGCAGTACTACTGCAGATAGTCATGTCGTCCACTTACTGAGACTCTCCCGGGTCTCAGGCCTGTGCTGACTGCTTTGCATGCGTCATCCCTTATCCTGTAATATCATAGTGGTGTCCTGTAATACATCTGTGAGGAATAGCCCCATTTTTCAGATGTGGAAACCGAGGCTCAGAGAGGTTAAATCACTTGCCCAGGGGTTAACCAGCTAGGAAGTGGTTTGGCCCCAGGCCTCTGGCTGCATGGTGGGTGTCCCCCTCGCCTCCCTCATTGCTTGCCCACGTAGGGACCAGAACAGGGAGGAGCCAGGGAGCTGACCTTCGTCATCCTGGTCTTCCCATGACCCAGACCTTGAGTCTAGTGGCTCCTTCATGCATTGGAGTTGTTATGGGGAAAGTAATGCTTGTGCTCCTGGCCACACAGGGCTGTGAAAGCAGGGAGGAGGGAGAGATTTAGAGCGTGCCAAGAGCATGTCGATGTCAGCCCTGAGGGTGATGCCCCTGCCTGAATCTCCCATGAGTGATGGCAGGAGGGAGGGGGGAGGGGATGGGATAGGGGTGGGGCCCAGGGTCAGAAACCATTGGAGCTCGGTCCTCCATAGGTTACCTTAGGGAAGTCTTGCCTTTTTTCCTCCCTCCCTCCTCTCTTTCTTCCTCAGAACCTTTTTCACTCTCGCTCTCTTATTTTCCCTCCCTCCCTTCCCTCTCTGCTCACCTCTTGGTGGGGTGTGGCAGGTGATCTGCCAGCATACAGACCCTGTAGCAGATGTAGCAACATGGTCTCTGGAGTCTGCCTCTGTTCCTTCCCCCTCCCCATCTGTCTAACTCTTCACATCCTTCAGTGCTCAGCTCCAGCTCCACCTCCCCCCAGGCAGCCTTCCCTGACTTCTTTCCTGCCCAGAGCAGCATGGGGTCCTCCTGACTAACCTCCTGTCACATCCATGCTCTGTAAATATGGGGCACCTCAGTGGAAGTGGCCTTTCAGTATTAAGAGATGTTTCAAGTATCCATGCCATATCTTCCCAACTGGATTGAAAGCCGCTTAAGGGTAGGGAGGGGCTGAATCTTATGCTTCTTTATGTTACTTTACATCACTCCCCTGCCCTCAAACCTTCAGTGATTTCTTACTGCACCCAGGGCCAAGTATTCATGTATCTACCCACCCGTCCACCCATCCACTCATTTATGTGTCCACCCATCATCCACCCACCCATCCATCCATGCATCCCTCACTCATCCATCCATCTATCCACCCATCCATCCATCTATCCATCCTCCACCCATCCATTCACCTACCTATCCATCCACCTATCATCTATCCATCCACCCATTCCTCACCCATCCATCCATCCATCCATGAATGCATCCCTCACTCATCCATCCACCCATCCACCCATCCATCCACCCATCTACCCATCCACCCACCCATCCATCTATCCACCTACCTGCCCACCTATCCATCCACCCATCATTACCCATCCATCCGTTCCTCTCCCATCCATCAATCCATCCACCCATCTATACGTCCACCCATCCACCCATCCATCCATGTACACATTCAATAAATGCTTATTGAGTGCGGTGTTAGAGATGTGGAGATACATTAGACTATACCAAGGAGTCCTGGTAAGGAGGGAAGCAATTATAAAACAGAGTGGTAAATCCTATGAATGAAGAGGTAGGAAGGTTGTGGGAATCAGAGCAACCCATATCCAAGTCATGCTCTGCTGCTTCCCACCTGAAGGAGCTTGGTCATGTCACTTCCCTCCCTATGCCTCAGTTTCCTCATCTCTAAAATGGGGATAATAGCCATTGCCACCTCACTGGGTTGTAGGGAGGACTCAGTGAGATGATGCCTGTGAGGCAGCTGGCCCTCCCTCCTTCTTGTCATGTTAGTGCCACAGGGGCAGGGACCTGGGGGGCATGATAACTGTTTATGGGGAGCTGTGGCTCTGTCCCTGAATCCCAGACAGTGGCTGCCTGCTGCTGCTCGAGGGAAGACGAACACCTGGGAGTTGATTCATCAACAAGCAGGGTTTGTGCAGTGTGGCCCCAAAGATGCTCTGAATCAAACTTCAACTTGATTAATATTTTTAAATTTCTCTCCCACCTCTGTCTGTTTAATACATTTTTGGGGAGAGGGGGCAGTTTCTAGAGGTCCCCTTTCCCCGGTCTTACCTCACAAGCAGAGAAACCCACCAGCATCACGTTTAAAGTTCAGATCCAAACTTTGATTCATCTACTTGCTTATGCTCTTGTGAGATGGAGGAGAATGATGGCAAGGAGGTCTGGAGGCAAATCTTTGAATCTTCCACTACCCCACCCCCTGCCATTTTCCAAAGGACACTCCTGCTGCCTTTCCCAGAACCGATTCATTTTCCTTGGAAACTTTGGAACTGTGTCTGCCCAGTGAACGGAGGGCAATGCCTTCTTTCTCTCCAGCAGCAGGTCTGCCTGAACAGAGGGACCCAGGGACCCGAGACAGGGATGGCGGGCAGCCAGTTCCCAGAGGTCTCGTTTCCCAGGTGTCGTCAGAATAAATACTAACGTTTGTCCTGGGATAGACCTTTTGTTCTCTTTCCTGCTAGACTTGTTGATGGGAAAAGAGCTATTTGGTAGGAGGTGAGAAAGGGGTCAGGTGCATGTTGCCAGAGATGGGAGTTTCTCAATTCTGAGTCTGAATACGAAGCCTTTTGAGTTGTGTGCTTGGTTTGAGATTTTTGTCACCTAGTCTCTCTCTCTTAAAATCTTGTTCCACTGACTACTGCTCAAATGGGACACAAGTTATTATTTTAAAAAGCAAAATCAAAAACCTTGTTTTTCTAGCAGCACAGGCTTGTGTTTAGTTAGAAAAATACTCTTTGGAAATTCAATTTCCCCTGCTCCACAGTGGTGCAAGGCGAAGGAAAAAAAGTGGAGGAACCCACTTGAAAAAGAACAGAGTGCACTTTCACAATCTCTGTCTGTTTCTGTTTGCCTCCTCTGCCGCCACCATTAACCAGTGATCCAAGTCTTCTGCTTTAGAAACTGTCAGGCGTTGAGTCAGACGCTGAATGGGTGGGAGGCTGTGTGATGGCTGTCTGGCATGCTTTGAACAAAGGCACGGCAGTGTTTTCTCTCTGCATAGTCAGCTCCAGAAGTCAATCAGAAAACTGGCCTGGGGCATGTTTGGGGTTCCAAAGAGTTTGTGTGCATAACTAATTCCAAGTGAGTATTTTCAATGAAATGAAATAAAGATAGTGTGGACTGACAGGACAGGCGTGGGAAGTGGGGGAGCGTGCTGCTCACATTGCCTCTGCCGGCTGCTTACTGTGCCCTTGGGGAGACCACCCATTGTGAACCTGAGGAGGTCACTCACTGAAACACTGAGGTGTTCACTTCCCCCAGCATCTGTCTGTGAAATGAGGTGGTTACAGCAGTTCTATTTGTAATCACTTACCCTGTGGAAACACACATATGCTGGCATGTGTATAAGGATTTTTTTTTTAAAGTCACAATGCCTTTGTAATTGCAAAAAATAGGAAATAATTTGGGAGTCCATCAAGAGGAGAATGGTTGAAGACATCACAGTACATTCCTACAGTGGGGTGCTATGAAGTGTTAAAAATGGCTGGGGCTGAGATGCCAGGGAGAATTCCTACACAGGTGATGTTGAGTTAAAGAAGCCAGACATGAGAGAGGCCCCAGTCCATTCATTTAAGCCCTGACCATGTTAATGTGCTGGTATTTGGAGGTGAGACCTTGAGGAGGTGATTAGAGTTATAAGAAGTCATGAGGTTAAAGCTCCCATCACGGAATCAGTGCCCTTGCAAGACAAGACCAGAGAGCTTGGCTCTCTCTCTCTCTCTCCACCATGTGAAATACAGTGGAGAAGGCGACCGTCTGCAGGCCAAGGAGGGAGCCCTCACCAGGGTCCTCCATGCTGGCACCTGGATCTTGGACCCCCAGCCTCCAGAACTGTGAGAGATAAATGCCTGTTGCGTAAGCCACCCAGCCTAGTGGTACGACAGCCCGGGCTAAGTCCCTGTCGTGTGAGTTCAAGTGCGTGAAGTTCAGCAACAGGCAAACTGAGCTGTGGTGTTACAAGTCAGGGGTGTGGTTACTAGAGGGCTTTGGGGTCTGGTCATGTTCTGTCCTTGATCTGACTGTTGGTCCCAAGGGTGCCTTTACTTTGTGAAAATGCATTCAGCTGTGTGCTTAAAATTTGTGCATTTTTATGATGTGTGTTATATTTTAGGATTTACTCTCTTCACAACTTTCATACCTAACGTATAGTGGTGTTAATTGTATTTATCATGTTGTACATACATCCCTAGTACTTAACCTGTCTTAGAACTGGGAGTTCCTACCTTTTGACCACTTCCCTCCAATTCACCCTCCCCCTCCCCTGCCTCTGGTAATCACAAATCTGATCCCTTTTTCTATGAGTTTGTTTGTTTGTTTGTTTTTCAGGTATACTTGACCTACAGATACTGTTAGTTCCTGTTACATAATACAGTGATTTTTTTTTTTCTATACATTTCAAAACTATCATCACAAGTCTAGTTAGGATATGTCACTGCCAAGATACCACTTAGTTATTGACTGTGTTCCCCACACTGTACATTTCATACCATGACTCATGTGGCTCATTTACTTTGCAACTGGGAGTTTGTAGCTCAGTTTCCCTCACCTATTTCACTCATCCCCTGCACCCTCTTCTCCTCTGGCAACCACCTGTTTCTTCTCTGTTATCTGTAATTTCGTTTTTGTTTTGTTATGTTTGCTCATTTGCTCTGTTTTTTAGATTCTGCACAGAAGTATTTTGCTTCCTCTGTCTGACTTATGTCACTTAGCATAGTACCCTCTAGGTCCATCCATGTGGTCGCAAATGGCAAGATCTCGTTCTTTTCTATGGCTGAGTGACACGGGCTGGGGTTAGTGCTGTCCCGGGGCCTGGGAAGCTGGCAGTGCCTCACAGAGCAAATTGCATTTGCGTTGGAAAATTTAAGTGACCAAATAGATTGGCCTTTGAAAATGCCAAATTGGTGGTGGAGATAAATGGATTGGGTAGGTCGGAAGGGAGGAGGTGTGGAGGGACAGCTCTGCGGGTGTGGAATTGCTGGCCGCAGCCTCGTGTGTCAGGGGATTAGCATCTGTGACATCTGCTGGCAGCAAACTGCTCTGTCCTCTTTGCCTTCCGGGAGCTAGGACTGGGTCTGAGCTGTCACCACTCGGTGTTCCAGCCCCATGGGGACAGAGCTGTCCTTATTCCCAGCTTCTGGGGGAATGTTCTTGGTTGAGCATTTCAGACTCAGGGTCACAGTGAATTTCCTCCTGGTGTCCTTGTAATGAGACACTCTGAGACCTGGTTCCTCGGTTTTTGAAAATGTGAAAGTCTACAAACAAGGACAAACTGATATTTAAAAATTACTAGTAGCCTCCCTTCTCTTCCCTTCCCTCTCCTTCCCTCCCCTGTCCTCCCCTTCCTTCCTCCACAGATGAAACAAACTTATCTGAGAAATCCGCTCAGAAGTCGAGAACAATGGGATGAACAAGTCACTGCATAATAATGATAACTGTGCATTCATTCATTCATTAATCACATATTTATGGAGCCCCTGCCATTTGCCAGGGCCTGTTCAGGACGCTAAGCATGCAACAGGGAACCAAACCCAAAAATCTGCCCTCATGGATCCCATATCCTGACTATAAGATGGTGAGACAGATACTAAACAAAATAAATAGTAAGATAGTTGACTAATAATAAGTGCTGTGAAGAAAAACAAAAGTGGGAAATAGGATGAGGGAGCTGGCAATTTGGTGGGAATGGTGTGGGGGTGTCCAACTTTAAGTAGAGGACCAGGGATGGCCTCATTGGGAAGGTAACATTTGAGCACAGGCCTGAAAGAGGTGAGGGAGTGAGTTGTAGGGTCTGGAAAGGAATTCCAGGCAGAGGACACAGCCAGTGCAAAGGCCCTGAGGTGGGAGTGTGCTTGGTGTGGCTTAGGAGCAACAAGGAGGTGGGAGAGGGAGACAGTGGGGACCAGGGCAGGGATGGTGGATGTGGGGCAGGGTGCCCCTCACAGGCCATGGCAAAGGCTTGGCTTTCAGAACCTGTGAGATGGCAGCCAAGGTGGGGTTGTTGAACAGAGGAGGACTGTGGTTTGATTTGCAGTTATAGAAGGATGCAGTGATAGAGGGCTCCATTGAGCACAGCAGTGAGGCGAGCAGCAGTGGGACCAAAGAGGATGCTCCTGCAATGACCCAGGGAAAGGGGGTAGGGACTCAGATCTGCAGGGGAGCAAGTGGTCAGAGTGTGACGTGATCCAGATGGTGAATGTCACGTGCAGGGGGCTGTGGGCCCTGACAGGCAGGCTGGATGTGGTGAGGGGCCCCCTCTGAGGAGGAATTTCCGAGTAGGGAGGCTGTGGGGGCGGCCCTCCTGGGATCTGTGAGGGAGCAGAGGACGCAGGTTTGCGTAGAGGGAGACTCGAGCTGCGAGGCAGTCACAGCAAAGACCTCAGTCAATTCTGTGGGAAGCCGGGGGGCCTCCAGAGTTGCCCCGAATTCAGACAAGGAGGCCTTGCATTGACCAGTCCCTGGACATGGGCCCCTCCTGAGGGTGGGGCGTGCACTTGGGCTCCGCAGCTCCCTTCTGCCCAGCCCATTCCAGAAGAACACCCCCTGGGTCTTAGGGATGCTCCCGGTGTGGGGACTGAGTCCTGAGGGACCTGGGGATGCAGCACAGCCCTCACCCACTGAAGCCCCCCTGGGAGGCTTGGCCAGGCCCTTATAAGACGGTGGCAGGGCAGGGTCTGTTACAAGAGTTGGTGAGTCTGGGGTTCCCGGGAGAGTGATGACTGGTAGAATCCAGCCACTGTGATGTGTCCAGGATCTGGGCTGATTTTCCTTTGTGTTTCATAATTTTTGCAGCTGAATTTTGTAAAGGGAACCTGCGTCTAGAGACTTAAAGGAGGGGCCTCACTTATGTCAAGGTGGGGAGGGACGAGGAGCAGAGGCCTGGGGGAGGGGAAAGGGGGAAGCCAAGGGCATCAGGCCAGGGTGCCGAGTGGCAGTGCACAGAGTGAACAAGTACCGTGGTGGCGGGTCCTCGGAAACTTCAGAAAGGCCTGGGCGGGACACCTGATGATGTGTGTCTTTTCTGTTGTCAAGGAGGCAGAGGTTCAGGCTGTTACCACTCAGAAAAGGGAAGGAGAAAGAGTCCTCTTCCAAGGTCAAGGCCAAGGAATTGCAGGCATCAATTTCACAACTTTCCTCTGTTAACTGGGTAACCAGGCTTACAAGGACTGGGCCTTTTTCTAGCTAGGTCAGTGAAAACCACGTCTCTCTCTCTTTCCCCAGATCCTGGCAGTGACATATAGTAATGCCTGGAATTGTTGGTAGTCTACATTAGGGCCTTCATGCCAACAGATCTTGTTCAAGTCCTGTCTGTGCCATAGAGGAGCTGTGTGACTTTGGGTAAGTCACTCACCCTCTCTGAGCCCCTGCTTCTTGATCTATAAAGAGAACAATATATACCTTATGGATTGCTGTAAGGGTGCAGGTAGGAAAGCACCTGTGAAAGCATCTCTCTTCATCCTTGGCATTCGGGATGTTTCAAAAGATTCAGTCTCTTTTCTGTCTACGTATCTAGGAGCCCACAATTTGGGCCTGAAAGGATGTGCCAGTTCCTTGGCTCTCAGGGAGAGGCAGGTACTTGGGTGCAGTGTTCCAGGAACTCCCCACTTGGGCAAGTTTCTTATTCGTGTCAGGACCATTCTCCTCCACTCCATCCTCGAGTCCTGCCATGAGCACCACGGTTCTCCATCCACCCAGCCTGCTGATAAGCCAGCAACAATGTTATCACAGCTGCCAGGCCCTTTGGGGCAGCTCTCCTTTGTTGGGCAGTCCTGGCTCCCATGGGGGTTCTGGTTGGATGTAGGTTTAGATGGGCTGTTGAGAGGGCCTGGGGCAGGGCCTGGCTTCTAGCAGATGCTAAGCGAGTGTTCACGGCTGAACGAGTGAATGAGAGAGAGCTCTGCAGACTGGTGGGGCAAGACTTGGATCTGGAAAGAGCAAAAGCAGTGCTTCCATGTCACCATGTGGTGGTGGTGGGGGACACGGCAGCACCAGGAGTTAGGAGGTTCCAGCCTAGCTTCTTCCTGTGTGGTCCTGGCCAAGTCATTTCACCTCTTTGAGCCTTTTAAAAACACCTGTCAAGTGGAGTTAATAATTTAAGCTGTTAAATACTGTATAAACAGAAAACCAGTGCTGGCGAGGACGTGGAGAAATTGGAACCCTTGTGCACTGTTGGGGGGATGTAAACTGGTCCAGTTGGTGTGGAGAATCGTGTGGCAGTTCCTTAAAACATGCAGCATAGGCTTACCATATAATCCCGCAATTCCACCTCTGGGTATATCCCTGAAAGAATGGAAAGTGGGGTCTTGAAGAGATGTTTGTCCAGCCTTCCATGTTCATAGCAGGATGATTCGCTTTAGCCGAAAGGTGGAAGCAACCCAAGTGTCTGATGATGGGGGAAGAGGGTCACACCTCAGCTTTGAAGGATGATTGAAATCTTCCTGTGCTGAAATCACCCTTTGATGAGCATTCACAAGAAATACAAATATCTTCATATTCTTTCCCCATTCAGAGAGATCTGTCAATATACCTCTTTCCCAGGCCTCCTTGTCACTAGTTTTCTAGTGATGTTCCTTCCAAAGTTCCTGATCTTACAGCAAAACCATTTTTGACAGCTGGTGAGTTAGTATAGACTCCTACCTGGGGCCATTTCTTCTTCCAGGCAAAACGTACAGCCAGGTGCACTGTTTGCGGTTTTCCCCACCAGGAAGATCTCCTTTCACTGTCCTCTAGGGATGCCCCCGAAACGGACCATAGTGCTACCGCACCCAGTTTTGGATTCTGAACCCAGTTCACTCTGACTCTGAAGCCATAAACTGTTCCGTTCTACTGCTGCCCACTTGGTTTCATCCTCAAGGTTCTGGTTTCACACTCTTTGGAGAGGCCCACCCCAGTAGAAGGGTCTGTTGCTGGTCAGGTCTCCTCTCTGTCAAGTTGAAGTGGTTCCCCATTCTGGATCAGCTCTCAGAATGCCTGCTCATAAGATGAGTGTCCCAAGACTGGATTCCCCATGACAGCCCTTTGAATACTTGAAGGTATTGGTTGAGCCCTCCCTCTAGGCATTTCCGTCAGCGTCATATTCAACCACTGCCATACACTGTGATTTCTAGACTCCCCTCTAAGGGCCTCCAGTGCCCTAATATGATTCCCGCAGCCACAACGTAACCTCAAGACTCTGAGACCAAACCATGAGATTATATAGATTTTATTTCCAAGGACAAGAAAGGTTATCAGACAGCAGGAAGTGGACAGAGTTAGCTCTTGGACAGCTATGTTCAGCCAACAGATGTTTCATGAGTGTTGAACTGTGAGCAGGACATGAAGAGTCTGGTGATGGATCCTGGCCATGGACCACTAAGGACAGGGTCAGGAAGAAGAGCTCGAAGGAGCCCCCTTCTTGACGTCAACAGCAGTGATACAGAATGAATGTCAAATGCCTCTCTTCCCCACCCAAAGCCCCTTTGTTACTCACGGGAGGTGGGAACCAGTATCAACGTCAAACTGGCCTGGGTCCTAGAATTAATGACGCTTGATCCTGTTGACACGATGAATGGTGGTGATGGTGATGGATACCTTGTTAGCCCTGAGTCACCCAAGCGTGCCGTTGCTGACAGCATTCCTGTTTTGATGCCTAAGCAAGATTAGAACGGTCTCGTAGTTGGTTTGTTCATTTTCCAGGCATTTTAAGAGGTACTTATTAACCTGCTACTATGTGATCTAGCTAGTGAGCAGCAAGGGACTTCTCACTGCCTTTGATCTACACTTTGATCTAAGCTACAACTCCTGGTTGTCTGCATTTTTGTAGCCTCAGTCTTTCGGGACCTTTTAGTTCTCAGCTCTGTTTAACATTCTGTCCTTCTGTTTGCCATTTAAAAATTTCCTATGATTGTTTCTTTTAAATACTGAGGAGGGTTTTGGGCAAGCACACATTACTGCTTAAAAAGTGCTCAAGATGTAATAATGGTATATTGTTTCAGTAAGCCACAAGTAGTCTGTCAGTCTGTAAATCTATCATCTAAATCTATGCACAGACAAACATACAGACACAGACACACACATATTATGTTTAGAGTGAAATACACACATACCCAGGGACACACATCCATGGTAATCCTGTCACCATGGGGACAGTTCTACAGGGGCTTAAAATCATCGCTTAATGTATAAAGGTAACAACAGGTTCTATTAGTTCTTGGGATCTTGCTCTTTCTCAGTACCTGCTGTAATGAAACTTACATAGCTCTCCAGTTTAAGGAATTCAGTGCTCCTGTCAACCATGAAAACCTGTTTGTGGGCGCTGAGTTATCTGACTGTATTTAAGGAGCATTTGTCAAATTATCACTACTGCTTTCATGATTGTCACGAGCATTCTGTTGAGGGCGGGCAGTGAATGATGGGGGGAAGCAGCAGGGTGAGACTGAGGGCTCTTCGTGGAGCCCCTGGGAGCCATTTCTGTGTGTGGCGTGGCCATCCAAGACAGGCCACTGACACATCAGTCACAGCGCTTCCCAGGTGGATACAGTAGCCGTCCTCGTTTGGGACATCAGGACACACCCGTGGGCACTGCTGGGCTGGGCAGGCAGGGTGTAGGGTACTTGCTTTGCCCTGTGAAGTGAGGCTGCCCTGCTAGAGAACTCCAGGCCCAGATGTGTGAGGCGTCATTGGCAAGGATGCAGTGCAGGGGGTACCAGCCCACGAGCTCTCCCCTTCCACCAGCAGGTAGCTCAGGTCCAGGGCTGAAGGGGGGTTACACCCTCATGCAGAGGGCTCAGGGAGAGACCTCCGAAAACCCACAGATGTTTCACAGGGAGCCGGGCTGGTGTGGTGACAGCAGTGGGCCGTGCAGCCTGGGCTGAGGGCTGGCTCCGCCCCCAACACGCTGTGTGGCTTTGGAGCATCGCCTCACAATCCCAGCCTCGACTCTCCCTCAGGGAGCCGAGGGGGTCAGTGCTCAAGACTTGAGAAACCCCACGCGTCCTCCTCCCCACCTCGGGGAGGTGGCCTTCTTGTGGTGATTACATTTTACGTTTTTCTCTATTCCCCCCACCATGCCCACACAACACTCAGAAGCATGCCTCCTACAGATGAGCTGTGTGGCACAGAGGTCCAGAGCTCCAACGTGAGAGTCAGACAGACGAGGGTTTAAATCCAGCTCAGAAAGATGGGTTCCATCAAAGTGCCCATCTCATAGAGCTGCGTGAGGACACAGGTGACCAGGAACACCAGCAAGAGCCTGGCAGGGGAAGAGCTTGTGAGGACGAGCCCCAAGAACCTTGGAGGCTGGGCCCAGAGCAGCTCCGTGCCCTGCAGATGTTTCCCTCTGTTGTATTCAAATCTGGTAACAATGGGCCCGCCGTCCTGGGAGGGGCTGAGGGTGGTCCCTCAGCTCCCAGCAGCCTGAGCCCACTAGAAGGGCAGCCTCCTCCTCAGCTGGACGTCTGGACCATGGACAGTGATCTGAGTGACGCGGACAGTAAGTATCACCAGGGAAGGCATGGGGTGCCCGCCTCTGCAGGGTGCTGAGCTGAAATTTTCCCACTGCCCTCAGTGCTGTCCTGGTTCTGCATCTGTGCTGCTGAGAGCATCCGTTGCTTCTTTCCTCCCTTCCTTCCTTCCCAGTGTGAAGCCCGTTTGCTGCCTGCAGGTGGCTGTTCCATTAGGTGCCTCTGAGCAATGTGGAAGGAAGGTAGAAAAAAGCAAGGTGAGAACTTTTCTTCCAAGCTATGTAACACCGTAACCCGTCCACATCTTACATTCTTTATCCTTCTTTTCTTTGGTTGTTAGTCCCCCTCTGCCCCCACCGCCCTGGAGCCCAATGTGAGCCTGAATATCAGGATTCTCATTTCAACCACAGTTGCTTCAGTTCTTAGATGAGGTTAATTTTAAAGAAATGTGAGTGAAAGGTCTTTACACGTCATCTTCCTCTAGCAAAAATCTCACTAGTTCATTACTGCTCTTGAAACATAGCCCAGGTGACCCCGTCTTGTCATTAGTGGGACAGAAATACAATAGTAATTTAAGGACTATTAAAGAGATGAAGAAGGAAGTGGTATTTTAGGAAGAGATGCACTGTGTTTTTAAAAAGGAAGTTTCAAGCCTGAATTTGGAACTGGCAATGTGGTAGAATGTCAGACTGGGAATTGGGAGGCTATTGTTCAAGTTCTAGCTCTGCTGTGAATTGGCTGTGTGATCTTGGGCAAGTCACTTAACATCTCTGAGCTTCAATATCCCTATCTATAAAGGAAGATCGGGCAGGAATTCTTAATTTGAGGACCATGAAGGTGAGGACAAAATACTGTGTGAATGTGCTTCGCGTGTGTGTGTGTATGTGCTGGGAGCAAGTGGGCACAACTTTCATTTGAATCCCAGTGAGGTCTGTGACACTGGCACATTTTCAGAGTTACCAAACTTGGTGATTTTGAAGGCGCTTTGCAGGTCTAACACTTCATTTTTTTTAAATGCTGGTATCTCAGAGCTTTAAGCTTCCGAGCTGAAGTGAGATATAAAATGGACCCCTGCTAATCTGAGAGAGAACTCAGGTTAAATTTTGTTGGAATCCTTTTTTATATTGAAGTGAGAAACTGTACAGAGATATTTTAGCATGAATTTGGGAAGGGCCTCATCTGATCTCTGATATTGGAAATTGTGTGTCCATAGTCTTATTTAATAGGCTTCCACTAACATTTGAATGCAGTCTTTCCTCTTCAAAACACAGCTCATTAGCATTCTTTCAATTTATACTTGGAGTTTCTTTTAGTAGGAATGAGCTAGGTCAGACCTGGATTGAAATCCAAGCCCTGCCATTTAACTGCTGTGTGACTTTGCCTAAGTCACTTAACCTCACTGAACTTTATTTCTCCCCTTAAAAAAAAGAGATGGTGTCACCTTGCAGAGTTGGTAAAAGATTAATTGGATATAAAGTGCCTGATACATCACTCAGCCCAGAGTAGGCATGGATAATGATCAGATTATGTCCCCCAGAGCTTTAAAATTAAACTGCTATTAATGGAAAATATTATTACTGTGATGTTTCTGTTTTGGCATCAAGTCTTGGAAAACAAGCTGAGAGGAAGGTGAGCTCTTTTTAGTTCCCTTAAAATTCTGAAAACTCTGATTCTGCCTTGGGGTCACACTATGTGCCGGTTTCCAATACAGTAAACCCTGAGGCCAGCACTTAGGGTCTACTGCAAGGTAGGGGATTGTCCAGAAATAGAAACTAGGTTGATGAAATCTGAAACAAGGTAAAAATTTTTTCCAGGTTTCAGAAAGGGAGCCTGCTATGGGATCTGTATAATTCAAATGTCCCTTCCTAGGTGAGAGATGGCTGTCCACTTTATCCAATTGAGTTACCCTTCCTTGTCACAGAAGTGTTGTCTCCTTGGTTTATGAGTCTATGATGCAGGCAGCCTCAGAGAGAGAATATCTTCTGCCAGTTACACAATTTGGGAACAAAGTAGGCATGGATAGGGACATTCTGGGATGTGGTACCCTGGTACCACATGGAAGTCATGTGGCCTTAAAGGCCTTTTAGTATCGCCTTCATCAGATGCCAGGATACCTCTGACAGCATCCCCGACTAGAGGTAGCATCACCCACCATTGACTGGAACACCTCCTGGGATGGACTGGTCCCCCTCCTGCAGCTGAGACTGTCACAAGTTCTTTCTCACACTGAGTTGGCATCTCTTTCTTTGGAGCTTCTACTCTTTGATGTTGGTTTTACCCCCTCAAGACTACTTAGAATGTCTATTCACTGTTTAAAATGAGAACCCCTAGATGTCTTTTCTTCTTTGACTTGCCAAGGTCCTGTTTTTTCAGTGGTTCTAGATGCAATGTGGTTTCATTTACTCTTAGAGGGGAATGTCCTTGCACAGAGCTAAAGAGGAAAAATCCCCTCCCTTATTCTAAAAACCATACCTTTTATAATCTAACTTCTTTTATTACAGACTGACAGCCTTCCCAGGAATGGTGAGCAAGAGCCTCTTTGAGTAAGATGGGCTGTAACTAGAGCCCCTGGTAATTTTAGGAGGGGGCGTCTGTGGTCCAAGACCACAGGGTCTAGATGGTACCCCGTTATGCCTTGGCATTGGTCTCTGGGGAAGGGGGCAGTGGTCTGAAGCTGCACCATTGTCACCATCTGTGACCCACTGCTGATGAGATGGGACACTCTCCTTGGTACCCAGGCCAGCCCTGCTCTACAAAGCCTTATTCATTAGTGTGGACCCCGCCCTGGCTGAGTTGGGGTTTGAGACCGGATCTGAAGCCATCTCCGTAAGTTGATGGGAAAAGATGCCAGACTTCCTGGCAGGAACCCTGCTGCCCAGAGCCTGTGACTGACCATGGGGCCTCATGCTTTTCACACGTCCCTTCGGGTGGAGGCGCAGCTACTCTGAGCCTCCTGCGGGTCGGCCCTGGGCTCCCAGACACACCTGGTCTCCCCAGCAGCTGCACATTTCTGGCAGGGGATCGGGGACTGTGGGTTTCTCAACTTCTAAAGGAAAGATACAGTATCCCGTCTTGGGAATGAGTAAGAAATAAAAAGCCTTAATGAAACTGTATTACAGCTTAGAGATGGTCTGGAGGACTCTCGCAGGCCCATCAGCACAGATGTCTCTAGCCTGTAGTTCCCATCGTTTCTCTCAGTGACACCCTGAGCCTTGCTGTAGGGAAAGATCAAGACCCTAACAAGTAAAGTGATTTCCCCGAGACAACACAGTAAGGGAGCTATTTTGTGCTGTGCTCATGGCTGGGGGACCAGGATGGCTAATGGGGGAGGCAGACCCCACATGGACTTTTTGCAGATAATTCTTATAAAGCCTTTCAGAGGAAGCAACAACAGAGAGTGGGAGAGAAGACTGGGGGGCCCGGAGAAGGGGAACCACACATGGGCCGGCCTTGTGGGAGGTGAGGTCTGGGCTGAGCCAGGCTGGGCCCAGTGACGGGGGGTGTCGTGGGCAGGGACAGCCAGAGCAGGGGCTGGAGTGTGTGTGTGTGATGCTTCTGTGTGTTGGGGGGTAAGTGCAGACATCAGTGTCATGACGTGGGAAGTCACCTCTGGAAAGGAGATGACTCTCAGAAAGCCCAGCCTGCATGTGGCTCTGTCTTGGCTCCAGAGCACTTTCTCCAGAGGCTGAGTTCCACACGCCAACTAATTGACAATCAGCTGTAACATCTGCTGCCTTCTCATGGAACCAGAGGGAGCCGATAGCCCCGAGAAAGACTTCTCCCATGTCTTCTTCCCCCTGTTTTTTTTGGTGGTTATCACACCCACGGTGGGCAATCTCTTTGCTCCCCCAAATATTTTCGCAATGGCTCCTGCCTCAAAGCAGGCTTGCCTCGCTCTCTCTCATTTCCCATTTCTGTTCTGTTCTTAACCCCACCCTCCCACCCCCACCGGTTAGCTGTCTTCCCTTCTCTCTCCCCTGGACAACACAGGAAGGCTTTTGCCCCATCGTGTGGGCTGACAAGACTCTTTCCTTCCTGCCCGACAGGTAACGTAGGGCCATACCTGCCAGGTTCAGGAGCCTGGATGTTAGCTGTGGGCAGTAGTGAGCCACTGCGGTGTGTAAGGTTGGGGGTGACCTGGTCAGGCTTTCTGGTCTTGCTGGGAAGGCCTCCAAATGGTGTAGCCAATTATTTGTTTGTTCTTCTTGGCAAAACAGTACTTTTTCTTTTCTTTATCTTAGGATCACTTGAATCTCCTTCTTTTTAAAATTATTTTCCATTGTGGTAAAATACACATAACGTGAAATTTACCATCTCACTGTGAGTGTACGGCACGCTCATGTTATTGGGCAAGCATCACCACCATCCATCTCCAGAATCTTTGCGTCTTGCACAACTAAACTCTGCCCCCGTCAAACACTGGCTCCTCTCCTCTCCCCCCGGTCCTTGCAACCACCATTCTGCGTTCTGTCTGTATGAATTTGACCACCTGAATCTCTCTTGCACCATCTTAAGTATAATGCACACCACAGGCATGTATGAGCACCACCTGTATGCAAGAGTTGGCGGGGAGGCGGGGTGGTCCCTGTCCAAAAGGGGCTCTCACACCTATTGAAAGAGGCAAGATGTAAAACAAAGGAAAGCAAGATGGCAGTGGGGGGCCGTCTGCCCAGAGACGTGGCCTGATTTCAGTGCTTTGACAGCATTCATCTGGAATCAGGGGCAGAAGACGTGGACTTCTTTGATCTCTGAAATAGAGGGAATGGCACTTTAAAAAGAGAAAGCGAAAGGGGTTATCATGAATTATGCCTTTCCCTATAGGAAAAAATTCCTTCCTATACAAAAGAAAACTAGCTGGTGCCCAGTGAGCAGAAACACTGCCTGAGAAGCACTTTGCAAAGCTTTCGCAGTGACCGCTTGATGTGTTTGCAAGGATCACTGGGGTGTCCACCTTCCAAGTGGGAAGACCACTGAGCTTGGAGTCAGGATGTGAGTTCTAAGTACTGTTTCTGTCTTGGCTCTGAGTGTGTGAGCTCGTTGCCCCCAGTCACATCTCTGAGCCTCAACTTGTTCTTCTACGAAATGGGCCAAACAGTGGTTGTCTTGAGGTGCAAAGAGGAGACCATGCAGCATCTCAAACCTGGTGCGGCCTGTGTTACGGGGCCCTGGTCCAGCTGGACAGTCGCCCTGGAACTCAGCCCAGACACCGTAGAAACTGTGACGCGGCTGGTGGCCCCCTGCTGAGTGCCCCATGCTGGGCGCCACACGAAGTCCCGTGACGTCCACATTCCTGTTGTGCCCAAGGAGATCTGCCCAGGAAATGACACGTCCGCCTGTACTGCAGCCTGGGGGCCTTTATTTTTGTCCGCAACATAATGGAGAGATTAATTTAGCTCTGACGAATGGCCAGAGGTCAGGGTGGCTCCCGGTTGATGGATGGAGCTCTGAGTTTCCCACCTCTCATTCTCCCCCTCTTCCTGCCCCTTTGTTTGGTTTCCAGCAAGACATCACGGCCACGTGGCATTTCCCTGTCTTTTTGAGGAGGAAAGTATTGATGCCCCAGCAGACCCAAGACTTCTGGGTGGGCGGGGGCCCTCCCAGGGAAGGCGGCTGGGATAGCCTCGCTTTTGTTTCCACGCCTGACATCTTCACTCTTGGCTTAAAGGAGCAGTGAGAAAGAGACAGACCCTCCCTCCACCTTTCTCATCCCCCTCAAAACTCATCCACACAGGCGAGTGTCAGGTCAGGATGGGCAAAATACAGCTCATGAACCAAATCTGCCCCACTGCCTGTTTTGTAAAGTTTCACTGGACCCAGGCCATGCTTACTCAATTGTCTATTGTCTGTAGCTGTTTTCTGGGCACAATGGCCGAGTTGAGTGATGGAGACCGACTGCAGGGCCCTCAGAGGCTGAAATATTTACCACCTGGCTATTTGTAGAAAATGTTTGCTGGTCCCCAAGTCCCTGGGGGCTAGAATTGCTTAGAATGCTAATAAGCTCATTAGAAGCAAAGCAATATTGAGAATCAAGGTTTGAAGAATGATTCTGGGTGAATTCTCATCCTGGGGATTTGGGGATACGTGCTTGAAGCTTGGGGACGATGTCACTTTCCATCACACCCACCTCTGCCCCAGGGCTCTCACCTCTTTCTCGGCGGAATTATTTGCTTCCTGTTCAGAAAAGTACCCCTCCATCTCTAAATGTTCCATTTCAGCTTCCTTTGGAAGTTTCCTGCAAGGAGGAAGAAACTTAGAGATGTGTATTTCTTATTGTCCAAGGACAAGCGCATTCCTAATTGGGGGTTGTGGGGAGCAGTAGAGCAGGGTTATTTATTTGTTTGAATGACCCCACCCTGTGCCTCCCTCACTGCTCTTGGCCACGAGTTTCTGGATTTCAGGTTTGCTCATCACCTGACATCTGTCTCCGCTTCCAGATAACCTAGGCTGTTCGAATTTCGAACAAGGTCTGCTTCTTCATCGGGTCTTTGCTTTTATGAAACTCCAAAGGGCAGGACATGTTATTTTTATTTTTTGTAGCTTTAAAGAGCTGCGAGAAAGGGAAGGATCTAGGCGATGAGGTGGGTCAGCTGGAAATGTTACCTGAGTGTGCTGCAGTGATTTCGTGCAGACAGAATCCCCTTCCACTGACCATTTATCAGCTCACCCTTTAAAGTCAACTTCCTGTGGTCAGTTGGCCACTAGAAAGACAGAGCTGAGGGATCCGTGTTCCCCAGCATGGGGACTTCAGGGAACAGGTTTGAAGGGTGGTCCGTGGGCAGGAACAGGAGGGAGGAGTTTTTGTCCTGCTCTAACTCGACTGCTGTGCACCCTGGGGATACTGGAGTGACTCTCTGAGCCTCAGATGCCTCATGTCAAGTGAGGTTAGAAGTCCTGCCTTCCACACCTACAGGTGTGACGGTGGGATGAGGCAACAGGTTTGTGGGATGCTTCATGAGTTGTCCTGAGTTTCCAGAGGCCAGTACTAATAATATGCTTTTCTCCTTGGAGTCTCAGGGTAGTATGTACCTATGTTACAGCCTGACAGATCAAGATGAGGTTTTAAAAACAGTGAGATAGTGTGTCTTCCACCATAGGGTTTGCCTCATAGAAGGTACATGGAAAGAATACCAGCTTTGGAGACAGAGGAACTTTGGTTTGAATCCGACTCCTTTACTCGTCGGCTGTGTGATATAGGGCGAGTCACAACCTCTCTGAGCCTCAGTCTCCTCATTGGTCGAGTGTGGATAGTGCTAGTGTGTCAGTTCGGATCATCCAAGAAACAGACACCAAGATGGCATGAGACATACCAGAGATCTCTTGGAGACCTGTGAAGGGAGAGGGGGAGAGGGAGCAGGTGTAGGCAGGGACCATCTTTGGACCACAGTGCAGATCAGACCCCTGTGAGAGAGGAGAGGGCAGCAGGGAGGAGCCTCGGTACCCTGGTGTGGCAACAAGAATGTCTTGGCCAGGTCTGTGGAGAGACTCAGAATAAAGACTGCCCAGTAGAGGAAGCTGCGTGACAAATCACCCCACAATGAGGTGCCTTAATAACATTTTATTATATTTCATGATTTCGTGGATAGGAATTTGGACAGGGCTCGGCTGAGTGATTCTTCTGTTCCATGTGTAAGTGACGAGGGTCTGTGTTAGTTTGAGCTGCTGTAACAAAAATACCATAGACTGGGTGGCTTAAAGAACAAACATTCCTCGCTGTTCTGCAGGCTGGGAAGTCCAAGGTGGATCAAGGCACCAGCAGATCCGGTGTCTGGTGAGGACCCTCTTCTGGCTTGTAGACAGCTGCCTGCTCCCTGGGCACTCCTAGAGCAGAGGGGTCCATCCTCGAGAGCTCATCTGAACCTAATCATCTCCCAAAGGCCCCACCTCCTAGTACCACTCCACTGGGGGTGTGGGACTCAACATATGAATTTGCGGGGTGCAGACATGCAGTCTTTAACAGGGTCACTCGGTGTAGTCAGCAGGTAGCTGCTCTGGACTGGAGGGTCCCACACGGTTTGCTCATATGCCTGGTGGCTTGGCAGGGTGGCTGGAGGCCGGGCTCCACTGGGCCCCTCTCCACGTACTCAGGGCATCTCCACATGGCCTGTCCAGTGGGACAGACTGATTTCTTACCTGGTAGGTCAGGGAATCAAGAGGCCAGAAGTAGGAGCTGCAGTCTCTCCTTTGCCCCCTGTGTTCCCTTGGTGAAGCAGTCCGAAGCTGCCCAGGTTCAAGGGGGAGGAAATGTAGACTTGTCTCTTGATGAGAAGAGCATCAAAGAAATGTGACCATCTGGTACTCCAGATCTGTCCCCTCGGGCTATGGAATATGTTAATGTTTCTAAAGCATCTGTGACTGGCTGGAGCAGGGGCCCGGCAAACTGGAGCTGCCCTGCTTCATGGTTTTCTCATCATTCTTATTCCTGCTGCCACTGTCATACCCCCACCCAGCCCTGCCAGCCCTGCAGGTGTGTTGTGTGTCCTGAGGGGGCTGAACTGAGACTGACTTCAACTGTGAACCACTTTGTGATGCACTGCTCCCCACCCCCACTCGTCAATTTCCTGTGAAGTCGCCATCTTCCTGCTCTTCCCGCAGGTGTGGGCGACCTCAGCTTCGAGGCCGAGAGTCCTCTGGCGCCCCCGGCTGAACTCCTGGAGAGGCTGCCGAGCTGTGACTGGCTTCTTCAAGGGGACAGTAATGTCTTATGGTCCATGGGTCTTGGGCCCTTCAACCTCTTCTTGGGGCTTAGCTGGTTGTGGGAGTGTCTCTGGAACAGGTCAGCCTGGGATGGCTCCCCTGTCCCCTGGGGGCCCCGGGAAGCTTCTTGTCACTGTTGGGAGGGGACGGGAGGACAGGGGTCCTGTGCCCGTGGCCCTTCCATGACCATGTCCATTTCCACTGGACCCCAGACTGATGCTGTCTTAGAACCACCATTCTTCTTCTTCTTCTGTGTTTTCTCACGTGCAGCCAGCCCCCCCTTCTTTCAACCCCGCAATTACCTGTGCGTTTGAGCCAGGTGTTTGACTCCTCCCCTCTCCTCCAGGGCGCCAGATATTCTTCCCACCTTTGGAGGCCCCAGGGAGACCCCAGGAGCAGAGGTGCTGGTCCCCGTTCCTGGAGCACGGGTGAGCCCTGGGGACCCCATGGAGCCATCACCATCCCCCACCCCCAACCTGGAGCCCTCCTCAGGGATCTCAGGGGCCACAGATCTCAGCCCAGGCAGAGCATCGGGGCCCCAGCCCCACTGGGTCAGATTCTCTAGGGATGGAGCCTGGGATTGTGTTTTTCACCAAGCTCTTCAGGCTGGTGGGCTCGCGAGCCAGGGTTGAAAACCATAGTCAACCTGAGGGTTACAGACTCTGGCCCACCGCCTGTTTTTGTCTGTCAAGTTTGCTCGGCACGTGGCCACGTGTATTTGTCTCCTCACTGGCTGTGGCTGTTTTGCACCATAACGGTAGGGCTGAGTGGTGAGACAGGCTGTGTGGGCCACAAAGCCTAAAAATATTTATTGTCTAGGCTTTACCGAAAGTCTGCTGACCCCCTCTTTGCTCCTGGGAGCGTGCTCTCTCCTTGCTTGGAGGACTTGGCGCAGAGCTCCGGCTGTCCATCCAGCTTTGTGTGGACAGGATGGGGTGCCAAGCTGGGCGGCTGTGTCCTGCTTTGGAGGGTGTCTGCCTGGTGCTCCTGGCCCCACTGCTGCCTGGAGCACCTGCCTTCTCTTCCTGGTGGCAGCCCAGGGGAGGGTCTTCCAGGAGGAGGGGAGGGGTCCAGAGAGAAGGCCGAGGAAGGGTCATGCGGAGTCTGCCTTCCCACCCACTGCCGCTTCCTCCCGCCCAGCAGGCTCACGATGAGTCTCTCTGGGCCCTGTTGTGGGAAGTTTCTCAGCCTGGGTCTTCTCATGAGTGTTGCTCACAGCTCCTCTGGCCGAGGTCAAGGTCCTCGAGGGGCAGGAGCCTTGTCTAGCCTAACTCTGCCTCTTTCCAGCTGTGTGACATCTAATCTTCTCTGGACCTCAGTTTCCCATATCTGTAAAATGGCATAATTCATCTTTAGTGTTCTTTTTTGAGTTTGTTTGTTTCTTTTTGTTGTTGTTGTTCAAGTTCTAAGATTCCGTCAGCGCTTCTCCCCAGCCCTACGTTTCAGGTAAAGTGCTTTTACTGTCCTCTAGAAGAACCTGTCCCTTTCCCACCTGGGCATCTGTTCTCACAGCTCCTGATGCTGGAGGCACCCTCCCCAGATGGACGCCAAGGGCTCGACTATGGCTGGGGACCACGGCCAGGGCCCCCCTGTCTCCGGGCCTCCATTTCCATCTGCACAGGGAGGGGGCTGACTGGCCTGGGTGAGCCCGCAGGCTCTCCCCAAACCCTGCTGCCCCTCTGCTTGGCCCCAGCAGAGTCCCCGTGGTGACAGAGGAGGTGGCCCGGGAAGCCCTCCTCAACTTCGTGAACTCCAAGTGCTGCTACGGCAGCGCAGCCGCCACTGACCTCATCATCCAGGAGCTGAGGCAGCAGACCCTGTGCAGGGTGAGGGGGCAGCTGGCGGGGACCGGGAGGCTCAGGGTGAGGGGGCAGTGCCTGCGAGTGGCAGTGACATTGAAGTCCTTTCTGCCGCGTCTTGGGTCTGTAGTGAGTGATAATACGAGGAATAATTATTCTCAGTGGCCAGTGAGCAGCTCGAATGCACTAGGCATCTGGAAACCACATTCATAAATATCTCACCAAACCCTCAGAGCTGCCCCACACGGCAGGTGTTATTGTCACCAGTTAAGAGGAGGAACTGGATGTTTAGAGAGGTGGAGTTACTTGCCCCTGACATGCAGCTAGTAGAGACTGAGCTGGGATTCAGACTCAGGCTTGCTAGTGTCAAAGCCGTGTCGTTAAAGACACGACTGATCTGGGGGAAGGGCAATATCTCAGTGGTGGAGCTCATGCTTAGCATGCACGAGGTCCTGGCTTCAACCCCCAGCACCTCCATTAAACTAAGCTGCTTCCTGGAGGGGTGGGCTAGAGAGGGCCATCCCCTCCCCTGATCCCAGCTCCCTGCCTTCCTCAAATCACATCTATGCCAAGGAGTCATTTATTCATCACCCCCAGGCCTGAGGCTCCACAGGGAAGTCCTGCGTCTGGTACTGAGACCACAGCATCCCCTCTGTCACCTTCTGCCTTAACAGGGAGAGGTTGAAGTTCACATTTCCTAGTTCACCGGCACAGCCATTCCCTAGAGGGCACATAATCACATAGAGATCAGAAGAGCTTTGCAGGGAGAAATCAGAGTAGGGATCAGGGAAGAGGCCTCTGTATAGCTGTGTGACCTCGGGCAAGTCAACTGACCTCTCTGAGCCCCCATTTCCTTACATGGAAGAGGAGGAGCCAGGTGATGTCCATGATCCCTTCCCGCTTTGTGATTCTGTGGATGAGGATCAAGAAAGAAGATCTTGACATCAGGCAGATAAATTCCTCCAAAGGGTATTTGGCGCTGTTGATTCCAGCTGCTTCCATCTGTCAAAGGAAAATTGTTGCTTCAAACTTGTCTCATGGGCCATTTCTATGTATAAAAAAATGAGGAGCTGAAGCAGCCCAGTTGTGAGCCGGTCAGGAACAATTTCCCGGGGCTGACTGACCCCCTGCAGATGTCCTGGGGCATCTGCCACTGAAGTCCCTGCTGCTGGCCTGTTCTGAGCAGCCTGCAGGCGCTGTGCCTGGGGGAGCTCACCCCGAGGGTGGGGTGCTTCATTCTTTCACATAAGGCTCTGTCTTCCTAAGGGCACAAGTGTGACATGCTGTTTTTTCTCTGTAGTATCGACTAGAGACCTTCAGCGAATCCAGGATAAGTGAATGGACTTTTCAGCCATTTACTAGTGAGTTGTCTGAAATCAGTTTAATTGGGAGCAAATACGGCAGGTGCTGGTGGAGAATAACACTTGTCTTAGTCACTAACCCCGAGTAAGATGTTCTTATGCTCAGAGC